>NC_089754.1:12615302-12725302 GCF_040412425.1 Macrobrachium rosenbergii
TGATCTTCCTCAAGAATTTACAGCTAGATTTCATATGATGGTTAAAGTCTAAAAGTCAGTTAGGACCGCACCTGTAAGAGATTAGAAGCACCAGAAAACAGATGGAAAAGAAGGCATTTAATAACAGAGGAAAGACAAGTAAAGTGAAAATTGGAATGAAAAAGCTAAAGAGAAGAGGAAAAAGAGGTAAAAGAATTAGGTTGGCAGGGGAGCTGGGTGATGATAAAGTAAGTAAAAGGTCTAAGGAGGGGCGAAAAACGAGTGTCTTTCCTTTTTTTCAAAGAACTCAAAGGAAAGGTCAAGGCTCACTGTAGATGTGATCACAACATCCCCATGACAACCCCAGTGGTCGACTGAAAGGAGATCTTTACGCACGGTTATACTTCCTGATGCTGTATTCCCAAGCCGCAGACATAACATGAAAATATCAAACCCCCGATATGGAATAATTCCTACTGTCTTCCAAGCTTCAATTTTCCACATATAAAAGTGTTTTCTATTACATATAATTTTTAGATATTTATAATTAACCTTTGTTCGCTAGTAATATTTTGAATTAAACTGCATTTGTGTTTCGTTAAAATGATCTGCAATGTTTTAATTTGCAATAAATTCTCTCTCTCTCTCTCTCTCTCTCTCTCTCTCTCTCTCTCTCTCTCTCTCTCTCTCTCTCTCTCTCTCTCTCTCTCTCTCTGTTTATGAGTATTTATCTCATCAGGTAGTGAACATCTTCCATCTAAAATCCCTTCTATATGGGTTTGCACTCCATTGTTTACAGTTTTATTTCACTTCAAGATCTCATAATTGAAAAATCTTCAGTATTTTTAACAAGTTTAGAAGGTAAATAACAAATTGTTGTCATATCGGAAACTGTTACATTATGACAGTACTTTTAATTGCAAGTAATGTGAATACGAATATTTGGAAAATTAAGAAAGTACATAGTTTGAATGTACCTTACCGATAAAGATATCGCATTAATAGTAATTCTTATATAAAGGATGAAACCCTGGAGAGTGTCAGGATCAGAGGAGGAGGCCATCTTGGTAATTCTTCAAGGACCGAGTGTCAAGGAAGATAAAAGAGACTTGCAATTCGACCCAAGATCGTTTATCTCTGATACAGGGTCGAGCTTCATCTATATTCTCTTAGGGAGGCGTTTATCGATCACTCAGTTCGAGTGACACCACGACACCAGAAGATGATTGTCGTGTGCTTAATTCAACTTATTCTTGAAATATAGTAAAAAGATTTATTATACATGATGACTATAAAATTCAATTTTGCAGGTGCCCTACCAAGTTTAATAACAGTCTCTTGATCGAACCGCAATTTCCAAATCTAGTTCTAATAAAACGATTATTATTCACTACGTATTTTAGAGTAGTGTACTCTTTATAATCTATTCCGCTTTATAAATTTTATTCCGAGGATGATAAATTAAGAGGCATCACAGTAATAACAACGAAAATGTAAATTTTCTCACTCGCACAAGGACAAAGTTGGTGATTATACTTAAAACGTACATGGCACAAAGAAACATTTCGAATGATCCTGTAACTGAGATATATATAGATATATCGAAAAGCCGGAAGGGAAAGACAAAACAGATGACTACCAAGCGCTATCGGGTTATTGGATATACCTTTTTTTGTCAACAGTACTCGAGAGGAAATTATATTCATATATATATATATACAGTATGTATGTACATATATATGCATATATATATATATATATATATATATATATATATATATATACATATATATATATATATATATATATATATATATATATATATATATATATATATATATATATATATACATATACATACATACATACATACATACATACATACATACATACACACACACACCATACATAACATATCCAGAGGGAGACATACAAAACTGCACATCACTAGGCTGTCTTTATATATATATATATATATATATATATATATATATATATATATATATATATATATGTATATATATATATATATATGTATGTGTGTGTGTGTGTGTGTGTGTGTGTGTGTGTGTGTGTACGTGTGTATACATAAAATGTAAGCCCTGAAAAAGAATCTTTTTCACACACATACCTCTTCTCAGCCATTCCCTTTATTTCTCATTCCTGTATTTCCTCCACTTATCCCCTCATCGTCCTCCGTCTAGTACTCCTCTCATTGTCCTCAGAAACTATTGTCTGGCAAAGAAGAAGAAATGATGAAAACATAAGATACTTTGATCCTGGATAAGTGACATCTGAGAAAAAGACAAAGGAAGCTTTTGAAGATGTTAGCAAGGACTGAAGAATAGCCAAGAAAGACACAATGTACGAGTGGAACCGAAAATAAATCATAGAGCAAAGTCCTTTGGGAAAGTGGGAATATAATTTTTTACCCTTTGAAAGAAGTTAAGGTGTAAAAGTGAATATTGTCAAGTGGTAAGTCGTTCTGGTAGAGATGCGGCGAAAACTCGGAGGAAAATATAGAAGAATATTGTGTAAGGGAAGAAGATAATAAAATGACAACGGAGGGATGTAAGAATTCAAAAAGGGACTGACTACAAGCGAAGTGCTAAATTAAAACAGAAATGTATTCAAAAATAATTCATTGAAACATGCGAAGCTGAGGTCTCGAAACTTGTCGTCTTGACGAATTCATATACTTCAAAGTTTTTGAAACTAGGTTATGCCTGGACAGTATTATTTTATTTCATATCTAACATTATTTTATAACCGTAACGTTCAGGTTACCTTACTTTTGTATGATTTATTGTTTAAAAAAGCATTACCGAATATTTCAACCATTCTGCTATTCGCAGTTTTATCATTTCCCAGGTATGACAGTGTTAAGCCAGAAACACTGTAGCTCGTACTTTACAGTATCACTGTGACCTTACTATCCATTTCAGGGACCGCGTGTCATCGTTTTTCTCAAATACCTTTCAATCTAACTATCTGATCGAAATGGTACTTTGACACAACGTACAAGACACCTCCCGCTAATTTTTGGTAATATACTGCATTGTCAAATAATGTTAGTTAAGGCGTTTACTCTTGACTTTTAAAGGCAAAGTCGCATGAGTCAGCAGGCCTAAACTACGCAATCGAACGTCCGCTATACCCCATGGACAGGAAAGTGGGGCTGGAGATGGGGAGGCCAGGAAAGTGGGTTGAAGGAGGGATTAGGAGGGGAAGGGAGAGGGAGGGACGGGATGGGGATAAAGGACGTTCGAATGCATAGTTTGGCGATGCTTGGCAACACCATGTAAGTCAAGAGTAAACGCCTTAACTAAAACCATTTGACAATGCACTATATTACCAAAAATTAGCGAGAGGTGTCTTGTGCACTGTGTTAAAGTACCATTGCGATCAAATAAATAGTTTGAAAGATATTTGAAAAAACGATGGCTCGCAGTCCCTGAAATGGATAGTAGGTCGCTTTTGAACATTATTTTAAAATAGTGCTACTAATAGTGTCGCTTATTGTCGCATCTTCTGAGAATTGCCATTACCAAACCAGTATAAACCCAAAAGTCTGCGTATTCTGAACTATACAGACACTTCATCCTGAGTTTAAAGTTAACGTTCCTCCATCCAGTTTCTAACAACGCCATCTTTTGATGACAGAAATATTGACCACCAACGCCCTCACCCCTTCATCTCGCTACTTTAGCTTTTGTCAACAATACAAAGATGTTTGTTCCTCTTCATTGAGCTCGTCATCTGTTTCTGTCTTAATAACCAACAGCCTCTGACTCCCCTCCTCAAATCAGAATCCTCGGCTTCCTTCCTCTCCAAAGGCAGTGTTCTCTCGTAACTTGTCAGATATAATGAGTTCAGTTCACTGTTTTGTGAATACAATTTGTTGCACGAAAATAACGCCAATGGTGCTTACAAGGAAAGGGACATCAGTTTTTCCTAGTCTAATGGTCCTGAGAATTTCCACGAGTTACCAACCTAAATCACTATAGCCTAGAAGAACCATTTTATTATTGCAGATTCTTGGAATGAAAATTTCCCGCGGTTATTCTTGTGATTCTGTTTTAATGTGTTGAAAGCTGCTCTTCCCCTGATATCATCGTCCTTCTGTTTCATCTTATTTTTCGCACCCTCTGTCAGGCGCTCTCGAGATTGTGCTTTTCTTGCCTCTAAACAGTTGCGAATAATACACTCATTTTACCGATATCTCTTCAGATACCCATACTGTGTCAAGAAACTGATTCTTTTACCGAAATTTGTTATAAATCTCCACATTTCTCATCCTTTCATTTCTTTACGACGGAAATCATTTATCTCTTTAGCTTCAGTATCCACATTTCACTTCTATTAAGAGATTGGCAAACAGGTACATTCCACCTTTGGCTTCCACAGACACTCCGATTCTTTCGTTTTTTTTTTTTTTTTCCTATCTGCCCTTCTGCCATCCTTGATTCACCTATGCCGTGATTTACCTGCCATTTCCGCCCACCATCTTCCTTTACATTTACTCCTAAACACTTACCGTATACGGATCAACCATATGCAGTTCTCCACCATCCCATTTTTCTTGTTTTTCTTTACCATTTTAACATTACTTTTAGACCGAATTCACTTTCAATATTTGCCTTATACATACGTTTCTAAACTGTTACTAGCTTCTGCAGTTTCTCTTCACTAATCAGTATCTCATCAGGAAGCATCAGCCACACCACAGTTCTTTCATCACGACTCATTTTTTTATGTAAAACTGTGCAACAACTATATATATATATATATATATATATATATATATATATATATATATATATATATATATATATATATATATATATATATATATATATATATATATATATATATATATATATATAGGTGGGTCCCCATCAGAAACAAGCTGACGGCAAGGCTTCTCTAAATTCTTCTTTAAGACTTATTTCGTCTGGGTCCACTATTTTAATGAGTTCAAGGACAGCGTTCGTCCTCCTCACATGGCCTAGTAGCCTCCATAAGGTCTCCTTGCCTTCTTTTACTCTTTGGACATCAGTCATTCGAGGAATGCATTGTTCGATGATTGTTCCTTTGCTGTCAAACTTTGATACTTCTCGTTGCAAGTTTTTTTTTTTTATTTTTAAGCAGATCTTCTTCCTTGAACCATTTAAAGTAACTCACCAATTACCCCGCCCCAGTTTTTCTGTTCTCGAAGCAGCTATGGGTATCCATTAATCCCTTGATTGAAAGCACCATTAAAAAGAATATGGCTAACACAGTAACCCGCCCACATGAATGGGGGTCAAATGTCTCCAGGGTTTAATGCAAATTTTCCAAGTCACCCGTCATAATGAAAGGTGTCAGGATAAACAAAAGAAGCCTTTTACGTGCCCTTGCAGGTTGTCCATATACGAGTTGCTGGGACTCTTTTATGCATACAGACTTCAGAATTTTAAATTCTATAGGGATCTGAACTTTTATGGAAAAGTGATGTTCGTAAAAGAGCGCACCCATCCGTGAACCGTATCCTGCTTCATTTTCGTTGGGTTGCCTGCAACAGTGAATGATTTCTTTTTAGAATATTGGCGATATCTAAAACAGCAACTTTTCTCATTTTCTGTGGGTTATTGGCACCCGTTGTAACACATTTCAACATTAAATTGCTTCAAAGTCTCTCGTGTGAATAATGAATACCTAAGTAGAAAACTCCGGATGATAGTACTGTTAAATACTATCGAAAGTTACGAAAAGGCACGTAACTCATTATCATTCGCTGAATGACCAAAGTAGTTCCTAGTGCTTGGGCTTGTCCCTAAATGTCATAATCCATACACCCATCCATTTATGCAACCAGGGTCTGTAATCTGTTAAGCGCTTACTTTTTCTGGAGGATTTCAGGTCTCGTTCTGAATCGAAGTCCCTCGTTCCAGACTACTATGGTTTTATGCAAGTTCCAATAACGCATGAGATTTATGAGGAAGAAACTATTACTTTAATATAAATCACCCCTTTTAACCGAATTTGGGACCGGCTTGCGTGTACCAATTTTCATGGCAGGGTAGGCCCTGTAGCCTCACTCGTGGGAATTATTACCAAATAATCAGCTAATAATTCGTATGACTATTCTTTGTTCTTTATATCGCAACCTCAGTTCAGTGGAGACTAGAAGGAATGAAAATGGGAAGAGATGACAACAGGACTGATTAAATTCAATCTTGATCTGTAAGTCGAAGAAAATTAACAACATTCACAGAATTTCAAGACACGTATCTTTTTATTAATGTGGATGCTTCTTTGTAGAAATACTGCTGTTAATTTACGCGTCAGTGCGACCCTAACATACACAGAACCTCTCCGATGCCCTTTATATATTGCATTCTGATAACTATTTTCTCACCCAAAAGACATATACTAAGTACACAATAATGCGTCCCTAGTCTTTTGACAGAGAATATACAGTACAGTAGAATAAAATAAAGAAACTGACTCTTGATTTAACTAATAAAATGAGAATGATAAATTATGTTCTAATGAGAAAGATTTGGGTAAGAGATAGTAGCCTGCCAATTCATATAAGGTATCATAAAATTTTGATCCATATGCATCAGAGGATTGCCTCTTAAACTAGAAAGAGAGACAGAATATCTTCTGGCATTGGAGATCACATACACTGCAGATTTTCGTCCGCTGAATAGATTTTAAATTTGGCAATGTTTTGTATCACTTCAAGACTTCAGCTACCGACAATGATTAAATCATTTCGCCATTAGATTGGAAAATTCTATCAATATTATACGAAGGTAAATAGATGAGAATTTAAATGAAGAATTTTTGTCTATGATATTAAGCTAAAATAATTTATTTTCGTTGTTGATGGCCGTCGTAGCAGCAACAACAGTCTGGATACCAAGTCAGTCAGTCTGTTAATCTGTATAACTCTCTCTCTCTCTCTCTCTCTCTCTCTCTCTCTCTCTCTCTCTCTCTCTCTCTCTCTCTCTCTCCATTTTGTATCTATCTTTTGTAGCTTAGATCCTCGATCTTTTCAACCCTTCCCACTTAGAGTAAATCCTTCTTTTCAAAATGCCCCTCTAAAATTCTGATACTTCCGAAAGGCCGGGAAAGCTCCCTGTCACCGCATCTATCATTTACTGAAGACCATATTGTTTTAGTTTTACTGCCTCCTTTTCTATTCGAATAAATTCTTTCATTTTATTTGTTTATAGCTCTGCCTTAATTTTTGTTTTGTATAATCTAATTGGAATTATTGTACTAGTTACTGCATTGAGAGAGCCCAGTAATTGTTGATCTATTTGATTTTCAGTTTTCATTGTAAATATCAATTAGTTTACGTTTTTAAATCCATCTTAAGATTTTTCCATTTTTTTGGAACCTTAGTTATGTTACAAAATATCTTACAAAGCCTCCTTTAAGGAGAATTTACCACGCTTACGTTTCTTGGGGAGCATCTGCACTATTCTATTAGAAGATGCTTTTGCGTTCTTATACATCAAAGGTCCTCTTTCTATCTCAAGGAGCTTTTTGAACAACATTAGTGAACACTGCTAAGATCTCAAAAGACAGACTAAACAAAAAAATCATCTAACACTGTAAAATGGAATTCGGCAGGCCCTCATTTATTAACAGGAATTAATTCGTCGATAACTCACAATCTCGCTTCTTTTTTTATCTATACGTATACGAGAGAGAGAGAGAGAGAGAGAGAGAGAGAGAGAGAGAGAGAGAGAGAGAGAGAGAGAGAGAGAGAGAGAGAGAGAGAGAGAGCAGTTAACCTATTCTGCCATGTGGGTGGAGGAAGTATTTACTTTTAGGTTCTTGAGCACCTCATCAGCTTGAAGTGGCTCTTACAAAGGTCCTGTGATCACCTGATGTTTCCTATCTTTAGAAACTGAGGTTTCCTTATATCTTGCAATAAAAGGTAAAATCAAACAGACTGCAAAGAAAAGAACTATGAAATCGTGGGTGAGTCCCCTGTGAAGAAAACGTCAACAGCAATAGCAGCTTCATACCCTTACACTGAAGGATCAACAGGAGCTCGTCAGATCTCTCTAATCACAATTTATTATTCAAGCTTTGTACTCAGTCTCTCGCTTCCAGGATGTTGAAGGCCTGCCTTCCTAATGCTGCTTTCAGTCATATCTAGGTCTTCCACGTCTCCCACCTCCGTTCTTTCCACATGATTGAACCATCTTGAACAATTCTTACATTTATCCATATTTGTTACCATTTCAACTACAGTATTTCTCGCCATTTCCTCTACCCCCAAAATACTACGTAAACACTATCTAATTTCCATCTCCCTCCATCCTCTATCATTAGGGGAGAGATTTTTACAATACCTTCCATATACTTCAAAGCTGGCTTCCATACAGACTCAAAATTACCTTCTGATCCCTTGCACACATTTGCTAATTTTCTTTCAACATCCTACTATCATCCCGGTCACCACTTATTCTCATAACCTAATTGCTTCTCGCGTATACTCTGTTTCCTCCTCTACGTTTATTAACTCGTCGCCCACCTCTGACGATTCTCTGCTCTATCCGCAATCCGTCTTGTATCACCTGTGAACATTAGTCATTTTACACTCCGTTCCCGACCTGTATTTTTATTCTCACAAATATTCACCAACAACTTTTACTCTTTCTCTGATTTTTTCATCTCCATCGACATTCCACACCCATGGAAAATTAACATGCCGTTGTCTCGGCCATATCGCGGCCCCATTTCTACATCAAACCAGTCTCTCCCACTTGGAAACTCTAACACATGCTTCACTTTTCTCATAAAGGTGGTTGATTTTTTCATCTATTTGCCCCGTATGCCTTGCAACTTCCAGGACCTCCTCATTGCCTCTCTATCAATTGTCATAGGCTTTTTGTAGGCCCATCTTTACCACACCACATACTGCTTTCTCCCTTTACTTTCAAACTTCTCGCATACTTGCTCTAAAGAAATATATATATATATATATATATATATATATATATATATATATATATATATATGTATATATATATATATATATATATAAATTATATATATATATGTTTTGTACACACATATATATCTATATATATATATATATATATACATATATATATATATATATATATATATATATATATATATATACGTGTGTACACACACACATATCTATCTGTCTATCCATCTATCTATTTATCTATCTATCTATATATATATATATATATATATATATATATATATATATATATATATATATATATATATATATATACACACATGTGTGCACACATATATATACATATATGTAATTTCATTAAAGCCCACCTCTTAAATATTATTTGCGCACATGCGAAATAGATTTTAGACTTTCTGGTAATATTTTTTCTGATCCAGAGTCACTGCTATGTGATCAGTTGCACATGAAACGCCAAAATATGTCAAATATTGAACCTTTTTTATTATATGTTTAATTTCTTGAGTATAAAGTTGGCAAAAATCACAATAAGAAGCATTCAGCAATTACAATTGTAAAATAATAATTACGAATTTCAGCATCAGTTGTAATTAACGTCACTTTGTGTATTCCGTGAAATTCATCGACGTCTGACTGAGGCCATTTAACTATAGCCGGATGGTTTCTGCACTGTAGCGAACACTGTTCCGCTATCAGTAAATGATCTGAGGCCCTTTCATGGGAGATGAAGCTATTTCTACCCAGAGGGACGTCCTCCTAGCGCTGTCGTTATGTACATTGGTATGGAGCAGCGAAATAGGTCCTTAGATTATATTATATTTTATATATTATATTACACTCAGTTATAGTGTGTTATTTCATAGTACATCTAACACCAGTCGGTAACTCTTTCTCTTAATGCACCCAACTTATTGAAAAGGGATCACGGGTTTTCAACTGGTCTCGCAATGGTATTTTAAAGAGATGCTATCCCCGCTTTAGAGAATTATTGGTAATGTAAAAGCAGTATTCGGATGTCACATCGTCAAATAACTCTACTTAGTATTGTGAAAATCACAGAATTCAGATATGAAACTTACGCAGTAAAAATTTATCGCGACGTAAACAGGAAGAAGAAAATAAAAAAATCATACAAAGTCTGATGAACATCATTTCTTTGATATGAAGCAGTATAATTCTCTCTCTCTCTCTCTCTCTCTCTCTCTCTCTCTCTCTCTCTCTTTTCTGGCAAACAAATCAAAGAGTTCTAAATTATTTTCAAGTTATTAAAATCTTTTCTTAATGCGGCAAAACACCCTCGGCAAACCGAGAGAATTCCTGCCCCAGAAAATTTATTGATGGACTGATTAATTGATTGGCTAAGAGAATGGAATTTATCTGGTTAGTCCAATTAGGAAATTATAGAGCTCCGGGAAAACTTCTGAGAGATTGTTTGGTGGTCTAAGTTTATTCAAAGTTTATCTTCGTTTTAACGTAAAACTGCAAATGAAGATGTCCGTATGACTTAGTAACTGTACAGATATGTTTAAGTAAAGTCAGCAAGGTCTTATGCACTCAGACCCGGATAAATGAGGGAGGTTAAGCCTATTACAAAGACCCTGTTATGTAATATTCAAGGAATATTACATGTAAAACATGCGCGAGAAACATAGCAGTCTGCTACAACAGATATGCGAATTAAATCTTTGATACCAGAGTGTCAACTGACAGATTGCCGATATTATTTGTTCAGTAACAAATAGGAACAATTATAGACAAACAGAAACACGTTGGAACGTTACCTTTCAACACGCATAGAAAGAACTGAATAGAGAAAAATATTTCTTCCATTAAAGTCTTATAGAGAGGAGAGTTAATTATGAATCGACTCAATATAAATTACACCCGTCGTCTTCAGTTCTCTTTCCCAATGTTTGAAGAATGTCTGTTTCGGAGTTGAAAGATGAAAACAAAACTCATTTCCCTTTTCTTGGCCAGATACATATCCTCAACTCTTCTTGACCTCTTTCATAAGACCCCTTCATCGTTAGTTCAGATCAAACTGACAGTAACAAGGCTTAGATTGAGTTTCGTAAGATTCTCTCTCTCTCTCTCTCTCTCTCTCTCTCTCTCTCTCTCTCTCTCTCTCTCTCTCTCT
Source organism: Macrobrachium rosenbergii (assembly GCF_040412425.1). Classification (NCBI taxonomy): domain Eukaryota; kingdom Metazoa; phylum Arthropoda; class Malacostraca; order Decapoda; family Palaemonidae; genus Macrobrachium; species Macrobrachium rosenbergii. The sequence continues at coordinate 12,626,402 of NC_089754.1, forward strand.
CATAGTTCGAGCTTTGGTATCGCCAATACTTGAATAGGAGACCACAAGAAAAGACAAACGCCATCAGCAAATAAGCACATTTATCATTCACAGCCAGTGCATAAGGCTGATAACCTTATTCCATAAATAATCGGTAAAACCGCCTCATCTCTAAAGGGGAATAGTGTATGGTGAGAAATATATATATATATATATATATATATATATATATATATATATATATATATATATATATATATGTGTGTGTGTGTGTGTGTATAATGTATATATATATATATATATATATATATATATATATATATGTGTTTTTATATATATATATATATATATATATATATATATATATATATATATATATATATATATATATATATATATATATATATATATATATTTACTTATATGCTGGAAAGGTCACTGGGCATATTTGAGTAAAAACTATCTTGGAGGGAAGATGGATAACAAAGGATTACGTAAGTAAAGAATACTAGATACTCCATGGATATCCTACAGTAATACTTCCTGGATGGCGAAGTGGTCTACTACTTTATATATATATATATTATATATATATATATATATATATATATATATATATATATATATATAAATATTCCGCTGTTCGCCCTCTATACATTTTATTGTAGAAAAAATAAACGCGAATGAAGACAAGAAGACATCTCTGTCTATGCTAAGGGCTGCTTCGTGGGCCGAGATAGGCTGAGTGTATTTAAAAAAAAAATAATGTCTTTAGCAAGAATTGTTAGCATTAGGGACCTAAACCCACAGGGAGGGTTTCACTAAGTAACCTCTAGTAACGGTGGTCTTAAGCTTCTTTTTCCCCTATTCTATGTATCGGCGATTTTTGTCAAAATTTCAGACTGCCCCAAGGCATAAAGATGTACTGACGCTCCCAGCCGCCGTGTTAGACCCAGAAAGAGGTCAGAGAGAGACCTGCCACTGCGGAATGTGCAAGCGTGGGGTATAACAAATTCTTTGTGCTTGCCCTCTTACTGTTTTCATTGATATTAGTGAGCTGAGACGACGGCTATTATCAAGACTTCCGATCGTCAGTTGCATGCACAGTGACCTATGTCAATGGTAAATCTGAAATTTACCAAATTTTCGTCGACTGGCTAGTATCTCTTTCTGTATTTCCAGTTCCTTTGTTTTCCCTCTTAGCCACCATCTACGATATTGGTATAAACAATTTACTTTTATGAAGTCTAGTGTAAGAATAATTAATATTGCTTAGCGACTGTGTAAACTATTCCCGTGCAGTAAATAGGAATTAGGGAAGGTTAAGTAAGTAATTTTCAGTATTCAGGCAGCCTTGTGTCTCGATTCCATTGTTCGGAAGAGAAATAGCCTTTATCAGTAATAAATTGCGTACGATATATAATAGTACAGACATCCATTGTGTAAAACTTCACATGAAGCAAAGGGAAAATTGACTGTGTCTGACGTGGGCGATAGTTCATGTAATTTCCTCGCTAACTACACATTCTTTCTTTGTCGGGACTAACTGGGAAGTAAGGGGGGAAGTTTAATGTAATCCATGGGTTGCAGGGTAACCCTTTATCCCTTGTATTGTTGTTCCCCGGCTGGCTGCCTTATTCCATTAAGTAATTGTCTGTCCTCGAGGTTAACTTTTAGCTCTAAATGACAGGTTACGTGTCTTTGGCAACTCAGGGCCTCGTAAATTACGTTACTTAATTAATAAATTCATCAGCCAAGCCCCCACACGTAACATTGGCGATCTGGCCTAGGATCTAATTAATTTAGAGAAAAGAATCTGGAGTAAAAATTAATTGCACATTAATTCCAAAGAGAAAGTCAGATATTTAATTTCATGCTATTCTTCCAAACAAGGAGACAGCACAAGACATAATAATAATAAGAATACCAGTTATAATTAAGAAATTAGCATAGGTAGGAAAGTGTGCATTGAGAGCAGTTATAATTAACAATTTACGAAACTGTAAAAGAAACACTTTTGCAGCGTTCAGATACCGTAGGTGCTACATTCCAGCGAAGGTCGTTGGCCGAGTTATCGTGTCATTGTTAATATTTTGCTATTTCCCCAGCCAAGGATTAATGCATAATATTGAGTTTTGAACGAGTTAACAAGTGCATGACAAAGAACGGAGAAAGTGTGCCTAACGTGTCTCTCGGAGGTAGGGAACAAAATTTACGGAGTTCGTTGAATTTCAAAAGCAGTAACCGTGTCCGCCTATGAAGAGCCTCAGTCGAGCTTGACGGAGTTAATAAGTGTTCATATAGTGGGAAGCATATTGAAATCCCATGTCATTAATATAGCAAACGAATGGCAATAGTTAATTTCATCATAATTTGCATTTTAAGTAACGTAAATTCAGTCCCGTCAGGACGTCACAAATCCATTTCCTTATCTTGCTATAGCGTGTCGGCAGCGGACGGCATTAATTCCGCGAGAAATAAACAGAGAAAAGACGTAGCTCATAGTAATTTCGTTTTCCATCTCCCTAACCTAAAATCCTTTGCATTGTTGGTATATTTAGAGTAAATCTGTATACCTGCATTTGCTTCATTTGTTTTGTGAGAGGAATTCGAGTGTTTTGTGTAACTGAATTAAAAAAAAAAGCGCACCTTGAGAGTCGTGTATTCATCCACTGAGCCCGCTTCTAGCCGCACTTGGTTTGAATTTGTTTGTGCTAACGGGATTTGCCCAACATTTTGGGACCTTTGTTGACCACTCCCTATGTCTGCCATCTTAAAACCTTTGTTGTTATCGTTTGTGTGATTGGGGTAGCGCCCAGTCTATTTTAGCTTCTGCTCATTGCCACTTCGGGACTAAAACGTTGTGCGGAGTAATTCCCCTCAAAAAATCTTAGCCAGATAGACTTCGATAGATAGAAAATAGGACAGGGTTCCATACAATAGATAAAAGCAAGATATAATTTAACCAGGGAATGATAGGTCTTAGTTAGGAAATATACATTATAACAAGTTCCTATACAAAACCACTGGCGTAAGAAATATAAACAAAAGAACGTATAATTTTAATCATAACTCCTCAGAGTAAGACACACATCTCGGGCTACCGGGAAAGTTACGATTGCTAACAATTCCCTAAGAGAGCCCAGGAAGACGTATCTTCAAATAAGAACACTGCCAGTGTGCAATTATAAAAATTTTACTTCAATTTTCTCAGGCAGCACAAATTGGCTGGCTGAATCTCTCTCTCTCTCTCTCTCTCTCTCTCTCTCTCTCTCTCTCTCTCTCTCTCTCTCTCTCTCTCTCTCTCTCTCTCTCATGCATTCAAGTAAGCATTCAACGTAACCTAACCGAGTGTACGTGACCCTCTTCATAAGAAAGTTAGGCCAACACCGTGATAATTAATTTAATTAAACCAAATAACCAGAAACACCTCTGTCCCACAAATAGATGATGAAAAGTTAAGATTAATTACAGTTAGAAACTGTCGATCACAAGTGAGGTCTTATACCCAGTCTTAAGCAGAAGGTAGCCTTTCCCCCTCTGCAGGAGAAGGGGGTAGTAGCACAGCAAGTACTGGGACCAGACACTCACGAGGGCCTCATAAGCAACCACAAGTCACTTTTCCTTCCACCATGCCACTAATCTGAAGCACTGTCATCAACCGAATAGCTTACATCTCTCTCTCTCTCTCTTACCTTCCCTTTCTCTCTCACTGATTTGTTACACTCTGCTGGGGTAGAGTGCATTTCCTTAAATATAGCCTAGTTAGACTCAAGTAAAGGGTTCCTAGGAATGCACTGGCACCATAGTGCCACCAAGCAAACTAGAGAAAAACAAACCCAGACCAAATGAATACAGAAGAAAAGTCCTTCTGGTACCTAACCTACACCAGTACATAAGGATACTGAGTGCCACCAGTGTGACCTTTACATGGCACACCCAACCACAGTGCCACCATATTGAAAGGGTGCCACATCACTGAAGGGACACTTCCTTGCTGCCCAAGTATGTCCAGTCGACCCAGATAGACGCCCTTCCCCACCAGAACCATGGCAGCAGAGAATTATGAAGCCTTCATGGAGCTGGGGACAGCGGCAGGTCTCACTGGATTGGACCTCGCCACGTGGGTCAAGGAGCAGATGGATGACTTGGCCAAGCGAGAGAAGGAAGAAAGACTCGAACAGCAGAGGTATGAAGCTGAACAGAGGCAGCTAGAAGACGAAAGAGAAGAAAGGAGAAGACAGCATAAGTTAGCCATTAAAGAAAAGGAGCTCGAGATGGAAAGAACGAGAAGAGAAAATGCCGAAGCTATGGCTAGACAGCAAGCCTCCAGCCCCACACCTGCTGCACTAAATGCTCCAATCTCGATTATCAATTCCCTCGTCCCAAGTGGACTGAGGACGAGCCAGAAGCATGGCTGGAGGAAATCGAGGCACTCTTCGATAACTACAGCACCACTGAGACACAGAGGGTCTTAGTACTAGCCAAGCACATGGAGGGAAAAGCTAAGGCAGCTCTTCGCTCACTGGAGAAGAGCCAGAGAGGCAACATGGTGGAAGTTTGTAGAGTCATCATGAAGGCCTACGAAATAACCCCGGAGAAATGGAGACAACGGTCCCGAGGTCTTGCCAAGGAAGTCGGCTGGTCCTGGACGGAATGGGCCTGTCACAAGACCCAGTGTGGTACCTGCTGGTTCGACCCCTTGTCTTGCACAATGTTTGAAGACCTCTTCAATAGGACCATGCTGGAGGATCTTTACCAATGTGTGCCTGGGCCCCTTGCTGTATATCTCAATGATAAGCAGCCCACCACTCTTATGGAAGCCTGCCGCATGGCCGATTCATGGGAAACCTTCAACCAGTCTCACAGCACATCTCAGAGGCGCATCATGCCACCAGGTTACCTCTCAGGCTCAACTCGTCCGAAGAATGGACTGCCGAGCAAGCCTACGTGCACTCACTGTGAAAGAGTGGGGCAAACTGAAGCTGATTGCCGATACAAGCTCGGCACTAACAAGCAGCCCCCTACTACCAGCCAGAACTCCTCTCCCTCTTCATCCACTCAACCCTCTCCACCAACAGTTACTGCAGGCCACTGAGCCCCTACAAGAGGCCAGTGCAAATCCTGTGGTGCTGCCAGCCACTACAGTGCTGGACATCCACCTGTCAACATCATGTCCCCACCACCAAGTTCGTTAACCTCATTAGCACCTCATTCTCTGTGGCTGGGCCGCAAAAGATTCTTTACCCCGAGAGACTGGGGACCCAGTTCATCTCGGTGGCCCCACTTAAGAGCTCTACCCTGCCCGTGACCCTTCCGGTCACAGTAGACACTGCGGTAGACATTAGCCTGATCTCCAGAGCCCAAGTGCCAGCCAGTGCCATGGTTGACGAGAAAACCTGGTGGGAGATGAAGTGGATAGAGGGCCACACCATTACCGTTCCCACAGTCAAGCTCCAGGTCATGACACCTTGGGGTACGTTACCCCACTGCCTTGGCGTGGTGGGTGGAATTCGGCCCAGAGTGGACTTCCTGTTGGGTTGGGACCTTCTCTGGGGAAGCCCTTCACCAACGCCACTTCGCAGCCACGCTACCTCCTCCATAGAGGCCCAGACTGTAGGAGAACCCGATGAAGACAAAACCCCACCTTCCGCCCACTGAAGTGGTCAGTGGAAGGAGCACGCACTGAACCATTCTCGGCCTAGCCCTCTCCATTTGCGAAGGGCCGGCCATCAAAGAGGTCCTCCCTCTCCCCGAAGAGACATTCAGGAGGAGCAGTACCACTGTAGGATGTGTAAGCAGACAGGCCACTCCACAAATTGGGAGGGCTGCCCAAGTAAGCAATGCCTAGTGGATGCCCCCGAGCAAGACTCTCCAGGAGGCTCTGATCTCCAGCTGGGGCAGGAATCTCTGCCGCAGCCAGATTCAAGCCATCCATGAGGTATTGCACCTCCTGACCCCTTGTCAGGCAAGCCTGACCCTCAACCGCTGCCAGTGCCACTTGCGAGCACTGAGCAGTGCCACTCTCCGTCTGGCACGGACATTGAGCCATCAATTAAAAAGGGCGCTGTCCTGGTCCAAATCATGAGGTGGATCCTTCTCCGGGAGATTCAGGATTCCCCACAGCATTAATTATGACAACCAGACTTTTCTTCACCAAATCTGTCCCCAGATGATGAACCCCTGGAGGATCAAACTGTTACACCCTCTCTGGGAGACCAGGAACTGGCCTCCTTGAACGCAGAGGTCTAGATCGCTCTCGCTCCGGTTGTCGCAGCAGCCGGAGTAGGGAGCCCTCCTGTAGCTTCTGAAGTTACCCCTGACTTCTTGCCTGCTAGCCCTTCTGGCCTTTCCCCAGAGTCGGTGCCCTCATCACCTCCTAGGTCTGACACAGATAGGCTTGGAGTAACCCGAAGAAGAAGAAGAAGAAGGGGCGGAAGAGAGCCCAGTAGTTGCCGAGCCATGAGCTCATACTGGCACTAGTGCCCTCTCGGCACAGTGCCCTACCATCTTAGAGTGATCCTGGCCCCTTGCCCAGAGGAGGTAGCCAGTGTGATCTCTTTCTCATACATAGCCTAGACCAGATTAAGTACCATACATCAGAATAGTAACCTTGTCCCTTCCACTGACCATCGAGCCGCAGTATAGTAACCTTGTCCCTTCCACTGACCATCGAGCTGCAGTAATCACGTAAGTAGTGTAACTAAAATCAGACAATCTTAACTATGGTGACAAGAGCCACTACGCTCATGACACACATGGCCTAAGACCTCAGTGAGGCAAGCATTTCTCATATGAGGCAAACCATATGTATTAACCAGTAATTACCAATTGTATTGCAGAAAACCTTGTAATTTAGCTAGTTCATTGTCCCTTACGTTGTTGCTACGGTTGTGTTAGGATAGGTTAGGCTAGGGAATACCATAGAATTTACCATTAGGCTAGGTCTAAACATCATGGTTATAGGAGGTAGCACGTAATAACCGTAAGCACCTTTAAGTACAGTTAGCATTCTGTAATATAAGTGATCAAAGCTCATATCCTATCTAGAGTTAGGTAGATCCGTAGCTAGTTAGACTGCACGGGACAAATCTGCTCAGGGGAGAAGAGTTACCTAATAGAGGCGAACAGCTTGTAGAAAAAATAATGCAAACAAAGACAAGAAGACGTCTCTGTCTGTGCTAAGGGCTGCTTCACAGGCAGAGATAGGCTGGGTATATTTTTAAAAAAATAACGTCTTTAGCAGGAATAGTTAGCATTAGGGGCCTAAACTCACAGGGAGGGTTTCACCAAGTAACCTCTAGTAACAGTGGTCTTAAGCTTCTTTTTCCCGTGTTCTATGTATCAGTGATGTTTGTCAAAATTTCAGACTGCCCCAACGCATAAAGGCGTACTGATGCTCCCAGCCGCCGTGTTGGACCCAGAAAGAGGTCAGAGAGAGACCTGCCACTGCGGAATGCGCACATGTGGGGTATAACAAATTCTTTGTGCTTGCCCTCTTACTGTTTTCATTGATATTAGTGAGCTGAGACGATGGCTGTTATCAAGACTTCTGATCGTCAGTTGCATGTGCAGTGACCTACGTCAATGGTAATTTTGAAATTTGCCAAATTTTCGTCGACTCGCTAGTATCTCTCTGTATTTCCAGTTCCTTTGTTTTCCCTCTTAGCCACCATCTACGATATTGGTATAAACAATTTACTTTTATGAAGTCTAGTGTAAGAATAATTAATATTGCTTAGTGACTGTAAACTATTCCCGTGCAGTAAATAGGAATTAGGGAAGGTTAAGTAAGTAATTTTCAGTATTCAGGCAGCCTTGTGTCTCGATTCCATTGTTCGGAAGAGAAATAGCCTTTATCAGTACTAAATTGCGTACGATATATAGTAGTACAGACATCCATTGTGTTAGAACTTTACATGAAGCAAAGGGAAAATTGACTGTGTCTGACGTGGGCGATAGTTCATGTAATTTCCTCGCTAACTACACATTCTTTCTTTGTCGGGACTAACTGGGAAGTAAGGGGGTTTAATGTAATCCATGGGTTGCAGGGTAACCCTTCATCCCTTGTATTGTTGTTCCCTGGCTGGCTGCCTTATTCCATTAAGTAATTGTCTGTCTTTGAGGTTAACTTTTAGCTTTGAATGACAGGTTACGTGTGTCCTTGGCAACTCAGGGCCTCATAAATTACGTTACTTTATTAATCATCAGCCAAGCCCTCACACGTAACAATATATATATATATATATATATATATATATATATATATATATATATATATATATATATATATATATATATATATATAATCACCAAATGTGGTGGGGAAGTTTTCAACCGACTCACCATCTCACCATCACCTCTCTCTCTCTCTCTCTCTCTCTCTCTCTCTCTCTCTCTCTCTCTCTCTCTCTAAATTTTTTTAACTATTCATTTACTTCCGTTGTGATAGAATATACATCACACTTACATTTCTAAAGAAAGATTTACATGTCTTAGAACAAAATTGCATTATGCATTGCTTTTGACGTTTTGCAAAGAATTTGTAGATGAGAGAGAGAGAGGGAGAGAGAGAGAGAGTAAAGATAACTTTCTTCTGCCATACGAGTCTTCTAGCGACGAGAAGGAAAATTGGGAGACTTTAATGTGTATCCAATGTCTGGACATATTTCAAGTTCTCTCTCTCTCTCTCTCTCTCTCTCTCTCTCTCTCTCTCTCTCTCTCTCTCTCTCTCTCTCTCTCTCTCTCTCTCCTCCTTCAGTCTACTATTCTTATTTTTTTTGCGAGTACATAATACCTCGGACTGTTAGAACACATTCATTCCATTACCAAATGTCTTAATTAATTTTGCATTTGTCAGAATGGAACCTTTTTATGTACCGTATCGTCATTGGTATTCGTTAGACATTCAAAAACACTTGTGCCATAGATAACCAATTGGTGATGAATGAAACTGATTGATGGTAAAGGAGACTCTAAGCAAACTTCGGAGCTGAAGGATTTTGTTATTTCTTTTCAAGATTTAAATTCAGATGCTGATGAGACAGTTGAGGAACTACGTCTTGGTAGGAATCCTCCGAAGAGAAAAATGCCATTGAAGTATTTTCTGAACCTGTGTGCTTTCTTCATTTCATGAATCGCGTATTTGAAGACTTGATTTTTCAATTCTTGTAACATACATTTCATCACGATTCATTTTTTATCATTAATTGAAGCAGTTATGAAAAATCTTTCAAAATATGCTACAAATGCGAGCTTTTGATATTTTTTTTATCACTGATTTGAAATCAATATAAAATAACAGGATTGTTTCCCGTTTTTATATAAAAAACATATCCATATATTAGCACTTCGAGCCAAAGATAATACACGAATCAATTACATATTAGTAAAGTCGCTTGCCTTGTGTATTTGATCGGTCAGTATTATGATAGAAGTTTTTCAGGTTATTACCAAAGAAGCTTTACCAAGAATAATTTGAGGTAACAAACTGAGTAAGAATTTGCAACTGCTCTTCATGAAGTATATGATTTATACCTCAGAGTGGAAATCAAGCTGAACCAAATAAAAGTAACTAGTATGATAATCAGGGATGTGTTTATGGCCATAATATACGAACAAATGAACCAGAATCCATTACATGCATATTAGCAATATCTAAGTTATTAATGTTAGGGTTTTCATTATTTTTTTCAACCAGCTCACTGGATTCAAGATTAAATAGAGTTATAGCGCAAATGGACGTAACTAGGAATGATAATAGCTATCAGTAACATAACCAAAGCATCGTAATAGTTAAGAATTCATTTCAAACTTTGTATGACTTCTCATTGAAAGTCACACAAAATATATAAAATAGAACGTAGTTTGTCCGAATTTATTATGCTATGCCTGATAACTTTTGCGAGTGTCACCTATAAGACCGTTTTTCTTTAACATTAAGTTTACGTAGTTTAATTTTGATAAGTGCATATTTTATCTGCATGATGTGCAGGAAGAAGATTTACATGCTGATAGTGAATGTTTTTGAGGTACACAAAATTTTCATCTCCTGGTACACAGACTCATGTGGTTAATGCCATGGGAGAATTAAATGGATTTCTCGCCTTGTTTATTCGTGTCAAGAAACATAAGATTTTTTTTTTATCCGAAAATCTAAATTTTTCTCAAAATATGTCCCATGAAAATAAGGCTAATGTTTCAAAACCACTGCCTTCGCTGTAAGTAGGTCTTAACCATTCAAGTGTTATGAGGCGCGATTGCAGTATACCTACAAGTCTTGTCTGAACTATCTTTAGAGTTAAAGCCAGAATAAAATCAGATTCATAATATGCTAGTTTCCAAAGTCCTTGAAATTTTTTGAGTTTGTACACTAAGGTTTGGTTAACTATGGAGAAATATTGCATGTAAATACCCGCCCCCCCCAAAAAAAAAGAGAGAATTTTGACATAGTCTAACAAAAGTTTGCGTGAAACTAATTTGGCAAAATGCCCTTCTGATTCATTGTTTGATGCGGGACCTAGTATTTAGCATTAAAAAAGATTCCAATTACTTCTCGGAAATCAGGCTAATCCCCTATATCTTTGCCTACGTACTCCAAAACTGTACTTCTCATCAACATTGCCTGAACTTTGATTTGAAGCGTTTTCTCTCTCTCTCTCTCTCTCTCTCTCTCTCTCTCTCTCTCTCTCTCTCTCTCCAAGTTAGTCTGCAAAAAGAATCATAATTCCTCTATTTTCCGTTTACTTTTATTACCAATATTTTTTCTGTATTCATTATTCAGTTATCCTTTTTTAGTTTTATGTAAAATAAAACTATTGTGCTGGCTCTGTCTGTCCGTCCGCACTTTATTCTCTCCGTACTTTTTCTGTTCGCATTTTTCTGTCCGCCCTCAGATAATAAAAACTACTGAGGCTAGAGGGCTGCAAATTGGTAAGTTGATCATCCCACCCCCCCCATCATCAAACATACCAAATTACAGCCCTCTAGCCTCCGTAATTTTTATTTTATTTAAGGTTAAAGTCAGCCATAATCGTGCTTCTGGCAACGATATAGGATAGGCCACCACCGGGCCGTGGTTGAAGTTTCGTAGGCCGCGGTTTACACAGCATTATACCGAGACCACCGAAAGATACATATATTTTCGGTGGCCTTGATTAAACGCTGCAGCGACCTGTACAGAAAACTTAGTTGCACCGAAGGACTTCGGAGCATTTGTTACCTGTTTTGTATCCCTCTCTGTTCTTCTCGTCACCTGGACACGTTGGAAGTCCCGGCGTTGTCGTGGATCAAATGCCCTCATTGAGTAACGGCAAGCATCGTCTTGAATCCTCTCGTCTTGATCGAAACTGGAAAGTGACATCCCTGAACGGCTTAACCTTAGGATTTTTCGACTGTCCGATAGGTGACATTCTTCAGTTGCTGAAATCGATTCTAAATCTTAGTTTGGAGATAAATTTCAGTAGAGCCTTCACCCTTGTTTTTCTCCCTCTCCGAGGCTACTTATCGACCTAGCTGACCCTGGCTGCACTCATCCTTGACGTCATTCTTTACGTCATTCCTGGCAGCCTACGCTACAGGCTGCCCTTTGTGACCTCTATCTTGCTCCCAGGTTGCAGTTGCTATTCCATGAACTTCCCAACAAACTACCATAAATTTTAAGAACGATCCTATTAAATTCTTTTTACTTACACATCAAGATACATTACGATTATATTTTTATGAAGACAGATATATTGTATATATATGTATATGTGTGTATCTAGATATACATATACATATATATACTGTATATATAATATGTATATATGTATATACGTGTGTGCGTGTATAGTATAGTATAACTTAACTAGCCTATTAGGAACCGTAATCCAGTAACTATGCGTACTCGGTAGCCCTGGAAACCAAAGATTTACAGCAACAGGTAAACAGAACTGTAGCGTTTCGGGCTGATTTAGGAGCAAGAGCCCGTTCCATCATAAGGCTGGCTGAATAAAGCGACAAAACTAATAACCTGTCTTACGTTATGGAATAGCTGTACAAAACGGAATTGTTGTTCAGAAATTTATGGAAGCGCAAAGGTTTTTTGTTATCTGGCTGTAATATTTTGCAATTTGAAGGTCATGTGTTATGCTACTTTTAGCAGGATATAGATGGTAATTTGTTTGTAATAAAACTAAGAAACGTTATCACCCACTTGTCTCAGACTTAAAAAAAAGTTTTTGTAGTTTTTGTCAAACAGAAGATACATCTCCCAAAAATCTGAAATAAAAGTGACATTGCATAGCTCTGGAATGTTTAATAAAAATATAATGGCCCTTCCAGAACAGAAAGCAAGTTATTGTCGTTGTTGTTATTATTATTATTATTGTTGCTGGTCCGCTGGTATAATGGTTAGTGTCGTGGAATGTCAATCAGATGTCGCGGGTTCGCGTCTCCCCCCCTCCCCCGGGGCAGTGAAAAATCACTGGCTCTGTATCATGATCAGTTATTGCTGTGTTGTGGGGTCTGTGGTGGGAGGTTGAAATCAGCATTCTTTAGCTGCTTGAATTTCAAGTTAGTGGCCCCTGTGTGCTTATTTTAGATAGTCCGACCTTAAGTTACTCTGTACGACTTTATTTTTACTCCATGAAGCCGGTTTTCCTCTTGGCTTCATCTAACTATAGGTGCGTTAATGCTATAATACAAAAAAAACATTGAATTTTAAAACACCCCTTGCATCTCTTTAAAACATGACTTAAGATGGAAATTAGAGAGTTGAGATGAGTGAGGAAAAACATCATTGCACAACTGGGCTTTAGAAAGTAGATCAAATTAGAGGCACAGAGGCTGAATGCCTCTGTTCAGAAAAAAGCCTTGAATATTGGTGCAGTGAAAAGAAAGCGGCAAGTCTATTACCATCTAAGGGGTCATACGCAAAACCAGTACTAAAATGGGTCTATTTTAATTGGAACACGTCAGAGGTCTGCACAAAGCATGTTATTCCTTTCACCAAGTGAAAACAGTTTCTTAAAAGGTGGCCCGCTTTTGGGCAAGCCCCTGTTGCTGTATATGGCCATTTAAACTAAACCGACCACCAACAAACTAAGCCATTACTACGACCAGGTGAGTCCACTCTCCTCAGTAAATGCTAATGGCCAATGATGCTGGGCACTGAATAAATATACAGGCGTGCTAGATTTTTCTGTGTATATATGAAGAAAATGGCTATACCTCGATGGGGTCCCAACATCAATCTGAGCTGGCCAGTCCTAAAATATTCTCAGAATTCCGTATTATAATGTCTCGTGGGACAGTTGTGTCTATAAAAAAAACTGGAAAAAAGTATCAGACATACGTGGACCCAGAGGGAGATTGGATGGAACTGATACAAATACAAGGCCGAGCAAGTTCAAGATGCAGGGCGCAGAAACTAATTTACTGAGAGTTGTTTGAGGTTTTTATGACATAACAAAGTATGTGTTAAAATATTTAGAGGAAGGGCAAACTAGGAAGGTTACAATAGCTCTGCAAAAGTGTGGGGGATAAGATGTTTCAGAAGAAGCGAGAGTTGGAATATGGTTATGAAGGGATGTTCAAAATAACTTCCATTATGAAAGTGAAGTCGGGATGCTTAAAGTGAATGAAAGAGAAATGGCGGAAAATGCCGAGATGCTCTACCTTCCTATTTTATATGGAATAAGAGTTGTTCAAAGGGCAAGGATTATACAGTTGTAAAGAAGGTTAGCAAAGGCTCGGAATTTCGAAACGGTTTCATTTCTTGGAAACGGTTCAGGAAGTCAGACTTGTGAAAATATGTATATTTTGGAATTCTTGGGTGGAGAGATGAGAGAGAGAGAGAGAGAGAGAGAGAGAGAGAGAGAGAGAGAGAGAGAGAGAGAGAGAGAGAGACTAGGAAAGTACTGGCTAGATGGAGTATCAGAGGCGCTGAGATGGAAAGTCGTTGATATTCAGGATGATTGAGGTGAGTGGTACCGTGCATGTAGGATTGTCGACGCGTATACGAAACATAAAATGCCTTACAAGTGTTTTTCACATAGATTTGTTCTTGCTTGGGCAGCTAAAGTGCGAATCCAGCAATGTATCATTCGGAGTGACATTCTTTTAGGGGAAACGGCACGAGGACCTTTTAGTCGAATCCGGTATTTCAAGAAGGGAGACGTGAACGATATCTCAGGGAAAAGGGCTGTGAGTAGACCTGTCGGGAATATTGTTGTTTACCTTCACCAAGTGAGACTTGCTTTTTTATTACCATCTTGCCTTCCCCTCACTATTTCTTTGAAATACTCATCTACTTTGCCTTCTAATTATTGCTGTAAATGAGAAACGTAACATTCTCATTGTTTCTTATCAATAAAAACGGTATATACTCTGAACACCCTTTAGTTTCAATTTCTTCTTACTAGTGCTCTTACTGCAGTCCCATCAATTGCCCTTCTAACAAAACCAACATTACTTACACAACCAATATCACTTCATCTCTTCAGTCACTTATATCATCTTCACTTTCATCATTTACATTCGACAGTCCTTCAAATTACTCGCCGAATTCCATCAAAGTGTATTTTCTTCTGAAAGAATTTCATTTAATCTCCATTTTATTTATTAAATTAAACTGATTTCTTTATACTTTCCCCTCCAGTAAGAAATCTTCCGTCCGTAAAGCCCATGAGCTCATTCACCCCCCAACATTCCACATACTCTCTCTCTCTCTCTCTCTCTCTCTCTCTCTCTCTCTCTCTCTCTCTCTCTCTCTCTCTCTCTCTCTCTGATGATGTTCCGTAACTTCAGACAAGCTGCTTATTTCCCATAAAGAATGCTTCATTTCAGTACCTCATCATGTACTTCCTCCCCTTACAGATCAAGCACTGCCATTCCACATCAACTTTCTCTCTATACGCTTCTCCAATTTTTTTGTACTTTTCAAACTCACTATCTTAATTACATTCCTGGCCGTAGTCCGGCGCCATCCTTTTAAACTGAGACTACGTCACTTTTTAGTTTTCTGTAAAAGAAAAATATTGTGCCGGCTTTGTCTGTTCATCCGCCCTCAGATCTTAAAAACTACCGAGGCTAGAGGGCTGCAAATTGGTATGTTGATCATCCATCCTCCAATCAAGAAACACACCAAATGGCAGCCCTCTAGCCTCAGTAGTTTTTATTTTATTTAAGGTTAAAGTTAGCCATAAACGTACTTCTGGCAGCGCTATAGGTATCAACAACGTAAACCACCACCGAACCGTGGCTAAGATTCATGGGCCGCGGCTAAGAGTTTTATGGGCCGTGGCTGAGGCCACCACCGGACAGAAAACTCGATTGTGCCGAAGAAACTGTGGCGCATTTTTCACTTGTTTCCCATTACTTCAACTAATTAATTCTGAAGTACCTCCTGCCTCTGTACTCATCACTGCACTGTTCCAGATACAAATTTACTCCAGCATCTGAGAGCCACAAGGACGCGATCTAACATACCTTCCGCCGTACTCTTTGCTCCTTCCTGAATGCATTTACAGACATTATTCTTTGGAAACGTTTCCAAAGGCCGTGCCGCTTTCAGAACGAATTTGCCGAAGAATGGATTTCCATCCGGTTCCTGCACTTCAAACCAACTAATTACGCCATCTGTTTTCCTGTCACTTACATTTACATTCGAATCAGATGTGAATTAAGAAGAAACGTGAAATATTTTCACGGGAAATAGCAGTCTTTTATTGTTAGGCAATAAGATAATGCTGAAGAGAAAATTTCACCGCCCTTTGAAAAAAAAACACTGTGATTTTCACTCAAAGACAGATTAATAGAGATGGTAATCAGAATTGATATTCTACGGCATCATACCTAAAAATGCTTTAGAAAACGTTATTCTTGCGTACCTGTGCCATAGTTTTCATCTAAAGTTTATTTACTACATTAATTTTGATAAGCTCTCTAGCTATCAGTCCTTCTATCTATCTATCTATCTATCTGTTAGGTGTCTATCAAACTATCTGGATTTTCACACATTTTGATAATGAACAGCTTATAGAATTATCTTGGATAAAATATTTGTAGCATATTATTAACATTCTCAGTTTGCGGACAAAACGTTTAATTAAAGGACCCAAAACAAGCCAAGGGCATTATTCATCTGGTACAGAGTCGAGCTTTATCAATACTCAGTTAGTGTTACGTGTATAAAGAGCCCGTTGGACTCGTAATGTCGAAATCCAGTCATTCATATTTTATTATTTCTTTCAAAAGAGTGTGTTTGACCAATTTAAATGAGGCGATAGCCATTAAAATCTGTTTGGTTTAATATCACTATGCTTATAAAATTTCTTCAATAAAAGATACGACAGTAAAACAGATGTATTTAATTTTTCTCTTTTTTCTAGTATATGATGATTATCCAAAGAAAACAGATTATTACAATCTTCTATTCAAAGAGAATTTATAGTGCACAAACTTTTCGAATGACTAAGCAATGGAAACCCCAATTCTCATTCTTTCGATAAAAACAAAGACAGTCTGTTTCAAAATTCCACACGCCTTGGCCCAAAGCAGTCTTTTCCAACTAGACCAACCTCTAACCCACCATTCCTTGTGCTTCTCATTTCTCACGTCTCACCATTGATTCCCCCATCCTCCTTGCCCTTCTGTTCCCTCCATTCTCTTCAGAAATTATGACTTAGTAAAAAGAGGAAATGATGAAAACACGAGAGACATTCATCCTACCTAAGTGACTGGTGCGGAAGAAAGAAAATAACCTTTTTTAAAAAGTTCGCTAGAGCTGGATAGATAAAGATGGCAGTGTACGGATGAAACCAAAAATAAAGAATAAGAAAATCATTTCGGAACGTGGGGGATAATAATTTCTGAACGCAAATAGAGCCATAGATTAAAAAACACATATTTTTAAGACTGTAGAGCTGTTCAGAAGATGGAAAATGAAAACTGCGATGGAAATCATGGTGAAATATCATTAATGGAAGGAAACGATGGCTCAGATGTCCTAAAAACTCGGGTATGTCACACTCATATATAACAATGATTGCAAAGAAAATGTTGTTAAAAACTGAAATATAACGGCAGAGTATTATGTTATTTCAATTCTAGTTTTAGTCGTGAAACTGCTATTTCAATTCTAGTTTTAGTCGTGAAACTGCTACGCCCAGGGTATTTTATTTTTCATAGATTAATGTTTTTTACTACCCGCTGAATGTTTTCAGTTATTGTATTATTTAAAATTTTGAGGTGCTCTTTAATTGTAAATTGTGCTCGTCATCATTGTGATCTTTACGTTACATCACTGCAAAACAAGGCTGCCTCTTAATTTCAGCTTTTCACTGATATTTCTAAATAAACTGCGGTACCACTGCATGCAGGCAATGTGCATGGAACCGTTTTGCTTTTCTTTGCATCTGGTAAGTTTCTCTATTACCAAAACAATGCCTCAGATACAACTTAGTTGTTTTATCGGTATTTTTATGATCTTCTTCATTCTCAGTTTGAACTGAACGTGACCCTAGATTCCATTAATGTTTTTATAGACAAAATATTGACAAAACAATTACCCCTTCTCCCTCTACATCAGAGCTTGTTTAATATGCAAAGATTTTTCTGTTTCTTCATTAAGATAACCATCTGCATCTGTTCTTGATGGCCAGCAACGTTCGCTATTGAATATTTGGTTATGTAATTAATTTCTTTGGTATATAGTGTTGCGAATTTTTGCAAGAAAAATATATTAAGATCTATTTTTCGTTAATTTTTTTACTACTTTCTTCTTTCAAAAGAATAAAAACAGCTTTCATATAATTCTGTTAATTAAGATAATATTTACTTTATTATCTTTAATATGTATTAAAGAAACTAAGATATTTGCGCAACTTTTTATTTGAGATAGTCTTCGGATCCTTTGACTTTCCTTTGATCATTCCTTTCATAAGGGGTTTTTTTTTTTATCAAAATCAACTCGAATTAATTCTGAAATAACGAAATCAGGTAGATATTAGGAAGTGCAGATTTTATTGCGTCTCCGCTCCTTCCACTTATTAGATACAATATTTCATGCTTAAACAATACCACTCCCATTTTCCGTTTCTTGAGCATCATCAGCCTGTATTCACATAAGTTGTATTACTATGCAAATACGGTTGCCGGAATAAATCATACTCTCCTTCCTTTAATGTTTTGGATATATATATATATATATATATATATATATATATATATATATATATATATATATATATATATATATGTATACATATATATGTATACATATAATATATATATATTATGTGTGTGTGTGTGATATCACTGCACATGTGTTTTATTGTTTTCTTTTTCCATTGCATTGAATATTCCCCATTTATTTTAAGCTTTTGAAACTTCCTTTTAACTAATTTATATTGTCTGTTTGGTATGTGTTTTTATCGATTGCCTTTATTTAATAAATATCTTTTTACATTTTCGTATCTCAATATTCTGTCTTCAGAAACAGTCTCAAAAGTTTAACTAAATATCTCTCCTCTAAATAATTTTAATTATTTGGTCTTGGACATGATTCCATGCAGATCAAGAAACAGAGTTCCTCCTCATCTTCTGATGCTTCGAACATCCATGACGCCACCTCTTTTCGCATTCACTTAGTGTAAGTCAGTCCTTCTATATTATAGGACTGCACAGCTCAGTCACTGCTATTTTTTTCTTCTTCTAATCTTTGGAATTATCTTCATTCTTCCCCTGTTTTCATGTCTCTCAACCATCCATATTTTGAGATATCGGACAGCTAATTACTGATATTTTCTCCGGAATTATTGATTTCTGGCTTGAAAAAGATCATTTGAGCAGAACCATACCACCACCCCTACCCTCGTATGTATAGAGTTCTTATGCCACCAAAGTTCGTTGAAAATTTTGTGCTTCATTCTACGTAATGAAATGTGCCACAATAAAACAATGGAAACCTTTTATGTGGCAATGCGGGGTGTCCTTACACGGAGACTTGGAAGTCGCCCAAGCATTATAGGCTTCCAAAATTTTGAATTTCATATGGATCGAATGGTCTGCGGAAAATAACGCCCGTAAAACGAAGGAATTATCCGAGAACAGTAATTTGAGGAGAACTTCATGATACAATAGTTATATTTTGTACTGTAATTAATATCCATTGTAACGCGTGCAACAATGCATACATTTATTCGGAATAATTACTGCCTTAAGACTTGTGGAACACCTCAGCAATTCAGTATATTATTTTATTTCAATGAATTTCAAATATCGCTCAACCATCATTAGGGAAAATGTAGAGGTTGATATTCTGGAGTAAAAATTAAGCTTGCGAAAATACGGGTGACTTGTTATCATCGACTTCTTTAACCATGAAATTTCTGGGAAATAAATACTCATTGCATGTTTTCTGGTATCCTTCCCAGACTCAGTCTCTTCTGGGAGTCCGTTATTCTTTGATGCAAGTTGCAGAAACGCTACGTATATAATGAGGAAATTACGTCAACACTCCTTATCCATCTAATTAACATGGCTTAGGAGCAACATAAGTAGTTCAAATTTTGTTGCCGAGCAGAGATCGGCAGAACAGCACCTGGGAAACATGCAATGAGCGAGAGGGAATAGAGTAATTCGCATTCTATAAGCCGTCCAAAATACTTCTCTTTGTCGTCACAGATACCCCTTAGATTGTTAGATACTCAATTTTATGTCAAAAATTTTTCGGTATATACAACTCGTTTTGGCATCATCGTATAGTGTACATTTTATCGAAGCTTTTTATATTTTTACTAAATTAATGTTTTGTAAATCATCACGTCACAGCAAGAGTAGAATTAGGTGATGTTTTAAAGATATCAAATTCTTTGCAAGTGTAGCAATGTTTTCGACTGACGATATACAAGCAAGAAATAAACAGACTGGCCACAGGATAAAGAAATGCAGTTCTTTTGGGAAATTATAATCGCAGTAGATTTTCTGAACATGATTAAAAACGTGATGATGACAACACTTGCCCACTTTAGGGCAAGGAAAATATAATAATCGGTATAATTATTAATGAACTTTTTCGTATATGAGATAGAACATTTTCTGTAACCCTCTAAAATGGGGAGAATAGAGCAAATATACATAAGCACGTATATATATATATATATATATATATATATATTATATATATATATATATATATATATATATATATATATATATATATATATATATATATATATATACATATATGTGTGTGTGTATATATATAATATATATATATATATATATATATATATATATATATATATATATATATATATATATATATATATATATATATATATATATATATATATATATATATTTTATGTATGTATGTATATGAAATTTTTGTCATTTATATACAATCATGAAACTACAAATGTTGTTTAATATCCAATTCACGCTACTTCGTGAATATCCCCGATGGGGAATTTTTTAAGTGATAAATGGATCGGTACCGCCGGGTCTCGATCCCTCGACACAGTACCTTCCAACGACTCCATTCGACGGTACCGATCCATTTATCACTTAAAAAATTCCCCTTCGGTGATAATTCCCCATCGGGAATATTCCCGATGTAGCGTGAATTGGATATTAAACGACATTTGTAGCTTCATGATTATATATGTATATGTATGTGTTTGTGTGTGTGTGTGTCTACTAGAACACAATATTTTGTATCAAGATATCTTTGTTTTCTTTTAACTTATATTGGTAATCTATTTATTCTGAATGGTTTGATCAGTCAGCTGATCAACAATCCATATCTCCTTCTTTATACATCTTGTTCCTTTCTTCTCTTCTCTTAGGTCTTCGATCTTTTCATCTCCTCCCGTTAAGAGCAAAATCCGTCTTCTCTTCGGACTGCCATTCCCTAAAAACCTGATTCTTCGGAGAGTCCCGAAAGGCTCCCTGTCACTGCATTTATCATTTACTCCATACCAATTTGTCATCGTCACTTGGGGTTTCCATTTCCTTCCATTTTTTCAGCTCGAATATCGATCGCTTCCCAATTCTTTTTTCTTTTCTAACTCGACCGTTTTTTGGGTTTTCCTATAATAGAAGAGTGGTTCTATTTTACAAGTTGCCCCACATTGTATTTAGAGAGGGGCCAAGAGGGCCCAAGTGGACTCCAAGAGGCACCAGGGTAACAAGTAGAGCGGAATTTGAAAGCTGCCTTCACCCCATATTGGGTTGTGTTAGATTACTTAGAATCAGGTAGGGTAATGTTGGAATGTATTATTAGTCAGAGGTCAATATTAGAAGATGGTTTTAGTTTTGTCTTAATCGATGCGTGATATCAAGTCATTTAATTAATTATTCAATGTGTTCAGGAATTCAGAAGATATTGTGCTATCGTCACAAACGTACTTATCTTATGGGCCCTCTTACAACAAACTTTACATTTTATGAGTTGGGTTTTCTTTACATCTCAACAAAAATGTTTTAACAATTGGAGGGATGCCATTAAGCTCTCAGAAGATGAACTGAACCGAAAACGTTACACAATATGAGAGGTTCAGCGCGCCTACGCTCATTCTCAAAGAGTCTCATTTAACTTCAAAGAAGTCTCACGCAGCCTAACCGACTCTTGCGTCTTTGTTGAGAAGCAATTGAGCTAAGAGAGAGAGAGAGAGAGAGAGAGAGAGAGAGAGAGAGAGAGAGAGAGAGAGATTTTAAACTCACGGTGCTCTTATTTAAGTTGAAGACCGTTATTATTATAGTTATATTTTTAACGGGTCCCTGTTGCTTTCATCACAGAGTTATCAAAACATAAAACTTATGCCTATAATTAGTCAAAGCATTAGTAATAATAGTTCTTGATTACTAATACCGATGCGATTTTCATGAGATAGGCTTCACATACGATTAATCCTTTTTGACATATTTGGTTTATGAAAGCAGCTATACCGGAATAATAATAATAATAATAATAATAATAATAATAATAATAATAATAATAATAATAAATGATAAGTAAACGGTATTCATTATCTGCCTTTTGTTTATAAAGATGGGCCGAAGTTATTCTATTATTTAAGAATAATTTCCTGTACCTCGATCACTTAATTGCCTTGCGTTGGAAGGAAATTGACGGGACTTGGGTGGTTGTTTGAGTATTGCGTGAAGATTCATTACTGGAAAGGACACTGGCTCCACTATCACCAAAATGTCCTTTTATAGAAAACTACTGAGATGGCTAGCTGTCTGTCCGTCCGCACGTTTTCTGTCCGCCCTCAGATCTTAAAAACTACTGAGGCTAGAAGGCTGCAAATTGGTATGTTGATCATCCACCCTCCAATCATCAAACATGTCAAATTGCAGCCCTCTAGCCATGATCGTGCGTCTGGCACCGTTATAGGTGCCAACAACGTAGGCCACCACCGGGCCGTGGCTGAAAGCTTCATGGGACGCGGCTGAGGGTTTCATGGGCCGTGGCTGGGAGTTTCATACAGCTTTATACGCTGTTCAAAAACTCGATTGCGCCGAAGAAACTTCGGCGCATTTTTACTGTTTTTTCCATGCTGGACGTCATGCCAAGAGGGGCATGTTCCGTGAGTTTCCTGAAGCAGCGGTAAGAGGGATAAAAAATGGCTCTCTTAATGCACTGCATTATGAGGGTATGCATCATCTGAAACACTGGTCATATGTTTCTCTCTACAGTGCAGCATTCCATGACTAGAACAATAGGAGCAGAATCGGTCTCCTGCAGGAATCACGTAACACAAATTGTTTTCCAATGATGATTTATTTAAAAAAAGACGAACATGAAATTCTTTAACAATCTGCTATAGATTTTTGGGTAAAGTAAAATCAGTGTAAAAATGGTACTCTACGTCTACAGTAAAAAACAGTAAGAATATATACTTCTGTGATGGTCAGTTGTTTGAAGGAAAACCATCTCTCTCTCTCTCTCTCTCTCTCTCTCTCTCTCTCTCTCTCTCTCTCTCTCTCTCTCTCGTGTTTAACCAGAGAAAAGTTCCACTAAGATGATTGAAAATTCCACTCGTAAATTCTTTGTTTGCTCGGCTCATACGTTGGTTAATTGAATTAGATTTATCTGGCGCTGCCAAATAAACAATAATCAAACCGAAGTCTTTCTTTGATAGAGATTTTTCAGAGTCTTGGATCTGGCAATATACGTTTTAGAACGGACGGCCTCAGATGTGGAAATTATTTGACAGAGAAACTAGATTGCACCCCTAAATTGCACAGTATGAATAACTGGAGGAAAAATTATTGTCATATGCTGTGACAGATGTTCTGTTCAAACAGTCATTGATAAATAAGGAATAGGTTTTAGACAATGATTTTGATCTTCATGCAGATAAAAGGAAGTGAGGTTAATAGACTTGTTTTGCAAAAAAAAAAAAAAGGAAAAAAAATCAATTGAAATAATGAGTTGTCTAAGCGACAAACAGACTTGGGTGAAGTTAAAAATATCTACAAGTTTGTATGCATAATTTTCCGCTTGAATAGAGAAAAAGATAAAAGTAGTGAAAATACAAAGCTTCATTTTCATTACCGTAAGATTTCCGAGAGCGAAAGTTAAATATGACTTGACTCAAGATCATCAAAGGGTCTCATTCCGAAGGGAAAGATTAAAGTAAGAATAATTTCCCCCAACTTCCTCAATTAAACCATCACCTCTTTGTAATGTCTTTTCGTGGTGTCTTCCTTCGTTGTTTCAGCTTAAGCATACAATATCGTGTTCAAAGGTATGGCTTCATGAGATTCCAGGAAAATACTGTATACTCTTTCTCTATTCTCAGTTGCACACGCAACTTCCCCCACCCTCTCTCTCTCTCTCTCTCTCTCTCTCTCTCTCTCTCTCTCTCTCTCTCTCTCTCTCTCTCTCTCTCTCTCTATATATATATATATATATATATATATATATATATATATATATATATATATATATATTTATTGTTCTGCCTTATAATATATGAAAGATATCCCTCATCTTCTTAAGAATTTTGGTGTTAATGTCGCATTTAAGAACAATACAACAATGAAAAATGTACTTATCAAGAACTCCCCAGACAATATTAAAGGGTGTGTATATAAATTCCGTGTAAGTCTTGTGACAACTTTTATATTGGCCAAACCGGGAAAGCACTGGAAAAAGAATAACAACATAAGAAATGTGTGAGATATGCACAAGGAACAGTGGTATACATGTTAGGGAGAACAATCATGCTATCAACTGGGAAGGGGCAAAAGGATTGTATATTCTATAATGCACTGGAAAGGAACATCATTGAATCTAGCTTCATAAAAGAAAGTTACAACCATAATATGAATATCAGTCAAGGGATGTATAAACTTGATCCTTTAATATCAAAAGAAATTTGTAAATTGTTTAAACTTTAAGGTAGGCAGTAGAGATATATGAAAATAGGATTATCATATTTGTAAACACAGTACGAGGGTAGTAATGTTAATGAGTTTCAAACTATGACACCTGTCAGGTGTGGATCTGAGGTGGGGTATGGTCTGTTTATCAGCAATGTCCCCTGAGAGTCTATTGTGATTTTTAGCCAAATGAGTTTTAAAGGCCACTCCTACCTCGACACCGGCCTGAGTGGTGATATGGAGCCTCTAACGGTTGTGTATGTTCGTCAGTACTGTTCTTGTAGTATATATATTTGTGACTTCTCACACTCTGTATCAGTCCTTCGTCAATGGCTTGGAAATAAAGTCGAAACCGGTCAGGACCTACACCCTGTTTCATTTTTCACCTGTGGTTATATATATATATATATATATATATATATATATATATATTATATATAAATTTATATATATATTTATATATATACATTTTATATATATATAATATATATTATATGTATGTATGTATATTATATATATATATATATATATATATATATATACATATATATATACACATACACATACACACACACACACACACTGTTTGCTATGGCAGCGTTCAGGCTATTAGAGAAAGCAAGCAACTTTGAGCCCGGTCAGAGCTGATTGCAGTGGTCACCAAGAAATGCCAGGAACATAAGAACTATGTACAGTACATCCCTTAGGGCTAACAACCTCATCACCAAAAGAATTGCTGAGAACAAACGATATATTCTACAAATCAAATTCATTTCTCATTACTCTTCACATAGACGATAGAATGGAAAAAAATGTTAAAGCTCGCCTTCAAGAGACATTTCATGGTTTTTCAGTAGAAATCATTTCTGGGACAACTGACCTTTAATATGTCACGATCAATAAAACCTGAACGACATTCTCTCTGCACAGTGTTAGTAATGAAGGTATATATTATTTATTAAGGCCAGCATCCGTTCTTAATGTCACACATAAATTAACTAATAGAAGTTGCTTACGTTAACCATTCAGAAATCAAACTGATGATTCTTCAGACTTCCGTGATAACGTTCGCTATTACTGCTATTTTGCCTTTGCTCAGAGTTTTTCACCATATACACTTTTCATATGTTTTTAGAGTTATTATATATTCATGCATACGTGTAAATTATATATATATATATATATATATATATATATATATATATATATATATATATATATATACACATGATTAGAAAAGTTGATAAAACTGAAAACTCTTAGTAATAATATCTTATATGATCTTAAAAGTAATTAGAACTGCAAACTAGTGGTGACAAGGACCTGCTACTCATTCATAGAGGGTAATGCTATATCTAAACTATATATATATATATATATATATATATATATATATATATATATATATATATATATAAATATATATATATATATATATATATATATATATATATATATATATATATAATAAATATATTACCGCATTACCGTATAGGAATGAGTAGTAGGTCCCCTGTCACCACCAGGTTGCTATTCGAATTACTTTTAAGATCACAAGATATTTTCAATAAGATTTTTCAGTTTTATCAACTTTTAAGATCATATATTGCAGAGGTGTTCCTTGGCTTTGGACGGATATCTGTTTCCAATATTTTGACTAAATCTTGAAAAATTTTCCTCACCTTTTATGGTCAGGCTGAAGCTATATTCATTTTTAATATATATTAGTTTTAATGTTTTAATATTCTTTTTTCAAACATTGCTTTGTCCCATTATACTAACGTAAATTTATTGATTGACTGCATTTTATGAACTACATTTGCGTAAAGTAACGTCTCTTAAATGTTGTTATTTTTTCCTATCATGACAGACACTGAATATTTCACAGAAGAGTGAAGAAAAAATATGGGCATGTAAGATAATGTTCATGGGTTAAATCTTATTCTCTGCGTTAAACTTTTCCTCCACGATTTAGATCTTGTTCATTCTTTCTCCATTACTGTAAAGGCAAACAGATTTCATGCTATACTGAGTTATAGCTATCTTCATATTAGACTCGTTCTATTGCTAGTTCCCTCTGATGGAACAGACTGAACTTCTCACATCTCACTGCGACCCTTTGCTTGTCAAAATATCAATTCAAACCCCCGTAAGTTATTTAGTGAGTTCCATTATTGGCTGTCTTGTAAAGGTTGGGACGTTAATATTATTTCCAACCCTTCTTTCTGCCCTGTTTTGGGAGCGGTACGAACGTGTGAACTCCCATGGCAGAGTTGATGAATTAAACTTAGTCTCTTTTATCAAAGATTGATAAGGATTCGGTTGGAGATGTATTCTGATCTTTCCTATAAAGGAAATTGAACCTTATTTTTCTTTTCTGCTGGTTTTACCTTGGCGCTCTGTGTTTATAAGATTTTCCTTATAGTTATACATCATACAGTGCAGCCGACAAAGAGGAAATCATCAACAACTGCTGTTTAGAAATCATTATCAATTCTGTTTAATTGTCGAATTAACTGTCGCATCAGCACTAATTCCCTTTCCCCACTCTCTCTCTCTCTCTCTCTCTCTCATTGCCTTATTCACTCCCACTGGTAGATATAAATTTGTTTTCTTTCGTTATCCATTTATTTATTTATTTATTTATTTATTTATTTGTATATCTGTCTGTCTATCCACTTATCTAGGTTGACTAGCACATACGTCTTCTTGGAATGTTAGGGACGTATTATTAGGTATTATGCCATGGTGGAGGTGTGAGGGAATATTAATTAACAATCCGATAACAGGTTTGCATACTGTTGCATCCTCTTCTGTGTCAACCATATGGGAATTTTTTGTATATTATTTTTCATTATATTGTGGTATTCGTTAGACATCCACAGAACCCATGTCACCACTGACCAAGTTAACCCAGAATGCTTTAAACTCTAGCTGAGAAAAGGCCTTTATGATCGACAAAAAGAGTGGCGTGAAGAGGATCAAAACACTAAATTGCAAGAAGCTTTTTAACCACATTTTACATATGCATTAGTTCCTCGTTGGGTGGGTGGGTACCGTTCTCAGCTAGCACTATGCTGACCCCGCGTTCGATTCTCCAACCGGCCAGTGAAGAATTAGAGGAACTTATTTCTGGTGATAGAAATTCACTCCTCGGTATAATGTGGTTCGGATTCCACAATAAGCTGTAGGTCCCGTTGCAAGGTAACCAATTGGTTCTTAGCCACGTAAAATAAATCTAATCCTTCGGGCCAGCCCTCTCTAGGAGAGCTATTAATCAGCTCAGTGGTCTGGCTAAACTAAGGTATACTTACCTTTAGTTCCTCGTTGGGAGGGTGGGTTCCGTTCTCAGCTAGCACTCTGCTGCCCGTGAGTTCGAATCTCCGACCTAACAATGAAGAATAAGAGGAGTTTATTTCTGGTGATAGAAATTCATTTCTCGCTATAATGTGGTTCGGATTCCACAAAACGCTGTAGGTCCCGTTGCTAGGTAACCAATTGGTTCTTACCCACGTAAAATATATCTGATCCTTTGGGCCAGCCCTAAGAGAGCTGTTAATCAGCTGAGTGGTCTGGTTAAACTAAGGTATACTTAACTTACATATACATTCACATCACCATTTCCTTTTTCTTACGGTTTTGAAGAAAGTTTCTTTATCCGAAGGACGTACTAAAATATTTGAATACTATTATATTCAAGTTGATAAAAAGTTTGTCAGACATTTGCAAGAAAATACCGAAGAAAAGAAGTAGCAAAGAAAGGGTGAATATTTTTCTTTTTTTATCGATCCACGCCTCCTCAAAAATAGCGCAAAGCTCCCCTAGAACGTATTGTTCTTCCTACCCCTCCTTTTTCCTGAAATTCAGCGACTTCCAAAGATCCAGGGGATTTCGTTATTTCTTTTAAAGAGATTCAAATTCAGATGGCGATGAGAGAGTTTGTGAGCTGGCCACGGTAGGAAAACTCCGAAGAGAAAAGTTCCACTTGAATTTTATCATATGGAACACTGCTTCCATTGAGGAATTCTCTGAATGTGTATGTTTTCTTCACTTCATGCATCACCTATTTCAAGACCGGATTTTTCTTTCCTCTTGATAAACAGTTCTTGAAGTTTTTATTATAGCATTACACGAAGCAGTTGTGAAAATTCATACAACATATGTTGGAAGATCTTTACAGACGTTAAACATCTGTTGTAGCTGTTGTTTATTCGCGAATCAAATTTATACACGTATGTTGACATTTCTAATACCATGAACTATTCATATTTATTAAGGAAACACTGCGTGAATTTCAAGTCAAGGATAATATTCTTATCAATCCTAGACATGTAAAAGTACATACTGTTCATCTTTGTTTATGAAATAAAATGGTATGACATTCATGACACCGAACCCAAGAAAATTCTATTTATGAACTTTATCACTGTGGACAAAGGAGAGAGAATTTGCTCTTGCACTTATTTTTAACTTCAAAATAACGTCTTAGAGTTAAAATCATCCCCCATCACAATGAAAACGGTATGACTGCCAGAGCTGTATGCATCGATATGAGTGTAAATGAATATGGAGTTAATTTGTGATACATATGTAAATGGAGTTATGAGAAAAATGATTTGAAATCATATTCGTTGCAGTAGCAGCAGCAACCATAACCCCAACATCAAATAGGATCAAAATTAATTTAATTCAAATATTTGGCACGACTGGCATTGGAACTCTGTACAAACTGTTTCAAACATGCTACTATGTCTTTTAAACCAAATGCTGTAGAGGGTGGTTGTAATAGAAGACCCATTACGATGCTTAGTGATAAAATATTAATGTTAACATTTCATCACTAGCCAGTAAAAAATGTATAATATTCTTTAATAAAATATCATGTGTCATTTGGCATTAATATTCTGTTACACTGGTTTAAACCATGGTAGTTATGTGTTAGTATTAATTCTATTATTGAATATTCTAGTGTCCCTGTTGTAAGTTGTTGGCATCAGTCATATGCCCATCGTTTATAAATTGTTAGTCGTGTGTAATTAAACATGCAGACCCCGCAACAATTCATTTTTGACAATCAAACATTACAATATGTTATCTCTGTGTAACATATCCACTATATGAGTCCTTGCAGCAAGATGTCACATACTGATTTCAAATATTCATCACTTGTACTAGAACAAATTTGAGTGCATTCTCGTATGCGTCTTCATTTCTGCCAATTACTTTTAGCATATTCCATCCTTTGAGAAACTTATTTTTTTTTTTTTATTGAAAATACGTTTTTATGAGAATACAGTGGCCAGAGGTATGAATAAAGGTATTTGGTAAGATGATTTTAACTTATTCACCAAAGATTTGTTTTTAATATGACTAATATATGCCCAGGTAATTCAAACGTTGATTGTCGTCTATGTATAAAAGTCTAAATTAACCTAACTATTTAACAAGGAAAAAGACTTGCCTTATAAGAAATACATAATGAAAACAAATCATCAACATTTTTTCATTCCGGGGCATCGAGAAGGATTTTATAAACCACTTGTATAGGACACACACCCCATCTTCATCTGAACTGTAACCTAAACTGCGTTCCCCCAAAACTTGACAGGTGCCAATCTGTTGATTTTGTTTATTCATCTAGTATTTCGCATATTCCCTAGAAGTACAACTAACTTAAGCTTTTAACTTACTTCTTAGTCTCATAAACAATTTTGAATAAAAATGGGCTTACTATTTTAGAAAAAGCTGAAAAAGCGGAACGGATGCAACAGCCTATGCTGGCAGACCCTGTCTTTAGTGATGATAAAAAAGCCCTATCACTCGAAAAGAAGAGGTTAGATGACAGGAAATGCGGACAGGTCAGAGACTTGCACGTTCTCGAAGGATATATAACTCACAAGCATTAAAGATGAAACCGGCATCCACTAGGCGGCCAAGCAAGACATGAGCAACAAGAACTTGAGAATTCATGAATATTGCAGTGAAGGAGTCATTTATTGGATTTCAAGAATGAGAGGTCACCTTCTCCCTCAAGACTGCAATCATTTTGCCAGATTGATGTTGGAACAATGAGACGATTTGTAAATCATTTCAAAATATCAGGTTTCTCGTTACAGTTTATGATTTGTAGGTGATTTATTTGTTACGATACACCTACTTTGCTGTTTCCATTTTCAGCTATACCCAATATATAAAGATAATATCACTGCAGGAGTAGAAATGAGGGAGTCACGAAGTGATATTCATTTTATCCCCACAATGTGTTCGTCCAAGCATGATAAAAACAATCGGATAATTTTAATCTACGAAGTAAATTAGTATCAAGTTTGACTGTCTTTTAAGGACAGAATATCAATAATCTGTTTGTGTGTTGACATGTGCAGCTGACATTGATATCGAATACTGGCGACTACTTGTGTCTCATTTTTATATCCGTTTTTGGTCTTATAACGTTTTCATTTTGATCAAATTTCGCAAATACAGAGAGAGGAAAGGTTAATATAAATGTTTTTCCGCTAACATTCGCTCACATAGTTGACAATAAGTTTGTCATAGAAAGACTAAACATCATCTGAATCATTCTCTGTCATTACAGGAAAGTCTCTTGAATAGAATGCATGCAAATGAAAATGTGGAAAAGGATTAAAAATGTTGATTTCGACGTCAACACTCCTCATTCTTAAATTTCATAACTGTTCCATTCACAAAAGTATAGAATAAAAGATAAGCCAGAAAAGCATGTTCATTAGCACTGGGTAATTGTCACGCCATGCTTGGTTGCTTGCATTAAAAGCATTCATTAAGGAAAGATCGTGTGACTGCTTGATGAGAATTAATATTCATTGTACCACCTGCTTTGCAGGTTATGCATCCTGCGCCAGTGTAGGAAGGGCATTAGAGAACGAGGCTTATAACCTCATTTCTTGTAATTAGATTTTAAATTATATACAGTATCTATATAATATATATATATATATATATGTATATATATATGTATATATATATTTAAATATTATGCAAGAATAGCTCATTAATATCAAAAAGTTCGATTCTCTCGCTGAATTGTCAGTTAGAGCATTTGTATGTGATTTCAGAATGAATGGAAGAACCCTCACTATAGCTTAGGGATAACATCCACCCAAAGATAAGTATTTATGAGGTACGACCGCACTGATCAGCATTCGAATCAAACCTTTTAAGGGTGGAAGTAAAACTGAATTTAGTCTAGTCACCTATAAGAGTTTTTGGGCACTAACACAACTAATGTTATATAGTATGTAATATATATATATAATATATTTTATATAAAATTAGTGAAAAAATATAATATTTTATTCATATATATATATATACATGTGTATTTATATATATATATATATATATATATATATATATATATATATATATATATATGTGTGTGTGTGTGTGTATATATATATGAATATATATATATAGAGAGAGAGAGAGAGAGAGAGATCGGAAAAATGCCTTTGTATATCAGTGAAAAGGCCTAATTTCATCTTTTCTACGTTTAGTTATTTGTTTATTACAGCCATTTTCTTTTTTCTTGGGGAGTGTGGGCCGCCTTTATTCTCAAGAGCTGTAAACTTACAGGAGTCTTGTCCTTGAGAGCCTGAGTTTCCATAATTTTTAAGACATATTCAGTACGTTATGTTATTTTGACATCGTGTGAAGAAGGGCTGTTTATGGCAGAAAGTAACTTAGCGCACGAAATCACGGGGAAAATATCTTTGTACTCATTACTTATCGTTATAACCAAACTAAATGAGTGACCTGAAATTTATGCAAAGGAGCAGTAATCATTTTCTAAAATACACAAAACGGATGAAATTATTTTCAACCATTAACATGCAAGGCCATACTTACTACCAAGCCAGTTTACAGAAAAGAATCAATCAGTCTCAACACCGCACCTTGACCACTCCATTTGATAACTTTCTGACCATGACATTTTCATTAAATGAATCGAACCCTCGCCGAGTGAAAAGAAAGTAAATAAGTACAGACCCTTTCACCGAAATTTCTATTTCGCAATTAGATTTCTAAAGGAAACTTTTAGCTCTCAGATCGAGTTAACAGAAGTTAAGTGACAACTCGAAACTAATTGGTGATTGTGAAGACTTCCTCATAAAAGTTAGAGGAAAATTTCCTTCACTTGTGTGTGCTTCATTCCCAGAGGAAATCGGCAGCAGATATGACAATGATAGGTAAAAGTCCCAATGGTCACGTCGGTATCATATATACTGTATATATATATGTGTGTGTGTATGTACACACATACAGTATATATATATATATACTCATACATACCTATGGATGTTATGCAGTATATATATATATATATATATATATATATATATATATATACATATTTTTATAATATTTATAAATTATATATATATATATATATATATATATATATATATATATATATATATATATATATATATATATATATAGGTACATATACAGTATGTATGTAAATCGGATAAAGTTAATATTGTGAATGGGAACAATTACACATAAGTATATAGATATCCCTCAACCATAAATATGTATTAAAAGGCTTGTCAAATTAGGCTGTATGGGAGCTAATTAACCTAAAATATCACAGTCATATGCAATTTCCAGGATATGGAAAAAAGCACAAACGAACCCTAGTTTAGAGTTACCAGTATTTGGGATAATGAAACCGTGAGCTCTGCTATAATTATCGGAACTGGCAATTCACCTCCAGTATATCCATTGAAATAAGAGTGGATTAGAATTAAGATAGTTAATTTCCCTATTCAGAAGCTTATCTTGTTTGTGTCAAAACATTAATTGTTATCCGTATATAAAATCGGTTCAGATTTGAACAGCAGTTAATTTGGCTTTCAAAACCTTATTAGAATTTTTCATTAATTATTATTATTATTATTATTATTATTATTATTATTATTATTATTATTATTATTATTATTATTATTATTATTATTATATACAAAGTTTTAAAAGTGAAACTTTGGCTACGATAGAATAGGATACAGGGTTAAAAATATAAAGAAAACGAGCGTAAATTATATATATACATATATACTGTATATATATATATATATATATATATATATATATATATATATATATATATATATATATATATATATATATATATATATATATATATATGGCCTATATATAAATGATGTATGTATGTGTGTGTGTGCCAGAATAACTCTGAAATGCATTGAGCAATTTCAACCAAACTTGTTATACATATGACTTACTATTTAGAAATCAGCACTGTGGGGGTAAGGCATCAGTGGCACCCCTAGGTGGCGGTTGGGAAAAGGGTGACAGAGAGAGAGAGTGAGAAGGAGAGGAAGTGAGAGAGAGAGTAGAGTGGGTGTTAGAAAAGAAGAAAGAGGGAAAGAGACAGGGAGGGCTGGAGAGAGAAAGAGAGACAGACTGAGGGTGAGAGAGAGAGAGAGAGAGAGAGAGAGAGAGAGAGTGAGTAGAGGGTGTTAGGGAGAAGAAAGAGGGAAAGAGACAGAGAGAGAGAGAGAGAGAGAGAGAGAGTAGAGAGGGTGTTTGTGAGAAGAAAGAGGGAAAGAGACAGGGAGGGTTGGAGAAAGAAAGAGGGAGAGAGAGTGAGAGAGAGTAGAGGGGGTGTTAGGGAGGAGAAAGAGGGAAAAGTAAGAGAGAGAGAGAGAGAGTTTATCGGTTGTCATTCAGAGTTATCCCGGGCAGCGCCGGGTTGGTCAGCTAGTGTATATATGTATATATATATATATATATATATATATATATATATATATATATATATATATATATATATATTTATATGTGTGTGTGTGTGTGTACAGACGCGCACACAAACATATGTATATAAAAACTGCTCTCTTTAAAAGGAGTCGCCTAGAGAAAAAGCGCATCCGCCAGTTCCACAATCATCCTTCCACTGCTTAATTAAGGATGTACTGCTGCATATAATCTTCTACAATATTACGAATCTTGGTAGTTTGTTAAACCTCCTCCACTAAATAACCTCTTTTACTCCATTCAACAAAAATATAGGTCTTCCCTTCCTATTAGTCTCAACGCCTCAGAATTATAGTTTTATGCTATATGGTGTCCTCCATCTTTTCCACGTGACCAAAACACCTCACTACGACCTTTCCCATTCTTCGTTTTTACAGAACTGTAGCCACTTTAATCCTTTTTACTCCAAATACACTACAAACAGTCAGTGTAATTGGCTTCAACTGCTTTTTATTTGCACCCAACTTTCACACCTTAGTTTTACATAGACTGCTCCCTTGCTAAATCCATCCCAATTGTGGCTTTCATATACACTGGCTTCCACTTAAAATTTTGTACAAACCCTTTTCATAATGTTTCCACATGTTCTTTAGCACATCTTTTCTTTCAACTATCATCTTCCATTAAATTTACGGGTAATACGTATGTAGAATGATTGTATTCTTTCTCATCACTCAATTGTTTCCTTTTACCCTGATAACCTGTCCCTTACTTTCACTTACAAACATTTTCACATTATTTTACTATCTTCTGCAGTTTTCGTTCATGATCCTCAATCAAACCTCTATCATCTGCAAATATCACCCATTCGTTAAACTCTGTTTACAACTCCTTTTCTAGACATACAAATATGCATCTACAGTTTAATAAGGATGCGATCTGGATGCAAAGGTGTGTCTGAGTGGCTAGTCAGATTGTGTTAGGTTAGTCTGAACGAAAGAGATTTTTCTCAGAGAAGCAATGTTTCTTCGCATCAGGGTAAAGGTAAAAGAGGTGGCTGCGAAAATGGTAGGGGTATAACATAAGTGGTATAACGAGATATGTTAATATTCCGACCGAGAAAGTAGGAGCTATAGCAGAAGGATTGCTAGGCAGGAGCGGTGTGGTTTGGGTGAGAAATAAGGTTATGAAACGGTACTGTAAAATGTTTGGGAATAAAGGGAAAAAGCAATCTACGGTGTACTTGAGCAGTTGAGCTAAAAATAAAGCTTCGGACAGAACTGAGAGGTGCTGATGTTTTGGTATAGGAGTAATTTATTTTGAGGAATTACAAGTTCCTATGATGAACGCAAAGAAAAAATATATATAATGAAAGCAAAGCTGTCATTAAATATACATATATACATATATATACACATTATATATATATATATATATATATATATATATATATATATATATATATATATATATATATGTATTTCAGTAAACATGTATACAAAATTAGTTCTTGATGTCTACATGACCATTGATATCTTTATAAAGGGATTAATGTAAGAAGTTACAAAAAGACACACACGCACACACACACACACACATATATATATATATATATATATATATATATATATATATATATATATATATATATATATATATATATATATATATATATATATATATGAAACACCGTGATTTATATGCAATCATGAAGCTACAGATGTCGTTTAATATCCAATTCACGCTGCTTCGGAATATCCTCGGTGGAGAATTATCACCGGAGTTAATGCCGAATCTGCCATACTAATTTACCCATCGAGAGCAGGGAAATTGTACTTAGCTTCGGCATTAAACACCTCCACTATGATAGCTCGTTGGTTCGTTTGGAACGTGCAGCTCTTGTTATGACATTTTTATCACACTGTGATTTATATACAATCATGAAGTTACAAATGTTGTTTAATATCCAGTTCACGCTACTTCGGGAATATCCCCGATGGGAAATTATCACTGAAGGGGAATTTTTAAGTATAAATGGATAGGTACCGCCAGGTCTCGATCCCTCGACACAGGACCTTCCAACGATTCCAGTCGACGGTCAAAACCACTGAGCTATCAAGAGAGGTATAAGTTAATGCTGAATCTGCCGTGCTTATTTACCCATCAAGAGTGGGGAAATTGTACTTAGCTTCGGCATTAACGCACCTCCACCATGATAGCTCATTGGTTCGTTTGGAACACGTCTCTTGATGTCTTAGTGGTTTTGACTGTCGACTGGAGTCATTGGAAGGTACTGTGTCGAGGGATAGAGACCCGGCAGTACCGATCCATTTATCACTTAAAAATTCCCCTTCAGTGATAATTTCCCATCGGGGATATTCCCGAAGTAGTGTGAACTGGATATTAAACGTCATTTGTAACTTCATGACTGAAGTATGGCAGATTCGGCATTAACTTATACCTCTCCTGATGGCT
Source organism: Macrobrachium rosenbergii (assembly GCF_040412425.1). Taxonomy (NCBI): domain Eukaryota; kingdom Metazoa; phylum Arthropoda; class Malacostraca; order Decapoda; family Palaemonidae; genus Macrobrachium; species Macrobrachium rosenbergii. The sequence continues at coordinate 12,662,999 of NC_089754.1, forward strand.
CAGTGGTTTTGACCGTCGACTGGAGTTGTTGGAAGGTACTGTGTCGAGGGATCGAGACCCGGCGGTACCGATCCATTTATAACTTAAAAATTCACCTTCGGTGATAATTCCCCATCAGGGATTTTCCCGAAGTAGCGGGAATTGGATATTAAATGACATTTGTAGCTTCATGATTGTATACATATATATATATATATATATATATATATATATATATATATATATATATATATATTATATATATATATATATATATATATATATACATATATATATATACATATATATATATATATAATATATATATATATATATATATATATATATATATATATATATATATATATATATATATATATATATATATATATATATATATATGCGTGTGTGTGTGTGTGTGTCTTTGTGGGTGGTTGGTTGGTTGTTTGCAACCAAATTCATAACGTCCTATTATAAGGAAGGAAAAGTCTATCCAGGAAACCCATATGAATGGAAATGACCGTCATCTTTCATTCTCTAATATATTAGTACTTCCCCTATGAGCTTACCTTCCGTAAACATACAAACACGCTCATTCATGCGGAATATGAATGCTGATGAGAAGAGCCTTGGGCATTGCATGAAAATATACAAAAAATAAGTCTCTTTATGTTGTGGTTGCTTTTCCTCGTAAACGTAACCAATATACATGAAGCTTTCTTGCTGTTATTGCTGTTGTAGATAGATTTTTCTACAAACATAAAATCAACAAATAAACAAGCATGTGGAGCACAAGATCATTTATCAAAATCAGTTTATATCACAAAACAGTCTCCGGTTAAAGAGAAGAAAAAGCATCAGGTTGCCCCTGACGGGTGACTAATTCAGTTCTGAGGCCATTATAATTATGTAACTATAAGAAATTAAATTTAAACATTTGCTCATCCCCCTCATTGTTTCATCAGCATACTGTAACTTCATTAGCAAAATGGAAAATACCTTAAATTGAAAAGGATATTAGTGCAATATGCAAACGAAAATATAGCTTAAAACTAGGAAGAGAATTTTGAATGGCTGAGTGGATAAAGGTCAGGAAAGCATCGTGTACACATAATCTCTCTCTCTCTCTCTCTCTCTCTCTCTCTCTCTCTCTCTCTCTCTCTCTCTCTCTCTCTCTCTCTCTCTCTCGCATGGTACTGAAATATGTAAGAGGTGCTGTAGAAGAGGAAAACTTGGCAGATCCTTTTAATCTTGCATCCGTAAAGACCTTATCTGATGACAGCTCCTGGTTACAGTTTACATTTTCTCCTCATCCTCTTAACCACTATCTTTCATGCAAAAGTGATATCTCGTGCTCTGTTCGTTATTGCCTTTATTGTCGGTGACTGGGAATTTTGTATTTGGTTGCAACATTTTCTGCCTGCTGATAAACAGCTAGTTTATGGAGTATACCTTCACACAGGGGTAATCAAAGGCCTGTCTGCTGAGGAGGTCTTTCAGAACTGAAACCGACTTTACAGTCGTAAGATGGTTTATCCTATGGTCACCTTGAGTAGTTCTGACCCTTCAGTTCAGGTTATTTACTGCAGATTTTCAGCTGAACATTTCAAGCCATATCACGTTGTTTCCCTGCCAAATGAGACCTTCATAAACTTAAACTTTCACAAGCTTTATTTTCACCGTGGAGTACTGAAGAAATTACTCCTCTTCTCGTGCAGTCTAACAATAAAATTAAATTAAAATCAGTTCTTTTATAGCCCTTGATTTTGTTAGTCCTTTAATTTTAAGCATTCAAGAAAACTTAACAATCAAACGACGTGCCTCTTATATCCTATATTCACATTGCTCCTTCTCTTATACAGCATGCCATCATCAATCAGCTTCCCATGCATGCTTCACTGTATGCTACTCAATGTTAAATTCTTGCTTTGTACACAATTTCCTAAATCACGTGCTTTCGAGCGCAGTACAGAGGGACAATTATTCTTCTTATTTATTAAGTCGTGTAGGGCATTCCTCCTCTATGGGAATTACCCTTATTCACTTATGTAAATGCCACATTGATTGCCATAGCACTATAGCTCTCTTAATTTTATTTACTAATGCATTTTATTTTTTGTAACCATAAACCCGACTGTCATTTCCGTACCAGTTCTAATATTTGTATGTAGCCCCATGTTGACGGAATAATTTTAATGCAGCAAAAAGAATAAATGGTAAATACTGTATAGAGAAAATACGAGATTTCTGCTTTTCACTAAAAGGAAAGTTGAGACAGTAGATCGAAAATTTGTGTTTTTTAGGAAGAATATGAAATTAAATGATTAATCCTAAGAACACCAATAAAGTCATTATTTCTTTTCTAATTTTAATTAAAAACTATTTTCGTTCTTTTCCAGCTCATTTCAAACGGACAATGACAGACTTCAAACTGATGTGCAATCTTTTTCAAGAAATACCTCTCTCTCTCTCTCTCTCTCTCTCTCTCTCTCTCTCTCTCTCTCTCTCTCTCTCTCTCTCTCTCTCTCTCTCGTCCTCTTATGATTCCACTTAGTGTGGGAAAGTTTTTGTTTACAGATCTCACTGATGAAGTTACCATCATTTGAGGAGTAATTCTGTTTTACCTCTAGGCCGAACATTGGAAGTTTCTTATCAAACAGTGATCAATAGCAGCACCATAGGAGGTAATTACATAGGATTCTAATAGACAGGTGAACATTTCCTGTGATACGACAAGAAATGACTGTCCCTTTCCCTCTACGTTCAAGGCATAGGATTTCCTATTTGATTTTGTTACCCGCTGATTACTCTCCTTTGTTTTCTTCTTGGAGGCGTTTCTATGTCTTCAGTCGGAGCCGAACTGCTCTCCTTTCTCTTTTTTTTTTTTCATCTTTCTCGGCTAATGATCTTTTCTTTTAGGCCTGGATCCAAACTTTCCTTTTGGCAGCACTTAAAAAACACCTCGCTTATTGCTGTTACACAGCTACGAATGGATCGTAAGCTTCTTTTTATCTACAGTGATAATGTCTCCTACCCAAGATTTCTTGTTTTATAACTTTCTGGAATGTCTATTCTCCTGTGTGGATGTCAGCATCCTTCTTGGATGATTGAAGCTATCGCCGAATGATATCCCTTTGGGAAATTTAATACCGTTTCCAGATGTTGTTCCTACAAAGCGAGTGCTACTTTCTTTGCCGAGTGTCGTGATCCACATTCTGTTTTCAATAATAATAATAATAATAATAATAATAATAATAATAATAATAATAATAATATAATAATAATGATAATAATAATAATAATAGTCTGTTGAAAAGAATGATAGCATCTGTTGAAGGGATTTTATACAGAGCCTTTAAATTTAGTATTCTCTTTGCTTCACTGCTAGTATTATTAGGTAAGAGTTATTCGATATTCATAACATGGAAAAGAGGAAAGGCAGGAGGAGTTCTGTATTCTGTCACGTTTTTATTCTTATACACTCGGGCAGAAGTTGAATATGGCGGGGTGCTTGCTTAGGGAGTCCTTCGGTAACTAAAACCTCAAGTCGTTCTCAGGTAATAGTGAATCTTCGTAGGAGTTTCCTCAGCGCGTCGACGTTCCAGCCATCCCGTCGGCTATCTTCTGGACGGGGTCACGTGGTTCAGATAGAAAGGGCTCGTCAGTCGGTATATTAAGGGTCCCAGGTCGCTAGTGGAAGAGGAGCTCAATCAGGATCCTCCATCCTAGTCTCTAAAGTACGCACTTGGAAACGGGTGCAACCTCAAATGTCTCTGAGAAGACTTCTCTCAGGGGCACTACTTCCCAAAAAGCCAATCAAAATGCAGCTCCTTTCCCACCACCCATCTGGAACCCTTGATATACGAATGATGAGCCCATTCCATTTGCAGGCTGCCGAGGAGCAAGAGTCCGTGCCGGCACAAGGCTGGCTTAATCTAGAAGGAATTAGCAATTCTATCCAGAAACTCGTTCCACAATATATATATATATATATATATATATATATATATATATATATATATATATATATATATATATATATATATATATATATATATGTACATACATACATACATACATACATACATACATACATATATACATACATACATACATACATACATACATACATACATACATACATAAACATAATTTGGTAGTGAATAATAATCTGTAATGCTGAGCATAGGACAACACATTACGACGTTGATTTTTTCTTTTCGGGGTCCATTGATCTCTTCCTTCCTCCTCTGCTCTCCTCTATGGTAGGGGTCTGAGCTTCTCAATATAGTGATCCACCATCACTAAGTGTTCAGATATACAATGGGAAAAGTTCTGGATTCTCAAGACCGTTTCTGTCAGAACTTTATCCATTATCCAACCGTGAATCGACCTGAAGGAGAGAAGAAGAAGGAAAGCGATGGTTTTCTTTAGGGATCTGAATGCTGATGATTCCCTGCGAAAGTTTAGAAAGGCGCCCTTGGTTTGTCAGGTGCCGTTTTCTGGTACCTCAAACTTTTTTTTTTCCGTTTAGGTTACGATAATATATTTACGTGGGCATAGTGACGTGTTATTTCCTATTGGAATGTTCTTACTATAATTCCAACTTTCAAAATTGTGCAAATTAAATACGCTCCTGGTTTCAACACGAGAATGCAGAAGTATGATGGGTTAACCTCATTTTTTTTTAAAGTTTAGCTTTTTATATAATCGCGTAACTTATATGAATTTTAGTAGTTTACCTGAATCAGTTTTGGAGCTAAATTTATGTCACTGGTACTTTGGAGTAATATTCTATCTTTTTCATACCTTTAGAGTCAAAGTGAATTTCCGCTGTTCAATAAATTTTTGAGTAGATCCTTCGTGATCTATTAAAAATATATGGAATCAAATTTAATGGTGAATATGAACTAGGGAATAATGTCTTAAGTCCTTGCAGTTTTCAAATCTGAACCAGCAAACAAAGGCAATGGAGGCGTAATGACCAACAAATAAGTAATGAATAGCATTCACTAAAAAAACTTATCACGAGGAATAACAACTGCTAAGAAAAAAAAAGCAGAAAAATATGAGTGTTTTGTGTGTACTTTTCCTGAATAGATGAAATTTGCTTTTCAGATATTTATTAATTTTGAATAACCCATATGGTAAAATCAGAGGAAATGGAAGACAAGGAAGGATAAATGTGTGGAAAAAGAAAAAGGAAGATAAGAAAAGCAACTAATAGGATGTGTGTCAGTATTTCATTAGTTTAATCAATGACTCTACTATCAGAATCCATAAGGCTTTTTGATATAGCCTCTGCCAGTGACCTTGACAGGAAGTAAAGTTCCCAGTATACAGTGTGGCCTGAGCGCGATTGTGTAAACTAGCCTGTTAGAGCGAATATTATGAAGCATTATCCAAGTCTGCCTGTGTTCGCGAAAGAGGACGAACCCATCAAGGCTGCGCTGATGGATTTTGAAGGATTTTACATTTTAAACCCCTCTGTTCCATTGGAAATAACGAAAGTATTGCAGAACACAATTCCGCATTACATTTCATGAAAGCAAAGATATATCCACAATTTTCGTAATCTCTTGCTCATGACTAAAATGATAATGTAAGACTTTAAGAAAAATGACATTTTATATGTAAGATCTATCACTAACCAAAATGATATCAGATTTCTGTAACCATCAATGATGACATTTCATCAGAAAGAGCAAAGTGAAAGCAACGTATAAAAATCTTGACTATGTAAATTAAAAATTTGCAATGGCAATGTAAAAGCACACACACACACAAACACACACATATATAATTATGATCACTTTAACAAGTGATTCGTTTATCACATGTTACCACAGGTGAAAAATAACAGACTGGGTGTAGGTCCTAACCGGTTTCGACACTATTTCCAAGTCATTGACGAAGGACTGATACATAGTATTAGAAATCACAATATATACAGTATACTACAGAGAAAGTGCTGACGAACATACACAACTTTTTGAGACTACAGATCCCCATACCATTGACAGGTGTCAAAGTAGGAGTGGCTTCAAAACTCATTTGGGTTAGTGGTAGAAATCGTGGCTTCAAAACTCATTTGGGCTAGTTATAGAAATGACAGTATACTCACGAGGGACAATATCGAAAAACGTACAGACCGTAGGAGACTACAAATCCACACCTGACAGTTCTCAGGGAGGAGGGGCGAGAAATCTCATTAGTACTGCTGCCCCCGTACCGTGTTTACAAATATGATAATCCTTTTTCAATGCGTCTCTACTGCCTTTCTTAAAATTTAAACATTTTACAAACATCTTTTGAAATTATATGATTAAGTTTATACATGCCTTGACTGATATTCATATTATGACCATAACATGCTCTTATGACGCTAGATTCAATGATATTCCTTTCCAGTGCATTATTAGAATAAACTATCTCTTTTGTCCTTTCTCACTTGATAGCATGATTGTTCTCACGTACATGTACAAAAATACCACCTTTCACCTATGCATATCACACATTTTTTTATGCTGTTCTATTCTCTTTTCCAGCGCTTTACCCGTTTGACCAATATAAAAGTTGTCACAAGACTTACATGGAATTTTATATACACATCCTTTAGTATCGTCAGGAGAGTTCTGTATAAGTACATGTTTCATTGTTTTATTGTTCTTAAATGCGACATTAACACCAAAATTCTTAAGAAGATGGGAATATCTTCCATATTATTATTATATAGAAGTATAAGCACATTTTTGTGTTTTGTAAGGTTCTTTTTTGTTTTGATACAGAATCTTTTTTGCCACTTCCAATGCGTTGGCTGATACTCTGTTAGGATCTTTCAATCTCTTGCCTGTATTCCTAACCTTATCTATTTCATCATCAATAATATTCTGGGCTACCTATACGTAATGCTCTTAAAAATAGATGTGAACACTGATTTCTTGACCATACTGCTTTGACCGGAATAAAAATGCACATAGGAAGAAATATTACTAGGTTTTCTGTAAAAACTACGTTTAAACTCATTACTATTTCTACATATGTATGAGGCAGTCCAAAAAGGGTAGGCACCCATCTGTTTCCATTTCCATAGTGAATTTAATTGATGGTACTAATTGACTTAATTTTGCAAAAAGTTACTTACATCTTCGTTCCCTGGCCATACCGAAATTATGTCGTCGACATGCCTGAGCCATAATGCATTGCGTGGAATTATTTCGTTAAATATTTTCTTTTCATAAAATTCCATATACAGATTACTTAACACTGGGGATAGAAGGTTTCCTATCGCCATACCAAACTTTTGTAAGTAGAACTTCCCTTTGAATTAAAATTTACAATCTTTTACACAAGTTCAGTAAGAGTGTTCTTAGAAAATGGGATATCCAGCTGTATGGGGGCAGTAGTACTAATGAGATTTCTTGCTCCTCCTCCCTGACAACTGTCAGGTGTGGATTTGTAGTCTCCAACAGTTAGGTTCCTCGTTGGGAGGGTCGATATAGTTCTCGGCTAGCACTCGGCTGGGCCTGCGTTCGAGTCTCCGACCGGCCAATGAAGAATTAGCGGAATTTATTTCTGATGATATAAATTCATTTCTCGGTATACTGTGGTTCGGATTCCACAATAAGCTGTAGGTCCCGTTGCTAGGTAACCAATTGGTTCTTAGCCACGTAAAATAAGTCTAATCCTTCGGGCCAGCTCTCTCTAGGAGAGCTGTTAATCAGCTCAGTGGTCTGGTTAAACTAAGGTATACTGTACTTACGGTCTGTATGTTTTTCAGTATTGTCCCTTGAGAGTATATTGTGATTTCTAGTGCTAGCCCAAATGAGTTTTGAAGCCACTCCTACTTTGACACTTGTCAGTGGGGGGTTGTAGTGTCAGTACTGTCCCTTAGTATATATATTGTGATTTCTAATACTATTTATCAGCCCTTCGTAGGAAATAAAGTCGAAACCGGTCAGGACCTGCACCCTGTCTTATTTTTCACCTGTGGTAATGTGATTATATATATATATATATGTATATATATATATATATATATATATATATATATATATATATATATATATATTTATATTTATATTTATATTTATATTTATATTTATATTTACATATATATGTCCTGTCACTCGGGAGACCAAGGTTCGTTAGTGATGTGAGTCAGAAATTTATTTCTGTAAAGCACGTGCTGATGTATTCATTATTTCCATCATATTCACGGTAAAGGGGTAATTCGAATGCAATGTTACCAACTGAACCAGTGATGGGTCGGGAAGTTGGTAAATTTCGCTCGTATGTTAGGCGTAACCCTGCCCAGGAAAAAGTTAAGTATACCTTAGTTTAACCAGACCACTGAGCTGATTAACAGCTCTCCTAGGGCTGGCCCGAACGATTAGACTTATTGTACGTGGCTAAGAACCAACTGGTTACCTAGCAACGGGACCTACAGCTTATTGTGGAATCTGAACTACATTATACCGAGAAATTAATTTCTATCACCAGAAATAAATTCCTCTAATTCTTTATTGGCCGGCTGGAGAATCGAACGCGGGCCTAGGAGAGTGCTAGCCGAGTACGTTATCGATGCCCAGGAAAAACTTCAGGTACAGAAGTACTTAGGTTCCAACTTCATTTATGACCTTGATAGGTCAAATGGTATTGCCTTGGCATTTCGCTCGGGAGATTGAGGTTCGTTCCTGATGTGAGTCAAATATAAATAAATATATATATATATATATATATATATATATATATATGTATATATATATATATATATATATATATATATATATATATATATATATATATATATATATATATATATATATATATATATATATGTGTGTGTGTGTGTGTGTGTGTGTGTGTGTGTGTGTGTGTGTGTGTGTGTGTGTGTGTGTGAGCATATAGATGGGTCCATAAGAAAACAGTACCTTATTCATAGCCACTTTTAACTATAACTGCTAGGTAGAGAATGAGCCCAAGGTACAGAAAACTTCCACACCACCAGTAGCTATATGCACAGACACTGAGGTCTCATTAGGAGGGTGTCGAAGACCCTTATAAACACTGCACCATTCACCTCAAAGAGGCACTCTCATGTTTCCTGTGGAATTGGCTCTTCCATGCAAATACGTTTATTATGCCATTTATTCTAAACTCATTGGGGTTTCCTGCTGATCTTATCTTAATTCAGTGATTCTTAACCTTTTATTAGTAACTGACCCGCTTTGGGAATTAGGTGAAAACTATGGAACCCATACCTAGAAATATGCATATAATAATATAAACTATGCAATTCGCATGTAGTGAAAGTAATTTTATTTCGTTTGAGCATCGAATGCCTCCTGTGTAAAGTGTTAAACAGTCCTTAAGTGGCATTATGCTTGTCACTCTTTTTCTTGCAAAATCAATGGCCATGTCATGCGTAAACAAATCACGTCCAATTTTTGTTAATTAAACTATGAATAAGCACAAAGTTTTTTGATAATGTGGAGGTTTGTCGATTGTTTTCAAAAATGAGTTGAAATTTTAGAGCTCTTTGACCAAGCAATAAGTACTCGTATGTCATCTTTGGCATCCTATCAATTTCAGTTTTTCTATTTTACACCAAGTGCACAAAATACGGATTCCGAAAGGTATATAGTCATTGGAATCAGAGTAGCCATGGCTTGCTCTAAAATTGTCCAAGACTCCTTGTGCTGAATTTATATCGTATCATTTCCCTTGTCCTCAGATCAACGATGTCATCTTCGACAAGGTCTTAGTCGGTAAGGAAAGACTACAAACCTATTGTCGATTTTAAGGTCACCCAAGAAGTAACCTTTGAAGGACGTATTTTAAGGACTGTAGATTTCTGCCATCAGAGAAACAGACAACATCTAACATTCAGAAGTAGGCTTAGTAGTCTGACAAAAAAAAATCAGTAAAACAGCAACGCATAAAGCCCAATAACTCAGGAGGTAACTTTGGTTTAAGCACGAAATATATTCTGGGGTTTGATTGGCTGCTGCTAAACAACTGGTGACGCTCAAATTTTGATTGCTGGTCTCAGAGGTGTTACAATGGCAACTTAATGGTTACACAGAGCTCATAATTAAAAACTATATCACTTTCAATTAAAATATTATTTAAATCCCTTTGAATCATAAATACAGCTACGATGTAGGTTTACATTATTTTGCTATATTGAGATATTAAATTAATTTTGAGAATACCATTACTAGAATATTTCATCAACAGTTTATTTTGAGTACTTACTTTATTGGCTTTCCATTTATGAGAATTAAATTATTATCCCAATTGTGGGCTACCATTAAAATTTTAAGCTCTTTCGACTGCTTTCTTCATTATTATGTGGATGCTTAAAATTATGTCAAAAATGGCAGAGGAAAGTTGCAAGATAGTGACATTTGACAACTATTTAATAAGAGCAGTCAAAAATCACTAGTTCTTTAAAATGCTAGTCACTGCAGAAGCAAAAAATATAAGGCAAACGATGACCTAACATGTTTACCATAATAGAAACATAAAATTAAGTAATCTTCGACATTACTTATAATAACGATGACTTTGCACGGATACTGAGTTAATGCAAGGAAAGTTTGCTTACGAGACACCATTGTTTCCATAATCTGAGGTAATGTATATGAACAGCGGATGACTATTGGCGTTATTGCCAAAACATGAAGAATAACCTTTTGAAGAAATGTTTTAATGATGATAATCAGAAAAGATCTCTTAATCTTTTAATAATTCAAATCCCTTTGATATGTATGACTGCCTCATTTATACTTAGAAGAGAAATTTAGTCAGTGTGCTACATTCAGGTACAGAAGAACTTAGGTTCCAACTTCTCTTATGACCTTGGTAGGTCTATTATATATGTTCGGCTCACATTGGGAACGAACCTCGGTCTCCCGAGTGAAAGGCTAAGGCGATACCAACTGACCTACCAAGGTCATAAGAGAAGTTTGAACCTAAGTACTTCTGTACCTGAATGCAGCACAGTGACTAAATTTCTCTTTTAAGTATAAATGAGGCAGTCATACATATCAATTAGATTTGAATTAGTAAAAGATTAAGAGATCTTTTCTGATTATCATCATTAAAACATTTCTTCAAAAGGTTATTACACGTGTGTGTGAGCGTATGTATGGCTCCATAAGAAAACAATATCTTATTCATAACCACTTTTAACTAACTGCTAGATAGAGAATGAGCCCTAGGTACGGAAAACTTCTACGCCGCTATATGCACGTACACAGAGGGCTCATTACGAGGATGTCGAGAACCCTTACGATAGCTGTTTTCCTAAAATAAATCCCATATGCAGTGTTACTATGGTAACAACTATGAACACAACCAATCAGAATTAATGTTAGAGTAATTTCCATCGACCAGCCATAAAAGTATATATTTCCCGCCTAAACTAACAGTGTACTGTGTGTTCCTCTGACTAGGCGTTTCTGTTTGGAAGAAAGTGAAACTCCGGAATTTTGAATATATATATTATATATATAAATACATATATATATATATATATATATATATTATATATATATATATATATATATATATATATATATATATATATATATATATATATATATATATATATATATATATATATATATTATATATATATAATGTATATATATCTTTTATCATTTTTGACGTTTTGTCTTCATTCGATCATTTCCACTTATGAAACTTATAAATAGTAATTTGTAATGTATTTAAGAAGGTCTTATTTCTATAATGAAAACCTATACGATTGTGTCCAGGCCCTATCATGAAGGAAACAAACTCCGGATGACTGTACTTGACCTCTGCTCCACAAAATACGCTATTTCATACAAAAAAAAAAAAAAAAAAAAAACGGAAAATTTTATTTTACAAATAAATTTCTCCTGAAGTGACTATTATCTTTAAAGAAACATGATGCCTCTTTGAGAGTCTCCTTCCAAATATTATCAGTAATGACATTTTCTTTTATCTATTTATTTATTTATTTATTTTTTGCTTTGCTATATACTGCCAAACTAGAAATATATATTTACCGTTAGAAATTTATAATGAATGAGAGACTTGCAATCATTAAGACCCATTTTGCTAGATCAATGAAAAGAAATGTAACAATTTTGTTAATTGTTACAATCTCCTTGAATGAAATGTTTTGCCATGAAAATAGCCCTGATTGAGTGTCAGTCACTGATTTCGCACGTTATAATCATGCTGATTCTCCGCAACGATCTTGCGACATGCGAAAATTTTTCTTGCCGAGCTCAAGTATCGTAACTTATAAAAGACTTTAAAAGTGGCATCTGAAAAACCTTAATTGCAAGATTATTCAGTGCTGCCAAATTCTGCTAGAATTGCAAAAACTTTGCAATATATAGACTGTCCTCACATCTACTCTGAGCGACACAAAAATTATCAATAATAGTATTTCCTATTTCGTGTTTTTCTCGAAATTACAACGAGTTAAAACTCCTCAGGAAAAAAAATGCCAAGTGAGGTACTAAAAATCCGACCAGATTCATTTCTGATACAAAGTAATTACATTGAATAACAGAATTCTTGCATGACTCATTATTAATTTTTTAAAACTTTTTATGAAAAGCTGTAATGGCGTTTTCATCAAATATTAAAAATTAAGATTTTACCTAAAAAGATTGGTTTTACTGTAGAATATAAAAAAAACCGCATGGTATCCAGGCACTTTAATTTCTTTATTTTGTTAAGTACTGGCATTGCTTCCAAAGTCCAAAAATTAGTGAAACATGCTGGAAATTCACGAATTCCATTTTTTACCAAAATAAGTAAGAGGAACGGTTGATAGACTGTTTGTTGAGGCGGGAAATGGATGTTGCCTTTCGACTGGCTGACTATAACTTGATTTCTTACTGGTCATCCTGCAGTTGTTTCCATGGAGCATGTTGATAACAGACAGCTGCCTGCCTCATTCACAAAAAAATGTGGACATCCCTCCAGTTTCATGCGTTGCTGCCGGGCGTCCTCATATTACAGTGCATTTGCATTGATGATTTGGGTTTAGACAAGAAACTTGAAAAAGAGTTTGTATATTCACTGTGATAGTTTTGATTCTCGGCAATGTTTTTGCATAAGGGCAAAAATATTTCTGAGAAATAGAAATTACAGTGAATAACAGAATTATTGTACTTTTTTAACGATCTGACTTTCTGTGATATGAAACCTTTGATGGTGTTCTTTAGAATTTATTGAAAATGAAGATGTGAAAACGTGTTTTACTACTGAGCATGGAAAAAATCATATAGAATCCGGACTCCTTAATTTTGTTAGTGCTATTGTAATACAATAGGCCTCTAAAGTCTAACCCGAATTCTTATTGGTTGTCCTATAGTTGTCTCTGTGGGAACATTGTTTATAAACACCCCTATACTTCATTCATAAAAATTATGGAAATAAAAAAAAATCCAAATTCATGTACTGCAGTTGGAAACTTTCACAATCCCTAAAGGACTTTCCCTCTTTCTGTTATTGTGCTTTATGTGTATTTACAGAAGAGTAAAATAGAATTTAATCGGTGTAGTAATTCTGTTCCTCTACAGTGATTTTTCTGTATATCATAATTTCTCATGCTACGTTCAATCATCTAAACGTTTAGAAAAATTAAAATGTGGCCTGTGAATTAAAAAAAAAAAAAAATCACGCACACACAAACTGAAAAACGTTTATTGCAGACTTATTCAGTGGTGCTGACTCTCGTTTGCATTGCAAAAAGTTCCAAAAAGGAAGGTGGTGCGTGACCTTATTTTGAGTAACGGACCTCTTTAAGAACACGGTGAAAACTACTGCGCATCTGCCCAGAAAAATGCAAATAACCATATAAACAACTTTTTCAAATTCACTGGAATATCGAATACTTCAAACGCATAGTATAAAAAAATCCTTACAAATGCTTTTGCATTACACTTTTCCATGCAAATGTTAGTCGGCGTTCCAAGAATAAGTAAATCACATCCAATTTTAGTAAAGGAAACTGCAAATATTCGTACTTATTCCATAAAATATTCCACGTCAACCAATTCCAATTTCCTGTATACCTTTTTCACACAATTATTCCGGTTTCTTATGCAGATCAAAAACTGGATGAACATCCTGTTTTTGTGTAAACGTACAGCACGGCTGGTCCTTCTTATTCGCCTTTGTATTTGGATTCCCGTGTGACAAAAGGAGACTTTATTTGCATCTGTGTAGTCGACGAAAATGTAATATCTGCTATGGCTGTCTTCAAGGAGACGTGGCTGTAGTTCGCGATTGTTTTTCATGGAAAAAATACATCGTTATCCGTGTCTGCTGTAGCAGTAGTCTTAGTAGATGCTTAGAAGAGCAGAATTTGGAAGATTTTTTTTGTTTTTCTTTTTTTTTTTTTGTTTTTTTGCTTTTTTATTTTCTAAGCATGAGGTGACTGTCACTGAGATTTTCTGTCAAGTGTTTTCACCCTCATTACCCAGCAATTAGGGAATTTCATGAAAGTAGGTGCACTTATCTCCAGCCCAATAAATTGAGATTATCTTCTACTGTAAATTCTAAGTAAGATCATTGAAACTTGCCAAGAAATAAAACCACATCTTATAATAACAAATCGTAGCCTCTACATGGAATTTATAAAAAATATTTTAAAATGTAAATATCGAAAAGGAAGTTTTGCCCAGTATGAAAGCACAAATATCATAGTGTGTGTCCTGTCCATAAATAATGTAAAGGCAGAACATAGAAACCTGTTTTTAGGTAGTAGCCGCTAGAAAATACCTTCAAAATGGCAATGGTGGTGACGAAAAATAGAGATTTTAATCGTTCCCTGCAGAGATAGGGACAAAAATCAGGATTCCAGAAACCCATAACTTTTGAAACTATAAATAGAGAAAAGAACATTACGATTTCTCTCTTTCACTATCTATCTATCTATCTATCTATCTATCTATCTATCTATCTATCTATCTATTACAGATAAACACAGATTTCAAGACAGAAAACTACTGATGCTCCAAATCTTACAGTGACTAAGAATAGGTTACAAAGATATCGTAGATGTCTGTTGGAGGTCAGTGTGATTGCCTGATCACTTTATCGAGGGATACTTGACGTCGCAAAGCCAGTGATCATCGATTAAAAGATGAAGTTTAGGAACTCCTTTGGGGAGGGCAAGCTACTTTTCAGAAAATAACTGTTCCCTCAGCAATGATCGGGCTGGGATAAGTGGAAATAGACTGAATGAATGCCTAAGGGAAGAGTCAATACTCACTCATTCAGTTCAATTTCTCAATCATGTTGTACCCATTGCTGTTCATACTATATTCCTGTGGCGTTTGAAAGTTTCTGGTCATCGATTTTGGAAGATTGCTAATTCTGTGTTCAAGCGCAACAGATGGGCGAGGAGACGTGTACCGTATTTCTGGTATTCACTGGGGGTCCTCAGTTCAAGTGCTGGCCAGATCTACTGTTGCTGTTTTCGGCAAGGATACGTCGTAGAGAACATGTTACTGTCTGGAAAGCAGAATAAATGACAAATTTCAGTCTGTTCAAACAGACTAAATTTATTCGGGCCAGAAAAAACATGCGAGGAAATTAACTGATAGACAGACGCTAATAGATACAACGACTGTCAGGTTACCAAACAGACAGAATAAAGAGGAAAGAGCAAAGGCAACGCCAGTGAAAGAACACAAAACCTCTTTCCAGTCTTGTGAGTTGTGAGAGAGAAAAGAAAACTGTGATCAAGGCTCAAGAAAAGCGAAATCCGAAACTTTCATTTTTCACCAGACCCGGCAAGGAATCGCCATTTCTCAAAGAGAGACTGACTGATTAAGAGCTCTCTTGGCGTTACAACTGCCAAGGGTCAGAAACGCCGGTCTCCGGGAAAGAGCGAAACAAGATTAATTTATCTGGGAGTTTGGTAATGAAATCGTCATCTCTTTTTAATGCCACTTTGCAATGCACCTTCTCTCTCTCTCTCTCTCTCTCTCTCTCTCTCTCTCTCTCTCTCTCTCTCTCTCTCACGGATCCCCTCATTGAAAGTTTCCGTTTACCGATCTTGTTAGAGATCAAGTTTCCTTGATTAGATGTAATTGCTGTTTGCCAGAGAATTAGAAAAAGACGAAGAGGAATGATCACTTTGCCTCCGACTTTTCGTTGATGAAAGGATAAAATCTCCATCAATACGCTTTTTTATATTCATTTTAGACCTTTAGCAAATCTACAAGTCTGAAAGATGAATAAAAAAAATTCTGTAACATTTCATGCAACATCCACTGTACAGAAATCCCACTTCGTTGAAGTCTGTGGAATTTTCTCTTTTCTTCGGTTTTCCGTAATAGAATTATTCTTTCCCATCCAGGAGAGCGGTATCCCCTCCGTTCAATTGCTCCTCCTCGAAGTAGTCAGTATTTTGCCTGACATCAAATTGAAGTCAAAATTCAACCCGACTTCGAAGTCAAGGTTTAAAACTCAAAGTCAGTACTGAATTGAAACAAATACCTAAGATATTAAAAAAGATTGCTTTTGGAATTTCTGCTGGTTATTTGAAAACCAGGAGGGATCCAGCTACAACTCCTTTGTTCCTTTGTTGGTTTAACCTGAAGTCAATATTGAAGATCATCCATCTTCAATATAGCATATAAAGTTAAAGTCAGACCCAAAGTGAATGCTTTGCTTGAATTGGTAATCAAGGTGTCATTTGAATTCAGAGTCAGCGTTCATCCGTGAGTCAAAGTTAAGGATAAACGAGTTTGAGTAAAGGTTTAACTTCTAGTCAAAGTGTAAGTTTAAAGCAATGTCTATACTGAATCCGAAAACAAAACCCGAGAATAAATTGAAAGAAGACATAAGTTTTGAAAGCTATGAGATAGGAACTGAGTTAATTATGTGAGAATCAGGAGGAAGTTATCTTCTTCAGATCTTCGATTCCTTCGTCAGTCCTTTTCCCCTGAACTTCGTAATCCTTCCAGCTTCCCTCCGCCTCTTCCTGAAAAATCAGAAACTGTTTCGAATGATCGAAGGATTTGGCTGTTTCTTTTTTTTTAAGAGAATCAAAGCAAGATAGTGATGAGAGGAAAGATGATATCTAGATATCGGAAAAGTCCTTCCGAAGATTATAATTTCCAATGTGTACCAGTTCAGTATCTTCTCTAATCTCTGTTTCTCTTGTGTGCAGGTAGCTTTGTGGTGACCTGGATTGGTTTTTTTTTTTCTATCTTATCTGTCTGTTTCATATCATCTTATATTTTGAAAACAGAAAGAATAACAAGGGAGCCATGACAATTTTTCGTTACAAGGAAGAGAAAAGGAAAGCTTATAAAATATTGTTTCGTGGACAATAAATCTTTAAATTACTATAATGACCATTAATATGACGGATTAGTTTTCAAAACCAAATATATTTGTTTAGATGTGACCCATTTAAGACATATAACTTTGATTTGTTAATCTATATGCAGAGTCAAAACCATATCGTAAACCAAATAAAAAGCTGAATTCAAAAGAAAAGAAAAGACTTAACATGCTATCAAAATTAAGCTTCTTTTAAATTCAGATTCAAAGACCACCCAAAGTCAGTCAAACTTGGACTAGTTAAAGTCAAGGTTTAACACAACATCAGTAGTAAATCCGAAGTCAAGACCAAAACTTTATCGAAAAAAATTCTTCAAACATGGAATTAGTTATTTGGAAATAAGGAAAAGCCATATTTGAAAATAAGGAAAGCCATCTGCAACTGTCTTACTCCTTCGTTGATATTTGTTTCATAAACTTTCTAATCCTCTCAACTTCCTCAGCCTTATCCTTAAAAAAGATCAGAAACTCTTCCGAAAGATCCCAAGAATTTTGTTGTTACTTTTTTAAGCGAATCAGATCCAGATGGCAATGAGAGGGAAGATGATGATGTCACCCGTGTTCTAGACATCAGGAGAACAGAAGCGTAGATCCTTCCGAAGGTTCCTGCTCAGTATTTTCTCGAATGTGTGCGCAGCTAGATGGTGATCTGAATGTTCATTTTATATCTATTTAATCCTAGTTTGTTTTTTTTTTTTTTTTGCAAAAGGGAAGAAGGCCGTCAAGTAAAAAGGAATAGTTTTATTTTTTAATATAGAAAAGGGAAAACAATAACTCGTTGTTTGAAGGCAAAGTTGAGTTAAAACGGAAATCAACGTCACGGTTTAACATGACTTTAATATCTAGTCTGAAGAGAAAGTGAAAAATAACCCGACAACTGGTTTCCAAAAACAAGAGAGAACTGATTTGAATCATGTCATTTCCCAGAAACTAAAGGCAATCATGTACAGCTCCCTTATCCTTATCCCCGTCGCCTACTACTGAGCACCCTAATCCTTCCAGCTTCTCCCCGACTCATCCTAAAAAATCAGAATCTGTTCCAAAGGATCCAGAGGATTTTGTTACATCTTTTTTTTAAGAGAATCAAATTCAGATGGCGATGAGAGGAAAGATGATTCCCACCGTGCTGTAGACATCGGGGGGAAAATATCCTTCCGAAGATTATCATTTGAAATGGTTGCCATTCCAGAATTTTTCACGTTCCCTCTCGCTGTAAATTGTGCTCAGCAGACGTGGCGATCTGGATGGGATATTCTCTTTGGTGCATCAGTTTTTTTCTCTCGCCCTCTCTCTCTCCTTTTACAGGAAGAAAAACGTAAAGAAGAAATTAGAGTTCGTGTTCCTATGGAGGGAAAAAGATGGGAATATATGAATAATTTCAGTGAGAAACAAACAGTTTCACTCACAGCCCCCGCCCCCCCCCCCCGTCTCTCTCTCTCTCTCTCTCTCTCTCTCTCTCTCTCTCTCTCTCTCTCTCTCTCTCTCTCGATCCAGATATTGCACAATAAAATCTGTTCACTTCAGCGATACGTTTTTGTTTATCCGATCATCTTTTGCCCGTTGCCCTTACTTCTGCTCTCAGTTTCTAGAGGCCTAGTGACTTGAGCTCTGTTTGTATACTCTGAACGCACACTCCAGATGGTTCCCCTCTGAAAAAAATGTAAAGATTCAACCCAGAACCAGAGTCAGTGTTTAATCTAAAGTCAAAGACAGAATTCATCATGAATCTAGAGCCCAATGTCAACCCGAAGTGGAAGTTATGGTGTAATTAAAATTAAAGAGAAATTCAAACCCTTAAGGTATAGGAAAACTTTGACAGAAAATCAGAAAAATTATTGAATCTTACGAGAAAGCCATAAAGCCATTAATAATACTTTAATAAAGTCATTGAACATATAATTCAGTGTATTTATTTAGTTGTTTGAAAACCAGAAGGAAGAAATATACAACTCCCTAGGGTGCAGGCACGCCATCAATACCTTTAAATATCTGCGTATTTTCATTCAGCCGTACTTTCCAATTCCTGGCCACAGTGACAGAGAACCTGCTCGATTTAAGAGCAGTTCATGAATTATTAAAAATGAGTAACTATAGACGTGCTTGTATATCGTGTAATTACAGCTCTGTATCATATATTTAGAGGACAAGACATAATTATGATAAAGGGAACACATTACTGTACCATATATCATATGAATATGCCTATGATGAAGAGGAGGAATATTTAGACAAGGGAAAATGGTCTCATCAATTGTATTGTAATATAAAAACGAACTTATGATGACCAGAATGCCAGGATGTACAAAGCGTGTCATTATACTGGTGTATTATATATTACATGACGCTCGTACGCACAATGTACATTTTCCCTTACCCTGCGTTTTTGCAGCTTCGTTTTATACCAATATAAACATATTTTAATCCCTTTATAAGTTTAGCTATCAAATATCTGGCGTCTAAATGCCCCAAAGCCTATAGTTTTCGTATTACAGGAGAATCATAGGGGAACCAGACCAGATAAACATCTCAGGATGAAGAGGTAAAGGCATGTCTCTCGTATGTACAGGTTTATCTGCCAACGTTTCACATCTCTTGATGTATCTTCAAGGCTGGAGAAATTAATCATACACTATAAATACAGAAAACAAAGTCACTAATATACCACAAACATATTTTAAAATTCTTAAAATTAAACATTATTTTATACAAATACCATAAAAACACACAGAAGATTAAAAGAAACACCTGCCAAGGCAAGAGCTAAAAAGTGACCAAAAGATGAAGCGAGAAAACAAACAAATGAAGATACCGACAACAAGCGTGGAAAGTAAATAAACAGGTAATTAGGTTATAAACAGTTGGGTGAACGAGGATTTGGTATTTAGAGTAGGTACATTTGTTTTTATTATCGTGTAGGAAGGAAACTTAGCGTACATACATAACTTTGGAGCAGTATATATGGTAACAGGTGGTTTCATTTTTAAGGTTAGGAGTTTGCTCCGTACTCTATAGAAGTATCGGGATGGGAAACAATTGTTATAGAAAAAATTTGCCAAGAATTCTATTTCATCGTGAAAGGCTGCCCAGCTAGAGGTTAAAATAGAAGCCCTGTGGAGCAGGGTAGAGAGAGGATTTAACTTGAAATTAAAATTACACGAGCTATAAAAATTGGTGCCCAGCCCAGTAACAGTACTTTTTCTATGAATACTGGTGTGAAACCCAGTATCATCTCTTGTGATACGCAAGTCCAGAAAAGGCGACGAGTTGCGAGATGCTTTCTTTATAGTAAACGGCCAATTCTAAAAGCTGCTTAAATAAGGGTCTGTTGAAACTATTAAAAAGGTAACTATGTTCCTTTTGAGGAGACGATTCAGATTATTTTAAACAAACTTTTTCCTTTTCCTGGTTCCCTTTGTAATAGTTTTAGTAGACCCTTGTTTAAGCATGTACATAAATTTGAAGAACCTTTTCTGATCTTAGTTTCTTAAGCTCTCATAATAGTAACTTTACCCCTTATTTATTTTTCCATTAGCTTATTTATCTACCAAATACATCATTTGTCTCGGTTTTCAAGTATTCCAGCAGCACCTCTTTCTGCCAATGGCCACGTTATTTTTTTAATTCCCTTGTCAAGTATAATGGGCTTCAGATACTTTCATTAATGTTTTACAAGCATGTGGGCTTTTAGTTCATGTACGTTTTATAGGAAAAAGCCGGGAGTTATTTTAAACATTTACTGTTTTCCTTCGAGATTTCATATCTGTCGGTGGAAAAAAAGGGGGGGGAGAGAGGATTTGTAGATAAGCCTTTTGGGTAAAACTTTTATGTTTTATCCTTAAAGGGAAAATGATATATACTGCATATATATATATATATATATATATATATATATATATATATATATATATATATATATATATATATATATATATATATATATATATATATATATATATATATATATATATATATACATATATGTGTGTATGTATATGTATACATATGTATATGTGTATATACAGTATGTAAATATATATATATATATATATATATATATATATATATATATATATATATATATATATATATATATATATATATATATATATATATATATATATATATATATAATCATGAAGCTACAAATGTCGCTTAATATCAATTCACTGTACACTCAGGATATCTCCGTTGGAGAATTGTATGCTGAAGGGAATTTATATAAGTGATAAATGAATTGGAATCGTCGGGACACGAACCCGTGACACGAAAAACCTATTCAGCGACTCCAGTGGACATTACCCATTGAGCCATCAAGAGAGGTATAAGTCTTTTGCCGAGATGTTGTACTGTTTTTACCCGTCGTGAGCTGGGAAATGTACTAGTCTCATCAATGACCCACCTCTGCCATGACAGTTCATTGGTACGTTTGGAGCACGCAGCTCTTATTATGAAATTTTTATCACGCCGTGATTTATATACAATCATGAAGCTACAAATGTCACTTAATATCGAATTCACGCTACCTTGGGATATCTCCGTTGGAGAATTGTCGCCGAAGAATTTATATAAGTGATAAATGAATTGGTATCGTCGGGACACGAACCCGTGACACGAAAACCTAGTCAGCGACTCCAGTGGACGTTACCCATTGGGCCATCAAGAGAGGTATAAGTCTTTTGCCGAGATGTTGTACTGTTTTTACCCGTCGTGAGCGGGGAAATATACTAACCTCGGCAATCACCCACCTCCGCCATGACAGTTCATTGGTTTTGTTTGGAACACAAGCTCTTATTATGAAATTTTTATCACACCGTGATTTATATACAATCATGAAGCTACAAATGTCAAATATCGAATTCACGCGGGATATCTCCGTTGGAGAATTGTCGCCGAAGGGGAATTTATATAAGTGATAAATGAATTGGTATCGTCGGGACACGAACCCGTGACACGAAAACCTATTCAGCGACTCCAGTGGACGTTACCCATTGAGCCATCAAGAGAGGTATAAGTCTTTTGCTGAGATGTTGTACTGTTTTTACCTGTCGTGAGCGGGGAAATGTACTAGCCTCGTCAATGACCCACCTCCGCCATGACAGTTCATTGGTACGTTTGGAACATGCAGCTCTTATTATGAAATTTTTATCACACCATGATTTATATACAATCATGAAGCTACAAATGTCCAATATCAATTCAAGCTACCTCAGGATATCTCTGTTGGAGAATTGTCAACTGGGGAATTTATATAAACCGTATAATAGAAGATTCTAAAAGATTTCTCGAAGAGAAATCTTTCTATCTAACAATCACTGAACTTTCAGTCCAATTTATCCTGTGGGAATTTTCACTTAAATGAACTAATATAGCATTGGATGTTTAATCAGTTTTGACAGAATACTTATGCTGCATAATCCATACATCTAAATCCTTACTTGATTGGCTGATATAAAAAGAGGGGCAGTCCAAACATGGAATTTTATATATTATGTTGTTGTTTTCCTTAGGGCTATTTTTTTATTAACATTCCTTTTAGTGTGTTATTAAAGGAAAAAACGAGGTTGACATTAAAAGATTTTAATAATGATTTTGTGTTTCCGAAACCACCAAAAAAGGTAAGCTAAGAATGTTCTTAGGGATTTTTTTCTGTTACTTTCACTATAAAACTTTATGTGGGCTTTATTATAACAAATATCTAGTATATGTGAAGGATAACATAAATCTATCCCTATTTTCTTATGTATTCGATTTCTTATTCCAAATACTGGGGAATGACAATGCACCGTGCTCTTAAAAACATAGAAGAATGAAATGGATATTTTGATATTAAGGTGATGGCCTGAATAAAAATGGACATAAGTTAATTTGTTGGTTGGTTTCCTATAAATACTGAATTTGCATTGAAATGGTTCTCTATGTATTAAAACATCTAAGAAAGGGAGGCAATTGTCTTTTTCTAATTCTAAAGTAAACTTAATGGATAGTACCTGGTTATTCAAATCAGAGAGTAAATCATTTACATCAGTACCAGCAGGCAAAACAGCTAAAATATCGTCAACATATCTATACCACTTTAAAAGAGTAAAAATGATATTAGGTAAATATCGTTTTTCAAAGAATTCCATATACAAGTTTGAGAGGAGTGTGATTAAGGGTTGCCCATTGCCATACCAAATATTTGTTGGTAAAATTCGCCTTGCAATAATTTCTGTTGTTTACCAAAATGAGAATTATTGAGTTGTACTTTTATAACCGTTTTTGGTGGTCAATCACCTTCCTTGTATAATCTCTTAATTTTCCTGTCACTGCTTCTGAGCCGTTGAGCGTAATCCTTTGTAAAATCTCTTAAATATTAACCCTGTTTTGGTAGGTCTGCTAATTCTTCAATTGTGTTGGATTCCAGGTACATATTTTTCCTTTGAAATCCCCATCTGTCATTTATGTAGCTTTCTTTGTAAACTTATTTTTATATTTCTTCAGTCTGCTAAGTAAAGGACTATAAGTCGAAAGGCCTTGCAGCACTCCATCGTTTCTCTTTCCTTTGTGGATTTTGTCTTTATATATATATATATATAGACATACTGTATTTATTATATATATATATATATATATATATATATATATATATATATATATATATATATATATATATATATATATATACACATACATATATACACATACATATATATACACATACATATATAAAATTAAGCTACAAACGTCCTTTAATATCCAATTCACTCTACCTGAGTTCTTGTCTTCCGTGGTTCGAGCCCACGAGATGACGAACTTATTATCAACTAAAAAATTCCCCTTCGGTAACATATATGAAATTATATTATTTCCGAGGTTGAGCGAATTGGATATTAAAGGACGTTTGTAGCTTAATGCTCGTATATGAATCATGGTGATGTGATAAAAATTCATATACATATATATATCTGCATTGCAAAAATGGCTTTGAATACCTAGCTCATGGCTTTTCTTAAATATAATTTTTAATCTTTGTTATGTGACTAAACGTTATTTTGGAACTTTATTCGCCGGGCAAGGTTTTGTATATATTTATGTGTATAGTGTTTGTTCACTGGATCTCTTTCCTTCTCATGTATTCGTCGAGCGCACTACCCCTCTTCAGTGATTCACTTGTTTAGCTGCTCAATTATGATTTAGCTTTTGTCATAATTGGGAGGCATCTATGCATTTGCTGTGCCTCCCGCTTAGAGCACCCCTGGTGCCACTGAGCTGCTAGGTGCTGCTTAGCTGTTTGTCTTAGCCGTGTGTTTGACCTCCTGGAGTCGTCAGGAGGCCTATTAGTGGTAAGCAGACCGTTGATGTTCTCTCCCTCTGAATATTATTAGTGTCACTACTCACATATTCCTGATGATTATTGGTGCATGCACGGACCCTGTCATTCGTCATTCTGACTGCCCCATATGTATATACCGGGTGTTTCAAAATTAGAGCCCCCCTCCACAGAACAAATGGAAAGTTATAAAGTTTTCTGCTATAGCCTATCTTCAAGTACATTATTTTAAGTTTCTATTAAGCTATTTTTCATTTTACATTTATTGTATTTTCAGACTGAGTGACGGAGTTAGCTGCAGCCATGCTAACGACTTGGAGGAAATCAGATGGATTGACCGAATCCGGGTTATAACCTTCAGAGAGGCCAGGGATGCTGGCGCATCCTTCATTTCACGTTCCTGGATAGCTAAATACATTAAAAGAGATGAATCCTTTGTTAAAAGAAACTGGAACAAAAATCCATATGATTGTCATCGGAAAAAGAGTGAGAATCTTGGAAGGCCTGAAGTCTTTTCTCAGGAGTCAAAAGACATTATAGCAGAGGCAGTGGGTAGACCAAGAAAATCTTTAGGTAAATTGGTGCTTGAACTAGAAACAAAAAGGGGAAAGAAGAGAAGTTATAGTGTTGTGTATTGTGAATTGAAAAAATCTGGTATCTAGCCATTTCATGTTATCAACAAGACCAACATCACTCAGCAACAGAGAGAAGACTGTGCATGGTTTTGTGGTTCATTTCTTGAAGATTGGGATGAAGCTGACTTTCTCCATGTTGCCGCATCAGATGAATTCTTCAGTTACACAGTCATGAAGCCAAATCATAAAAATGAAATCATTTGGGCTGCAAAGTTGGATGATATCAGTGATGATGTGTGCTATCGTCAAGTTGTGAAATTTCCTGAATGTTTAGGAATTTTTCTCTGTTTCACAGCAAAACGGTTAAGTGGATCATCAAAGAAAAAGGACAGTCATGGAATGGTGAATACTTCAGAGAAACTGTGCTTACTGGTGGAGTATTTCCTTTCTTCAAAGATCCTGAAAATGTGTTATCTGTTGAAGAAGTCACATTTTTGCATGATAAGGCACCATGTTTCAAGGCTGTTCAGACACAGTAGCTGCTTCGAAACAGTGGTATCGATTTCTTCTCATCAAGTGAATTTCCAGGTAGCTCCCCTGAACTTAATGTGTGTGAAAACGTTGGTAGTATTTTAAATGATTGTGTTGAAGCGTGCACAGTGAACTATGGTGGTATACCAAGCCTTGACAACCTGCAAAGAGAGGTGACCGAAGTGCTCAGGGAAATGGAGTTTGAGTCTCAGCTTTTTTTGTGATTTGCTGAAATCATACCCCTCAAGAATGCAGGCTGTGGTACAGGCAGATGGAGGCCACACAAAATATTAAATACTCAGAGAGAAACTTAAATAAATACCTGTTTTGAATTACTTTTGTTTTTTGTCCATATCAATTTTAGTTCATGCTGTAGAGGGGGGGAGGCCTCTAATTTCGAATATATAATATATATTATGTATATATATATATATATATATATATATATATATATATATATATATATATATATATATATATATATATATATATTTATCATATATTTTCAATTTAGTTCCATATTTTATATATATATATATATATATATATATATATATATATATATATATATATATATATATATAATTTAGTTATATATATATATATATATATATATATATATATATATATATATATATATATATATATATATATATATATATATACATATATATTTATATGTGTGTGTGTATGTTTGTATATATACTATATATATATATATATATATATATATATATATATATATATATATATATATATATATATATATATATATATATATATTATATATCCCACATCACTACTTCAATATTACAATCTTATCATCGTGGGAAAATATGTTTACATAAGGTGTATTATATTATCAAGTGATTATTGTAAAAAAAAATTATTTTAAGGTTTGTTTCTTACTGCGTCTCCGTGTGTCGTGTGCCCGGGTAGGTGTTTGGTTTTTTGCCTCTCACGCCTTTCTTACTTTTACTTTTGGTGTAAAAGTTTTTACACCAAAGGTTGATAAAAGGGCCAGCCACTTAACGGTATGCTGCGCGGTCTAAAGAAATAGATAACAGAAATAAAAGATATAAATACTGGAATGTCCCTAAGAACAAAGCATTTTAGAAAAAGTTGTTTCAAGATAAATGAAACGGCTGCAGAGAGATAAACCCACAGCTTAGAATAAGAGAAATGATTTGAAGCGGCCAGTCTGAGGGCTGGATTAATAAGCTGTGTGAAGGGGAGTTGGAAGAATGGTGCGTTTCAGCTGACTGATGAAGAACAATAATCGATTCGGAAAAAACCTCAATAAAACAGACTATTTTTCAGTTTTAAAGGGATTCGAAACAGAAACAAAATTAATATCATCGATTAGACAGCTGTTTTTTTTTAACTTTATCCAGGAAAGAGAAACAGCAATATTGTAGATGGGAATGAGCAGTAGCAACGTAAAGAATACGTAAAATCGAAAACGAATATGGAAAAGTCACCTGTGGGCTTTAGAAGTAGATTTTGCAATTCATGTTGTATGATCAGAGCAAAAGTTTGAAAGTGAATAGATTATTACTGCACACTACGTACTGACAAACATCAAACATAAATGGAAAAGTCAACTGGAGACCGAATGGAAAACTAGAAAGTAGACGAAGAGAAGTTAATTCGAGACTAATCCAAGACAATAAGGAACGGATTAAAGTAGGAACATTACAAGTAAGGTGTTTTTTCAGATCTGAAATGAAGAGGAGAAAACAAGTAGAGGCTTTGTGAGAGATCTGAGTAAACACAAGAACAAAGGAATAGGTGTTGCACAGTCGACGAAAGTAGGTAAAATTATGGAAATCTATTTGAATAAGGCCATACGTCAGTAGTGGAATATATTACTAGACCCAAACGTTGAACCAGACTCTCTTCCATGACTGACATTTAAAGTGAAGATAAAATTATCTGGACTTCCAAATGGCGGATGGTCGACAGTCAATAATCTAGGGAATAATTTAAACGTTGACACGCTGAATGTTACTGGCGATCCAAAGGGAGAGAATTCATATCATATATTTTCTGCTCCCTTTGTCAACATTCTCGACTATTTTTCTTTCAACCCTCAGCGGTAGGAAACTGTCGAGTGCTCGGTCAAACCCTCTTTTCCGTCAACAAGTCATTTAGTTTTCAGCTGTATTCCTCCACAGGTCAAGGTCACTTCCATAGGGATAAGCGACCCCGTCTTCATTCCCCTCGTCTTGAATAAAACTTTTCTGGACACGTGAAAGTGGAGGTGAGCTACATATGAGGGTAGAAAGCGCGTTTACAGGAAGCTTAGAATGCTGGAATCAGACTAAAATGGAAAGAGAAATAAAAGAACAGAAAAACATTTTGAAAAAGTTCTCTCACTATATGCTGAGACGGGATTTGATTTGTTATAGAATTTTACCCAAAAGGGAAATTACTTTTTCTGAGGATTTAAACTCTAAAGCAGAGAAAGAAAGTGCAACGTTTTTCAGCAGTTCTTTTCCTTCGTCAGAGGAAAATGCTGTGAGGCTTTATAGTTTAACTATTCAGTGCTTATTCATTTATACTGACACATCTCTCTTGTGACCATTTTTGTGAGTAAACCTTTCCATCAGTAACATGGAATCCAAGGGCCCTATGTCAAACTTAAGCCTCATGAATGACGGTTAATCATAAATAAGAATGAAGAAGTAATGCGAAGACAAACGAATGTACTTAATTTTCAGCTTCAGCTAATGAGCTTGTTGTTTTGCTACACGAGACTTTATTTTGTGCTTCGCATTCTATCAATACGTCTTTGAACATGAGTCAAGCTCTGGCATCTATCAAGATAAAATACCAATAACAGATGCCATTTTTTCCTCCTGCTGCTTTATTTTCGCGGATCCCCATCTTACCCAGTCAAGGGTCACCAAAGGCGATACCCATATAGCTTATATATATATGCGTAACACTCACTCACCCTACTCATTGTTCATTCCCTTGTCATTGAAGATTATTGGAGAGATATCCTATGTGTAACGATATTCCTTGGAAGTCCTTGAAGGTTATATAATTAAGACCACTAAAATCCCAGATAGAAAAACAATGATCTTATACGGGAGTAGCAAGAATTGTCCACATTCAAGTAGTCTGTTTAGAACAGAAGAAAATCACAGCTTTTAATGGGAAATTTCTAGCTATGCTATTTTTAGTGGAATTACTTTCGGATTCGAAAAATGTATAAAACAATTTCATATATAATAATTTAATCCTTTTCATTTCTTTTTCTCAAAAGGATTGTCGGAAATAGCGCTCCGACAAATACTACCATTGACGAGGTCACCAATTTTTCCACCATGTTAATACTACTGTGGTATTACAGAGAGCCATCATATTTTTTCATGTTTTAGCTATAATGACGAAACTGGTGTCAAATTGTATATCTTTGGGATAAAGGAATCTCATTAGATAAGATTACAACTGGGAAAAAATATGCAAAATTTGGTGAAATTTTAAAATTTTACAATGTTCGCTACCAATCATTGCATTAACTCTTGATTTTTAAGCAAGTTTATTTCTTAGACTTTCCTTCCTTGTTTCATAGGTCATTTACAGAAAATCAATGAAAAAGCGTTAGATCTCTCATAATCTGTAAAACTGATATGCAATCCTGAAAAAGTTTGTGCCTTTTACCAAAAATATGTTATAGATAAACACCTAAGACCTGAATGACTTGGGTGTTTTAGCTGACATGAAGGTGGTGAAGGACCATAGTGATGAAGGTGTTAGCGGTGTTGGCAATGGTGGGGATGTCCAGGGTGTAGCACAAAACATGCAGGAATAAAAACTAAGAGACGAAGAAAAAATATGAAGACTTCATGAACCCAATATAACAGGTTTTACCCATACCCTCAACATCATGTAAACTAATCAATACATCACACCTGTTTTATGGTTAAGCGTGCAATGCAATTGAACTGAGGAGTGAAAATTTTGGCTTCGATACAAGCTTCTGTTGGCTCAACTGGCTGCTAATGTTTATAATCGACCGTGCTTGAAGAGGCTCTTACAAAAAGAAGAAACTCTTGGATGTGACATGACCGAAAGTAATTCAGCTTACATCATCAGAAGACATGTCTGCAATAGTTTGCTTGACTTCTTCGAATACTAGCATAGCTTTGACAAATCACTGACAAACGCTCTACTGTTCTGGGCTTTCCATACACCAAATGCGATAGCATACATTTTTGGGAAGACAATGAACTCCTGCAACTAGACACCATATTAATATAAATGAATTGTCCCAGGCTTCTTATTTTTGTTGATTGCCTGAGCAAAGCTGTTGCTGAAACGAAACAGAACACATCTCTGTCTCCATTATTTTAAAAAAAGGCAGTCTCCCAATATGAATATCCCCCTAGGAATCCAACTTTTGCAGTATTCAGTAATATGAAGCAGATGTAATCCCTCCCGTAATGAGGTCGTTTGTATGCATTCATGATGGATTAGTTATTAATCATCCACATCCTGCACCTGAGAAGTCCAAGGTTGCAAACAACCATTGGGCATAAAATAATTTTGAGTTCTATAAGATGTGTATTCAAGAATTTTTTATTGTTATCCATCAATCTATCACATACAACAGAAGGAAATGCCAACTTTCCTATATTTGACAATAAGACTGCACCTTCAAAGATGCGGTGCATCTGTCGTGGACATTTTGCTTATGCTTATGATTACTTTAAAATATTCAGCACAGGTATACAAAATTAGTCATCAGTCACTCAGAGCAGATTGACGTGGTGGTCAGTTGTCCTAACTCAGGGGCCAAAGATGTGTCCCACTGGTGGTTTTAACAACACTGATCACCATTTATTATAGACAACAGGAGCTTCCTATGTCACACGCAACAGCATTCAGTAAGTACTTCTCATTAGGTAGCCAACAAGCCGAGAATCTCAATGACACTCTAGGTCCAACTCAGATGGGGAATCTTACTGACATTCTATGCCCAGCCCAGATGAGGAATCTCACAGACATTCTAGGTCCAGCTCAGATGGGGAATCTCACTGCCATTCTTTGTCCAGCTCAGATGAGGAATCTCACTGACATTCTAGGTCCAGCTCAGATGGGGAATCTCACTGCCATTCTTTGTCCAGCTCAGATGAGGAATCTCAGTGACATTCTAGGTCCAGCTCAGATGGGGAATCTCACTGACATTCTAGGCCCAGCGCGGATGAGGAATCTCAGTGACATTCTAGGTCCAGCTCAGATGGGGAATCCCACTGACATTGTTTGTCCAGCTCAGATGAGGAGTCTCAGTGACATTCTAGGTTCTGCTCAGATGGGGAATCTCACTGACATTCTGTGTCCAGCTCAGATGAGGAATCTCACTGACATTCTAGGTCCAGCTCAGATGGGGAATCTCACTGACATTCTAGGTCCAGCTCGGATGAGGAATCTCAGTGACATTCTAGGTCCAGCTCAGATGGGGAATCCCACTGACGTTCTAGGCCCAGCTCTGATGAGGAATCTCACTAACATTCTAGGTCCAGCTCAGATGGGGAATCCCACTGACATTCTTTGTCCAGCTCAGATGAGGAATCTCAGTGACATTCTAGGTTCAGCTCAGATGGGAAATCTCACTGACATTCTGTGTCCAGCTCAGATGAGGAATCTCAGTGACATTCTAGGTCCAGCTCAGAAGGGGAATCTCACTGACATTCTGTGTCCAGCTCAGATGAGGAATCTCTGTGACATTCTAGGTCCAGCTCAGATGGGGAATCCCACTAACATTCTAGGCCCAGCTCGGATGAGGAATCTCACTAACATTCTAGGTCCAGCTCAGATGGGGAATCCCACTGACATTCTTTGTCCAGCTCAGATGAGGAATCTCAGTGACATTTTAGGTTCAGCTCAGATGGGGAATCTCACTGACATTCTGTGTCCAGCTCAGATGAGGAATCTCACTGACATTCTAGGTCCAGCTCAGATGGGGAATCTCACTGACATTCTAGGCCCTGCTCGGATGAGGAATCTCAGTGACATTCTAGGTCCAGCACAGATGGGGAATCCCGCTGACATTGTTTGTCCAGCTCAGATGAGGAATCTCAGTGACCATTCTAGGTTCAGCTCAAATGGGAAATCTCACTGACATTCTGTGTCCAGCTCAGATGAGGAATCTCAGTGACATTCTAAGTCCAGCTCATATGGGGAATCTCACTGACATTCTATGTCTAGCTCAGATGAGGAATCTCAGTGACATTCTAGGTCCAGCTCAGATGTGGAAGAAGCATGTGAAACCCTTGTCAGCTCATTACACAAGCAAAATGTTGATGTTTTACTGACATTAATACTAATATTTATCCTAATCTGTACTCCCATTCTCTAACGATATTGTAGAGGGTTGCCACTGCCTGGAGAGTTGGATACATTTTTGGCGAGATAAAACTTTAAAGTCGGGAAATGGTTTTCATAGGCTGCAAATTGTGACTACATC
The DNA here is from genome assembly GCF_040412425.1 of Macrobrachium rosenbergii. Lineage (NCBI taxonomy): Eukaryota > Metazoa > Arthropoda > Malacostraca > Decapoda > Palaemonidae > Macrobrachium > Macrobrachium rosenbergii. The sequence goes on from NC_089754.1 coordinate 12,695,247, forward strand.
ACCAAGCCTACTTCACGTTATCACTGTTCAATGAAAATCCCTTCCAAGTATCCATCTACCTTATGTCAAGTCAGCCACCAATCGTAGCTGTTGACTAGCCCTTCTTTACTCTCGGTAAGAAACTTCATTACGAATTTCGAAACATGACTTCTCTTTGCTGCACATATTTCATAGTGGTGTGACCTACTCGTATCATTCACAGAAACAACGAATGTGATTCTCGAGAGTGTACCTGTCACGTCAGGGGTAATTTTGCAATTACATAGTATTTATGATAAAATAATTACGATGTAAATTACGTTTATCTGATTTTCTTGTGAAAGATTTATAAGTTTAAATGGGGTGATCATTTCCCATAGACTACGTATGTTACGCAGTAGATTAATTTTTATTGATGCACAGCGTTTCATTTAGTAAGAACCTCAGAACTGTGGTTTTATTTTAAGGTTCAAAAGGTTGCCTCCACAGCCGCTTAGGTATACGAAAGCCCCCGTATATTTTGAAATGTAATTCGACACAAGCCTTGTTCATGTAATGCCTGATGTATATAACCTTAGTTAGATGAATAATGCAAATGTATGCTATTGATTATAGCGGGTTAATTACTCTTTGTTAATGAACGTGCTGTCAAGCGGGGAACATTGATTATAACTGAATAAAAATTCAATTACAGGTGATAATGAGCAACGCAAATTAATGCTGCATAACGAAGAATGTCGCGTTCGCTGCTGATACTGATTTTTGAATAACGTTAATGAATATTTATACGGATTCACGATTTCTAAAATATTTGCTCTCTCTCTCTCTCTCTCTCTCTCTCTCTCTCTCTCTCTCTCTCTCTCTCTCTCTCTCTCTCTCCTGTTTGGTGAAACCTCGCCAATCAGAAAACTATTATGTGATAACTATCATCATGTGCTTCCACAGATCCTCGTTTAACAGTTAAACTCACATGGATAGACAAAAGTAGCAATAAAAAAGTTGTTTTACTAGAGCAGTTTATATGGACAGTTTGATTATTTCTTTCTTTGCTGCTGTGCTAGTATCTAAAAATTACTGAAAAAATACTATTGACCGATCTAACAAAGGGTAAATATCCTGATCGGCTGTGCCTTTAATTTTGTAAGACATTCTCAAGACTACTGATGTATAGTGGTAGAAATATAGATCATATATGCTAGAGTAGTGGTTCTCAACCGGGGGGAATTTTAGAGTTTCAGAGGGGGGCATTGTGACCACAGATTGGCAGGCTCAAACTGGCTCTAGGACCACACAATTCGGTATCTGAATCGGTCCGCACTACCGAGAGGTCACGCTGGGCTTTCTCTCCGGTAGCTTGTGTGTTTGTGCTAGTATTTTGTTGCATATTATTTGGAATGCACCTTTTGAGGCAGACAATTTTGGAAAGTGGGGAGATGACATTCCGACATATGGGGAAAGGGTGCATGGGCCAAAAAAAAGGCAGAGAACCACTGTGCTAGCGTGAAGTACAAGAGAACAAACGGACGGCTATGAAGGATAGAACCGTGCCCCATTACTAGTCTTATTTGTGTATGCAAGTGGGCTCACACCTTTGCTGCTAAGCCCAGGTAAACTACCTTAAGTTTAATAAATTTTGTATTTTTATTTTGAAACATATGGACCAAGTTTATACATCCTTTTGGCGGATATTCATAATTCATATTTTACAGAACCTTTCTTTTTCAAAGCTGGATTCAACTCTATTTCTCCAACCATATGACGAGAATGAACTATTTTTATCGCCTATCTTTGGGCAGGTAGCTATGTTGAAAGGAATGCTAACTACTTTGAGAATATGTCGATAAAATTGACATGTTTTTAACAAACTCTTCTAGAATTAATTGTCATGCCTGAAGGGCGTCTTCTTGAGATACTGTTAATGGGTTCAGATTAAAGGTTTTGCTTTCATACATTTTAAGGAAATAAAAGCAGTACCGTAAATAGATTTTTTATTGATTTTTAGTTTTCTGTAAAAGGAAACTATTGTGTCGGCTTCGTCTGTCCGTCCGCACTTTTTTCATCCACACTTTTTTCTATCCGCACATTTACTGTCCGCCCTCAGATCTTAAAAATTACTGAGGCTAGAGGGCTGCAAATTGATATGTTGATCATCCACCCTCCAGTCATCAAACATACCAAATTGCAGCCCTTTAGCCTCAGTAGTTTTTATTTTATTTACGGTTAAAGTTAACCATAATCGTGCGTCTGGCAACGACATAGGACAAGCTATCACCAGGCCGTGGTTAAAGTTTCATTGGCCGCGGCTCATTCAGCGTTATACCGAGACCACCGAAAGATATATCTATTTTCGGTGGCTTTGATTATACGCTGTACAGAAAAGTCGATTGCGCCGAAGAAACTTCGGCGCATTTTTTACTTGGTTTATTTCCCTGCTGAATTTTATGAATATGCTTTTACTACTGTAATTCAAACTTTCTACTATGAGATTCAGAGCCTTTGTCCCGGCGTTTTTCCTGAATAACTTTTTTCTGTGCATTTGACAGATATTACTTAACCATAGTATACTTTACATCCTTACCTAACTTTCGGCAGCATTCTTTATTACTTATATTAGAAAAAAGTATATTCATAAGAGTAAAATAAAGCAGCCGAAGCCAGTGGCGGAACACTCTAATGAATGGGTTCAAAGTTATACGTGACGTAAACATATGACGTCCCGACTCATTCCACAAGGTGATGACGACAAACAGCTGTCTCTGAAATTCTGAATGAATATTCGTACCTTGTTAAGGCTTCAAGAATGGCGGCTATGATAAGTCATTGTCCCCGTGATTGCAGGACAGCTTTTGTGATTCGACTTGCACAGTTGTTTAGAAGTGAGGAGGCCCGTGGCAAACCCTACGTAAGCTTGAACAGGTACAGTAAATGAATAACAGGGCCCTTTTTTGGATAAGGAGTACACCCGGACATCCAAGGCTACCAAGTATTCGTCATTTGTTGACTTCCATAAGGTGCAGAAAGATAATTATATATGCTCTATAAAGCAATAGTTGTTGATTTCTTAGTAAAATATAACTTGCGGAGCAACATTAAAACTTGCTTTGCCAAAAAAAAAAAAATGTCATGGGTTATAATACATCACTGAATGACCTCTATAGGTCCCAGTGCTTGGGCTTAGCCCCAAACGCCATAATCCACCCATTGATTATAATGTCAAGTTTCCTCATATGTAATTATGTTAAATAAAGGATCCATGTGAGGGCATGTCATTTGATATGATCGCTCCTGTCCTCTTAGTGACAGAGTACAACAATGGCTGAATTGTAACATTATAATGAAAGTTGTTTTCAAATTCCACAGAATATTACCGGCATGGTAGTTCGATTGTTGGTACGCTTTTAAATATCAAGATTGCTTGCACACTAAAAAGTATAAGTATACTCGGTCCTTCAATTTGCTCACTTGAATGATTTGTTAATTGATTTTTAATTATATAATATTTCAGTAGAGAAATAGTGATAGAAAGTAATTTCTCGGATTACTTGTGGAAAACCTTTTCCTCAAGGATTCTAGCACTTGACCTCACGGCATAAATCCTATATACTACTACTACTACTACTACTACTACTACTACTACTACTACTACAAAGTGTGAACAAAGAGTACTGGTTGTATTTCATTGTTGCCAGAGGTTGAGACTTTTTCACGAAGAGCCAATTATCCATCGAGAAGGAGGCAAGTTAATGATGTCACTAGTTACGTCATTATATCTTCGAGACATTCCTGAGTTTGCTGGCGATGTCTACAAGAAGTCGGTGTTACTCTTATAATTACCAGAATTATGCAACTTTCGTAATGCAGAATACGGTAAAAAAAATTAGGTAGGGATGTAAGATACCCTGTGACAAAGTGTCATCTTTGTCAGGTACTTTGGTAAAATTTTATTCCGGAAAAACACCTGGACACCGGCTGTGAATCTCATAGTAGTTATTCTCATTTTCAGCATGCACAATTTTGTTATTACCAACACATCACATTTTTTCGCGATAAAAAATTATCTTTTTAACGTAATCTTTAAGTCAACAGTAAAATAATAAATCCAACCAGATGACAGTTCTGTTCCATTCAACCTACACGGAAATAGATATGAAATCATTATCTTTCAGGGACTAAATCAAATCAGTCCTTGTGAAGCAAAGTGTTGAACGACAATATTACTCACTGATTGACTGGCATCAAAATCAAAACTTATTCGCAAATGAAAGTTGTAAAATTCACTGCAAACATTTAATCGAAAGGATTATTTATGAGTATAGAAATAAAAATGATTCACTGGGAACATCCTCAGTTCTGCCGACATATTGATTGTGGTCTTAATACCACGACAGAATGTGCAGTAATCTTGCATGCGCGACAACAGCAAAGATCCAGATGTAAATTACCAGCAGTGAATACAAAGGACCATTTGTGAGTTACAGAAAGGAGAATTCTTAGGCATTAGCAGCAAAAATAATGGGAAGGCGTTCTTCATCAGAAATATCAAAACACGGCTGCCAAACGGCATCAAGAGTAGTGGAATGAAAATATACAAAGATTAAATCATGAACGGAAAATATATAAAAATAAAATAAACAAAGGGAAATATCTAGTGAAAGTAAAGTAACGAAACAGAAATATCGTATGAAAGTAATGTAATGCGTGGAAAATATAAAAACTAATGAAAAGAAAATGCGAAATAAAAGAACTGCACTGAAAACTAAATACTATACCGAAATAAAGTTATGGAACGGAAATATCTAGACGTCGTGTAATGAAAGGGAGATATCATATTAAAGTAATAAAATATTGAACACGGAATATCGTTTAAAAGTAAAGTGATGAAAGGGAAATGTCATATAAAAGTCATGTAATAACAGAGAAATGTCATATCGAAGTAATAAAATAAAAGGGAAATGCCATTTAAAGGTAGAAGTCAAATAAATAATAAAGAAATATTACATCGAAGGAAATATTTAAAAATCTAGAAAATCCTTTGAAATCAGAGCGTTGGATTCAAATCCCGGCATTTTGAAAATTCCAAGCGTCACTGAAGCTTGCAACAGGCCTCAGCCGTCGGGTTCGAACGGCAGTTTGTCAATTTGAGAGCGCAAAGCAAGTGCGGGGAAGGTAAATAAAAAAGATATATTTCATAGTGAATTATTGCGTATGTAACATGCCAGTTGAACTGGAAATTGTAGTAACGACATTAGGGAAAAGGAGGATGGTACTAATCGTAATGAATATTAAAACTGAGAAATATAAGCAAAACTGGTGATTATTAAGAGGAAGAAAATTAATAAGTTGCAAGACAATGAAGATGAAAACATTATGCATAAACTAAAGCATATTAGGGATGAAGTTTGGCAGGGCAGAGTTAAGTGAAAAAGAAAATATTCAATAACGTTGCCACACTTCAGAAGTCAAATTTTCCAGTGCATTCTAAAACCGCCTTGCACAATATCTTTGAAATCTTTTTGGCCAAATATGCCATCATTTAAATATTTGATAATGTCTTTCATTATAGCCAACCATAAAAAAAGGTATACCAAAATATTCAATAGATCTCAAAGAAAGCATTCAAGGCCACAGAATCGACATAGTGTAAAGAGAACCATGAAATATTTTCGGCTAATTTGATCAAACAGTAATCTAACATAAATTACCTTTATGGAAAAATGAATAGAGTCGGTAAATATTGAAAGGCTGGCTTGTTTGCCTTAACGCATTAATCGGGAAGCCAGCTAATTAATTGTGTAAATAAGCGACTGAACACCGACCATGAATAATATGTTCGGAAGATTTAGAGCAAATGAATCAAGTGCAAATTAGAGCGAAAATCTCGTCTGTTGGTGATTAATCACTTAGCAATCCTCACAGGATTTCGCGTCCGCTTTCTTATGCAAATGAGAAACACTGGTGTTATTTCGCTTCGACAGAACGCTTTGCATGCAAAGTAAATCGCATGTAATCATCCTCTTTACGTAGAAAAATGTGTCTGACTTGAGTGTGGTCGCCCGCATGGGGGAGTTTTTTTTTTTTTATATTTTCTATGTAATTGTAGTAAAGGTAATAACAATTAGGATATTGGCATTATTGTGAAGGATCCACCTAATAATTTATAAGATTCTGTAATGTGAAATCTAATAATGGAAAGTGGAAAATAGTGATCTAAAGAAAATGGCTGAGTATATATCATGAGCTTTGTATTGTAACTGTGAAGATAAAAAGTATTTTTGAAGGGCTGAAAATAAAAGTTAATGAAACAGTTCGATGACATGTCCTTGATGATGTGATCAAGTTTTGGCGAATGTCCAGTTTCAAGCGTTATTTGGGATATGTCTGTATCTGATGACTGATTTCGTGACGTTGACACTTGCGCAATGAGTTACTTAGTGCAAATGGAATCTAATGACGTTGTTAACTCATTCTGAGTGTGTCACCCACTGCCTTACGTGATATATTCAGAACAAACTGGAATTAAAGGGAAAAGAAAATCTAGAGCGCGGTCGTTCTACTTTCGTGATACCAATCAGGTATTGCCACTTAAAAGTTGCTTATTATCAGTCTTGTGAAAATGTAGTTGTTATCATTTTGTTTTTAATCATGTTCAAGTGGCTTCTGTATCGTTTTCATGTAAGCTTTGGTTGTATCTAGATTCTAGTCTTTCGTAATGATTATGTAAAACCAGTAACTGGTAACCAGTTTGCGTGGAGTTTGCCTGAAATAAAGAGTGAGAGTAGAAGGGCTGGAGATTCCTGGGGAAACTCTCACTGAGAGAACAGGCACCCCCCTCCCCCCTATTTTTGTAATAAGCACCAAGGCATAAAGATAATTTTCTCTCAAGACCTCCCCATTACCACCAGTTTCATATAAATTATATATATATATATATATATATATATATATATATATATATATATATATATATATATATATATATATATATAGAGAGAGAGAGAGAGAGAGAGAGAGAGAGAGAATACACCCTGGAGTTTCCAGGACGGCGTGGAAAATCAGAAATTTCTATAGGTATAGAACTGCGCCTGCAGCAATTTCCTATTTTCCATGCTGTCGTGGATGCTCCTAGGTGTGTTATTAGCGTATACACATCACACTTCAGTGGCTCATAACCTCCTAGTTCTCTAGGTCATTTAATTGTGTCATTAAGGTTTTGTAGATTATTATTATTATTACTATTATTATTACTATTATTATTATTATTATTATTATTATTATTATTATTATTATTATTATTATTATTATTATTATTATTATTATTATTATCTTATTATTTTATCATTTATTATAAATAGGTAGTAGAACCTCTTTTAAATGTGATGTTGAAGGTGAGAAAACTCTCTACAAACTGAATGCCGCTGATGCAGCTATCACCTTCAACACCACATATTATTATTATTATTATTATTATTATTATTATTATTATTATTATTATTATTATTATTATTATTATAAATTCTTGAAAAATACGAAAAGAGCAATTCGGTTTTTGCAGGCGTGGTTTTCGGTGGCATTAGAAATTTAATGATTGTCCTTACCATTGCAAAAACGTACGTGTACGCTAATTAAACAGTGCACTGAATAACAGGCGTCTTCAAAGCAGTATCAGTTAACAAATATTTTGGGAATATGATTCTTAAACATGATTCGTAAATAGTTATCGTAGGAAATGAATCCGTTTTTTCACAGGCACCGTACTGAGATTTTAAAAATACAATGTTAAATAAAACAAAAATCCTCATTCTTTATTCAGCATCGCATATCCTGATGCAGTTTATGAAGATGAAAATTCCAAACCTAAAAAAGTCACAACATCACCTAGGCATGTTTCTTACCTTTCTTCAGGTTTTTGCTTTGATTAATTTAGCACGTAGACCTTCAACAATGACAAACAAAGAAGGCAGTGGTAAAAATCAAAACAATTCCAAATTAAATTTATCGACGCTCAAATCAACAAATCGATACATGACACGTGGCGTTTCCAAGTTGGTTACCTGGTGTTAATGAATGACGTCGTGATCAGCGACAAGGAGAAGTACAACAAATGGCGCCTCCTGATTGGTTGCTCGATGTCGATGGATGACGTCCCGAGCCTTCAATCGAATGCGCCTTATTCTGGAAAAAAAAAAAAAAAAAAAAAATTATTCGTTATCAAGAGCTTTTAAATTAAGAATATCAGTTTTCTAATAAAATTTCGTTGGTATCATTACAGTAAGGCCAGAATTTTAGTAAAAAGTGTGATATTGGTATTTGAATTTCAAATTTCACAATTTTATTGGAACTGCTACGCCAAATATAAGACAACTTGCATAATAACTATTTTATGTAACCTTGGTTTAAATCGGTGACATTCCAGCATGTTTTTCTAGGATGCGGAAAATAATTAAAATACTTCACATTTTTTAGTATTACAAGGGCAGGTGGCAATTACTATAAGATAATGGTTTTCGAATTGCTTGAAAGTGTTAAAACTTTAAAGTTGTAATTAAGTTCAAATTTTAGATTGTATGAAAAAAATATATATTAATAGTGAAACATCTTTGAATATATGAAGTAATTATGTAATATAATGTAAGATGACTTCACGAAAATTACTCAGTTCAATCATTTAGCAAAATTAAATGACCTCACGGCCTGTAAAGTGCCGGAATAATAACATTACTCATAAGAAAGTTACTCCTGGATAAATACATTTGGCATCACGGATAGCTATAAAATTTAGAATATCGTTCATACAGAAATAAGAAGACCAAATCATAGGTTAAAATTTATCCTTTTGCTAATAATAATTCAAAGAAATTTTATACTTCAAAATTCGTTAGAAATTGTATCTGATATTATATAAAAAAAATTCACAATTTATATCTCTTCCATTCGAGGATATGATAAATGGTCGTCAAAGTGCTGAGCATTTAGAATGTCTAAATTCAATGTAAAGTTCGTAAATATGATGAGATAAAGAACCCGAATTTCCTCCGTGGGAAGCAGATGGAAAACCTTCATGGCGCAAAAGGTTTTAGTCAGATTTCTGAAATGTTAGAGCGCAAAAAAATTTTCATCAAATGGAATTATCTGCACCTGCAGCACATCGCCATTTTCTGTTACGATTCTTGGAATCCGAAAAGAGGTAAGTTTTCTATCGGTAGTTTTGTAAAAAAAAAAAAAAAATAAATAAATAAAAATTGTTGACCCCCGGCTACCGAAAAAATCAGTTTGCTTGCAAAAGATTCTTTGCTGTTGAACCCTTTTCGTGAGCTATAATGGTAAATGAATAAAGCAACAGAATAAGAATCTTAATAGATTGTGTATAAAAATTGATACTTTTATATAACGTAAAAGACGATGCAGGATTTCATTGACTTTAACATCACCTCTTACATTCTGTTTCCTAAAAAAAACTCGTTTGGTTACTCTTATTAAGATATGAACGAAGTTTTTGCATCCAGTATGATGCAATGCTTAAGTAATTATTTTTTTCCCGTCTTTTCATTATACAGAGTCTTCTTTTAATTTCATATGAAGAACATGGCATTGTCCTTTGTGTTTAATAGACCTTAGTGACTTAGTTGACCTGGCGTGACTTGAGTGAAGCTAATGACTTTGGGCAGCCATCTAAGGGTATTGGATATCCTTGGTTTCCAATAAACCCGTATCTGGGCTTTGATTTGGTCCATCAGTCAGGCCTCTATTTATTTGCCGCTTATTTCTTATGTTTTCTTGGAAAACCTTTCCGAGATAGAGGATTGAATTGTCTTGGTAACGTGTCCTCAACTTATTTGTTACTTCTCGGCTATGTCCGTCTTATATTAATCCACATGCAATAGGTAGCCAATATCCTTTCGATATTATTTACCTTAATATCTTGATATTCCAAATATTCCTTGGTGTCGTCTTCCTCAATATGATCATGAATGGGCCCAAGTTGTACTTTCTTAGTGTCTCCTTAACGCAGTCAGTATTTCACCTGATATTTGTCCTCGTGGGGTCCAAAGCTCTCAAGTTCCAGCACATCACTTGTAGTAATTGTCTCAGTATCCTCATTGCATTTCCATCCCTGTTTCCACGAACTGGAAAATAATGATCTCGCCTTGTCATTTGTGTCCAAAGCTGCCCTTCCTCCTGTCTTGGTTTTCGTGTGTTTCTCTATCTGTCAGATTCTAACCCTTTGGTCAAAATAAGAAAAGAAATATAATTTTAATGTCGTCAGTATTTTCAGCGTTTCCATTAGGTTCAATTCTTCCAGCATTGAGCTCGGTGTACTCCTCTCAGTTATCTGTCAGTTTTCTCTTGTTCCCTACTCCCCCTACGAAAATTTTCATTTCTTTAGTTAACCAAACACAATCTTTTTCTCCGCTGCATTCATTACCAGACTTCATTACCAAAATGTCGTCATTCGCATGATTTATCTCATTCATAGTGAACCACCTTAACTTGAAATGGCATGGCTTAATTAAGGGATTTCTCATACTAAATACCTGAAATGAAACGATATTGTTTCTGTTTATTAGAAAACACTGAAACAGGAAGCCAGCAAGACCCTAGATTTGACTACTTCTTAAATCATTTGTCAAGTTCGAATTCCCAACATTGTTTTTGTTGCGCTGAAAACCAATGTCTACCAGTTTATCCCGGAATTCTGAAAAAATAATTCAACCTGGAGGTCAGTGTAGCCGTATTGAAATGGAATATAAAATTTAGGCCAAAGTCTAACCACTAGGACCTGTGAGATCATTCGGCACTGAAAGGGAAATTGAGAATAAGAGGTTTTAAAGGTGCAACATGAGGAAAACCTCGCAGTTGCACTATGAAACAAGTGTTAGGAGAGGGTGGAAAGACAGAAGAAAGACAGAGAATATGAAGTAAGAAACAGTAAAAGGAATGAAAGGGTTGCAGCTAGGGGCCGAAGGAAAACTGCAAAGAACCTTAAGTAATGCCTCCAGTGCACGAAGTGTGGTCCACTGACGGCACATCCCTCCTGTGGGGTTGTAGCCATACCTACAGCTAAAAAGAGATAAGTATAAATTCTAGCGTTCCCCAAAATATTTTTGACAGGTTAAATAAAACGTTCTTAAAAATAATCCTAACCAATGGGCGGACTTACGAAACCAAATCAAGATATCTTTTGAATTTGAATCATCGACAACTGGCTTTCATGGCTAGAGATATCAGAAGCAACAACATAAAAATGGTTGCATCTTTATAACTTTACGTGTGTCGTAAGATGTTTTCGAGTTGTGAAAGTTAACTGTCCCTGAGTTATACACAGTTTTTCAAACATGGCAAGATGTTAGCATTTCATGGTAGGTAACATCAATTATCAAAGGAATTGATGACATTATCATCAACCAATAAGAGCGCAGAAACCTTCTGCCTAGTTCAGTTCCGATTTCTCTGTACTTATTTGTGATTGTTACACATAAATTCACTTTATATATTACGTAGGAATTTGTTCCATAACAGTCTTCCTACGCACGAACATTAGTTTTGAAAAATCTCGACCATGTTTAGATTGAATCCTTATGTCACAGTTGGCATGGAAACCGATGTTCACAGCGACAAGAAAAGGATTCCAATTATCCTGGATTAAAAGAACTTTTATGAAAACCTATATATAATTTTGTACAAAATACCTTTCATAATTCTAATGTTCAGGTACTCCATGAGGAATTCAGATAAGTAGTTAAGAGTAGACAGTAAGAGAAATCTAAAGATTTTGATAAAAAGAAACCAGTAGTTTCTAATAAGTAAAAACTAATTGACCCGTGGCTGCAATTGAGTCCCAAGTATTTTTAAATTCATTGTAGAAATAACTAGGTGGTAACTTTTTTATATAAAATACCGAAGAACTCATGGTGTTTCTGATTATTATAATGGCATTGTGTTGAGAAATATATTAGTATGAATCAAATAATTATAATCAGGCACAATGGATCGGAAAAGCTGTTAAGAATTTGTGAAAGTAAGCCAAATAGCAATTTTTCTCACAAAACTATGTAAGCATCGACAACCACCAATCAGTGGTGAAGTTAGTAACATCACCATTACCCAATAGAGGCTGATCTAAAAAATAATAGAAATAATAATTCTTTAGTAACAAAAGTAACAAAGATGACATGTTAGAGTAGTTTTCGTATCCATTTAAATAGTTCGTCTGTGTCACGTTTGACTTTGTATCATTGCATGTTCAAGGAACCTTGGTCTCAATTCTTGTGATTATTTTCGTTCTCTTTTCGACGTAAATATGTTGATGTCTCAATTTCATGAGGACTTCGCTCTGCAAAGGTGAGGTAGTACCCGTCGAATATGGATGAAGGTTCCGGTAACGGCCAGAGATAGTAAGCCAAAAAAGCAGCATTCTGTGAATATTACAGCTCGTGGATAGTTAGGGGTATATTATAAAGATTTTAAGCGTTACTGCTCTGTCTTAATTTTAATGAACCGCTAGATAAGTACCGTCTACAGTTATTTTACGTCGTCGATACAAGAGTCATATGCGTCTATTAATGGTACGTGCTTGAGGACTGTGTGTAGAACAGGGTGAAAATATTGGTACAGCACGTTTAATTGAATTTTCATGTTATGCTTGTCATTATCGAATGAAGGATTAAAAACTTTCCCACTAAATTATATATATATATACATACATGCATATATATATATATATATATATATATATATATATATATGTATATATATATGTATGTATGTATGTATATACAGTATATGCATATAAAATACAGTATATATATATACAAATGTATATATATATATATATATATATATATATATATATATATAAAACTTTCCCACTAAATTATATATATATATACTGTATATATATAATAATATATATATATATATATATATATATATATATATATATATATATATATATATATATATATATTCTTTTAACGTGCTTTTTCCCATTTTGTATGGGGGTAAGCACGATGCCTTCTTTTGAAGGACTTTGATTTGGCTTTGGGGTAGACCGTAGTCTCGATCGGCTGCCCTGCCTGTCATCTCTTAGACCTCGGTAGCGTATGTACATGTATTGTACCAGTCACCAGCGCCCTTTCTCCCAGCAGCGAGAAGCTGTTGCGCGGTTAGGTCGACAGTCGAGACGTGTGAGCAGGGTCTATGCGTGTGAGGTGTCTGTTATGTTTTTAGGAGATGCTGGAGTGGCTTTGTTTGTGTATGTATATATACAGTATATATATATATATATATATATATATATATATATATATATATATATATATATATATATATATATGTGTATATATATATGTATGTGTGTATATATATGCATATATAAATATATATATATATATATATATATATATATATATATATATATATATATATATATATATATACTGTATATATATATATACACACACACACCACAACATATATACACACACATATCCTTTCTAAAAGCAATATATAGCTGAGGATGAACAATTAAAAACACTTTTAATAAAAGTAATCCTTTGGAATTAACAGTTTCGTTCGGGAGACTAGCCTCGAAAACAAAAATTGCAAAATAAACATTAACGACATGAAGTTTTATTACGGAGCGTGTTTTATCTGGCCCCAGCAAGAGCTGAATAGTGGGAAATATTTACAAGGATTTACTCGACACACTAAAACAAAAATGGCTTTTTAGGAAAAAAAAAAGATCGGTTGAGTTAGGTATTAAGAGATTATAAATTATTGATTTATCCAAGCGCAGTAAAACATTTTGTGAATTTAATCCCTCGGCCATTACAAAACTTTATGAGATGAACTCGATAAATGTCGGGCATGCGGAGGGGAATTTATTTAAATCTGTCGAAAGACGGAAGTTTTAATGTATTAGTCAGTTCATTTATCATAAATGATCCAGTGATTGTTTAGGTCATTTTCTGGATCAATTAATGGTGAAGTTTGGAGAGAAAGAAAGAGGCATCGTTCGTTATGCTTCATAAGCGATGCAAAGAGACGCGCAGAACTGTTGGGGGATGATTCAGTAATAATGAGTTTTCGTGATAGCAGCAGATTATTGATAATAGGCAGTTTTCTCTCCATTCCAGAAATTAATGTAACAGCCATGTGTAGTGAAAAAGACCACTGTTATATATTTTGAATTTATGCACTCTCAGACATTTCAGTTTCTTTTTGTATTTGAAAGTTTTTTACGAAAACTTATGCCGTTAAATTTCTTGAATCTTTATTACGGCATCATTTGTATTCTTTCATAGCACGTAAAAATTACTTATGATTTTTGGGCTAGCAATTTTATCTGTGAAAATATAATTTGTTTGTGTCACACAAATATCCCCAAGTTTTGACGTTCCCTCAGTTTTATATGCACTGATAACTTAATTTGCTCTGGTGTTTTGTAAATATAGGCAAATCGTTTTACTCACCACTCAGTCATTTAGGTAGTACGCTTCTGCGCCAAGGAGCGTACATAAAATGCAATTTCACCAGGCCATTTCTGAATAAAATTCACATCAACGGTTAATTTGTCCATTCTGGGGCAAGTAATTGATTATTTTTCGCAAAACCAAATTTCTGAAAATAGTTTTGCAAAAAAGAAATTGAACGATGCACTAGCAAATGGTTTATAATGTTCTGTCAATTAGCTCTTCCAGTTGGTGACCTTTAGATTCATTAACAGTTTCAGTTAACAAAAAGTTCACAGCTTTTCAAGAAAGTTAACAAAACAAGTGACAGCAATTTGATTTACTGTATTTCAACTTAGGAGCTCGTTTCTAGGCTGGGGTTTACTCTAAATTCTTATAATGATGGAATACAATTCAAAATTCGAACCTTCACTGTTATTTTCGGTTATTATTTTCTGTTTGATAGCTTTAGATGACAGACGAGTCAATTGTTAACTGAATAAAATGTTTACAATATATGATAAACTTCCTTGGGTTTTACAAAACCAAACAATTTTGAAAGATTATTTTGACGCCAGTGTCTACTAAGAAGCAGTCTATTTAAGAGATATATTATAATACAAAAATCCATCGTGGCCAAGCCAAGCATTATCGTCCAAAGAGAGAGAGAGAGAGAGAGAGAGAGAGAGAGAGAGAGAGAGAGAGAGAGAGAGAGAGAGAGAGAGAGATGCGACCACAATCAGCTGTTTATTCTTCGGTTTGGTTTCTCACTCACGTTTTTTATTAGTTGCAGTTGCATCTGCAGCAGAAAAGTAATATTTTTTTTATTTTTTCTTCATGTCTAGTCGTAGCGTGCTTCATATAATGAACATCATAATATTAAGAGGTAACCATCCGAACGGCACGGTTTATTAAGATGTGTAATGAAAATGTCCAAAAGATTTTGTGACTGTTATTCCGTACGTAAATCCTTGGTTCCAAAAGTTTTGCAGTTTCTTTATTAACGAATTTTACTTGTAGCGTTTAATTTTTATGTTTCCTGAGAAAACTTTCAGTAACATAAACATGTTAAGAGGTAAATGAATCTGCAACGAATGTAATTATGAATATATCTGTAAAGGTGTAACATAAAGGTGCAACATGAGAGTTACGCAGATTTTGTGCATGGTTCTTTTGTGCTGCTTCTTTTACTTGTTAGTATTTGAGACAGTAAGTGAGGTCTTTTGTCAAATTTAGAAACTTATTTTGACATTTTTTCAAATTTTTTTTTTTTGGGGGGGGGAGGTTTTCGAGTTTGATATTCTGTATAAAAAAAAGTTAAGTGGATTCAGTGATATGTAATCTTAAGAGTCAAACGTATTATATGTGTATATTATATATCTGTATGTATAATATGCAAGTTTTGTAAATGTTAATAACTTCCTAATTAACACCTCCGCTGTACAGGTCTTATTTTGTGAAGCTTCATTAGAAGTAATTGAAAACATTCTGGGATTTTCAATGTCTTGCTGATTAGACTACATTTCATTTTCCAGAATTATGGCAGTGTTCTTATAATTATCTATAAAACCATTGGATGCTCGTCATCTTAAAAAGTTTGGGAGCCCCTTTACTTGAAAGATAATGATAATTATTGTCCGAAGAATGGCACAAATGAAGAGAAATCATTTTCTGAAATTTCTTTTGTTCGTAACTGTGTGGATTCCCTCACCTCTCCGAACCTTCGCACCATGATCAGGATCTGAGCATCATTTTCTCTTGATCCACTGTCACTAAGTCTTCGAATATACAATGAGAAAAGTTCTGCGTCTCGGAACACGTTCCCGACAGAACTTTATCCATTATCCAGCTACGAATTACCCTGAAAAGAAAAAGAACGAAGGAGCTACATTATTCTTCAGGGATCTGAACCCTGATGATGATGCTTCTACTTCGTCGGAGACTATTTTCGGGTGGTGCCTCTTATATTGCGCATCGTGTGTTTCCTTCCTCTTGGTAATGGAATGTTGGCGTGTATGAGAGATCTCGTATAGGGAGGTAACCAATTCCATAGACGCTTAGTCAGGTTAAATCACTGTTGCCGCTACATTATGTGGTACACTAAGGGGTATGTATGTATGTATGTATGTATATATGTATATCGACACATTCCAACCCTTACTATTTATTTATCTTCTTGCGCGGTATCGGTACCTGGCATGTGGCTGCAAACCGCATGCTTCCGGCACAACATAGAACGGCAGAAATACTGTTATTTACTTTCCCGGCATCCCTGTCAAGAGAAGTGAGTTAGCTTCTTCGTTTTATATTCAATATGCATAAATAAATTGTTACAGCGATGCTGATTACACAAGTCAGAATATATACATACTGACATCAAAAACACTCGCTAACAATTGCATCAGTTTGTGAATCTACGTAAAATTTCATTGAAACGAACGCGAGCTAACATAAAACTTCGTTAAAATTTATTATTCTTTTCACGCAAATATTTACCTAAAATGCATAACATCACTGAAACCGAATGGCGAAATAAAAATTAACATCCCTGGCGTTTAATTCAAACAACAAAATAGTTCAATATATAAAGAAAAATAATCTAACTATATTCAAGAAAGTCCTCTCTTCTTGGTTTTTCATTATACTAAATAAATATAACCATCCAGGCTGTAATACCATCTCTAACGAATTATAACTATGAATCTATTTCAGAAAATATTCTTATAAAAATTTATACACTTCCCGGGTGGGGGAGGGGGGGGGGCAAACTGAAGGTTTGTTTATATTATCGCAAGGATAAGTAGCGCCTGAAATTCAGTAATGGTCTTACTGTCGAAATGTATAAATTGCGCCTCTTGACTTCTCATGGTGTGAAAAGTGAAAACAAAATTTCACAGCCTTATGGTAACCAACACCAAAAGCCTTTTCATAAATGCCTGGAATGTGAACCATCAAACCACAACTTGCAATATCATTGCTGTAGGTCGAATTCCCTAAATGGAAGCAGCATTATAGTTTTATCAGCAATATTAAAGAAAATGTAAGATATATTGTTTTTATTACTTGGTGAGGTCATCATTATAATTCATGTTGGTTGTCCTCTCGTTTCCCACTGTTCAGCCTTTCTGACCTGTTAATCTCGAATAGGTGAGTACTTTTGTCTTTATGTTATAGATAGATAGATAGATAGATAGATAGATAGATAGATAGATAGATAGATAGATAGATAGATAGATAGATAGATAGATAGATAGATATCCGAATTCCAAGAACAAGCCTTTGAAAAAAATGCTTCACTCTACATTAACTCATAAAGAGAAGTGAGAGTGATGATAGCCGGGTTTCACCGTTATTGCTGGACTTTCTCGTAAAGCAGAACTATAAAATTCTAGGAACAGTAAAATGTCAGTGGGTTTGACATTGTGGCACACTGCCCAGGATGAATAGAGGCCATTTTCCATAGTAGTGATTAACGTAAAAAAGAACATAAATATAACATTCAAAGTCATTTCATTCGAGTGCGTGTTGAAGTGGAAGTTTTGCACTTTATGAGGGTTTTTATCAAATTTCTTAAGTAGGATCTGATAAGGAAATTGTCGCAAGTAAAGTTGATGACATTCCGTATACACACAAACAGTCTAATAATGCTTTGGAAGGCAGCTGCAAATAAAACTAACTGCATTATTTTCAAATTCGCAACATTATCAGAGTTTCCTTTTAATCTAGTTAGGGTGCCATAACTCTTCTAAGATAGTTTCACCTAAATAATAAAAAGAAGTTATGAGCTGAAAGTTTCATGTCTCTGAGATTAGGGTAACAATCAAGAAAAACAAAAAAAAAAAATTAATATAGCTATTATGCCAAATCTTTAATTTTCCTAAACCAAATATCGGGGCTTTGCCAAGATCCAACAACTAGTAATATATGAAAATAATTGTTCGTCAATAATACTGAATATATAAGAAGATGAAATTAAGTATCGCCAGTAACTCCGTCAGAAAAAAAATTTGAAGTAAAGGATCAGAGGTTAATGCAATGACGAATGGAGCAACAGAAGGATCTTCAGCAGAGTTAGTAGCATCGAGACCTACTTTCACTAAATTCTTGGGATGATTTTATTTATGAGGCAAAAGGAATCGCCTTTTAGAGCTTCGTATAAAAGAGACACGATTGAGAGAGTCCCAAGGATTTCGCCCGCGAAGAAGAAGCTTAGAGACTGCATGATGATATTTAGAATTTGCAGAAATATACCGACCTCCTCAACGACGGATAGATAAATTTATTCGTCACAGAGGAGTATCAGAAGGTTTAAGGCTAATTTTAACTGTAATTTCGCAAAATTTGATGAAAAAATACTATCAGGCATATAAAGATTTCTTTGATTACTGTATAAGCCCAATATACTTTGTTAAGATGAAAGATAGGAAGGCTATTGATACCGCTCCAATGGAAGCATTTCATGCAGAACAAGGGGAAATTAGATTTGCATCATTTGTTATGGATATTTGCCCTAAAGGTAGCAGGCTGTGCTAATGGGAGATGAATGGAGGCTATTATACTTCTTGCTGACTATATAGTTCTCACCGACACAGAACATAACTATGAAAGGATTCTTCGTTACTTTGAAGATAATGAGGCAAAGCTGGGCTCTGTAAAAGTGTTCTGTACCGGCTCCCATACTTAAGTAGGTTGAGGGACACAAGAGATAAATTATGTTCTGAAGAGTGAGAGGTTTTGGAATCCATCTATCAATTTAGATCTCTGTCTCTCTCTCTCTCTCTCTCTCTCTCTGTCTCTGTCTGTCTCTCTCTCTCTCTCTCTCTCTCTCTCTCTCTAGGATAGTGGTAGCCATGACTCTTCTAAAATAGTTTCACCTAAATAATAAAAAGTTATGAGCTGAACACACACGTATATATATATATATATATATATATATATATATATATATATATATATATATATATATATATATATATATATATGTGTGTGTGTGTGTGTGTGTGTGTGTGTGTGTATGTTGCAGTAAGATTGTGAAACCAGGAATTTCACGAAATCCCTGAAATTTTCAGGGAATTCGTGAAATCACCAATTCACTTAGGAACATTTGATCCTCGAGGGGCAGATATTAAACACGGCGAAACAGTGATTCATCATCACTGTTTCGCCGTGTTTAGTACTAGCCCCTCGAGGGATCAAGTGCACTTAGGGACATTTTGATCACCGAGGGCTTGTACCATACACGGCGAAACAGTGTAGATGAATCACTGTTTCACAGTGTTTAGTACTAGCTCCCCGGGGATCAAATGTTCCTAAGCGAATTGGTGAACTAACGAATTCCCTGAAAACGTCAGGGATTCCGTGAAATCCCTTGTTTCACAATCTTACTGTAACACACACACTCATATATATATATATATATATATATATATATATATATATATATATATATATATATATATATATATATATATATATAAATATATCAGGACATATACAGTCATATATATCATAAACTTTAATCCATTTTTCATAAAACGGGTAGCTCCAGATAAAAAACATCCAGTTATCGTCAATGCTAAATTCAAACTTTGCTGATGAATCTTGAATAACTTCGTAATGCAGTAAATTACCACAACATTAGCTGCTTCATACAACTGCACAAAGGATCATCAGCGACGCATCGAACCTTCCCATACATATATACAGCATTCACTTCCGTCTTGCATACATTCTCACGCTTCCTAAGTAGTACTTTTTAAGGCCTGAGTCTCCCCTGCTGACACTTCCCAACCTGTCGTCCCCTAATATTTCCACGTACCCAGATCATCTAAAACACTCATCTGTCCTTTCACCAACGCTTACTATCTTATCGCCCTATCTGTTTCCGGTTTCCTCTTATATTGTACCACATACATTTTCGAATACAATAGGTTTCATGACCTTCAACTTTTTTCTTTCATTTGCTTTCAACATCAACACTTCACTTACATAAACTATATATACGAAGTATTCTATCCGGGTCTTACGTAAGTATCGATCGTTTTTTAAACTCTTTAGGTATTTAAACAGCAATCACATGAGTAAACACGTCACATCTCATGAGAAAAGGGTTCAGATCTGAACAAGTTGAGAGTGAAGATCACCATTGATCTTTGCAGAAACCATAATGATGCCAAGGAAGAAAAATGTAAAATTCCCTGTGTTCTGCTAAAGGAGACAGTGTAGACTTTTTCAAAATGTAGATGATTCAGTAAACAGATAGCTGTTTACAGATGTGAATAATAAAACAAGTCTGTATAACTATGGCTGTGGCACAGTGCTCTTTGAACAAGTATTACGATCTCTCGACAAAGTTTAGCTCAAGATCTGGGAAG
The DNA here is from genome assembly GCF_040412425.1 of Macrobrachium rosenbergii. NCBI lineage: Eukaryota > Metazoa > Arthropoda > Malacostraca > Decapoda > Palaemonidae > Macrobrachium > Macrobrachium rosenbergii. Next base: position 12,716,050 of record NC_089754.1, read on the forward strand.
AAAAACCATTCATTATGGGGTCTTTACCCGAGACTGTTACCCGAGGGAAAGCTGTAGTTCAGAGATAGAATTAAGAAAAATCAACTAACACCACAACTAATTTGTGTTTGTCAAGATTTTCCAGTAAAGTTTGGGAAAAACTTTTTCACTTACGTCTTTCTACGTTCCCCAGTGGGATATCGTATCACCAGTCTAATATATAAAACAATCTCTCAAACTCTTGTTACAGGGCATAAGCGCCAGATGGAACTATATTTCCTTCAGAATCTGTGATTGATGTCCACATCTCAAGGGTACGTTTGTCTATTTATCCTGTAACTTAATGGATACATCTATCTATCTCCCAAATAGAATATATCTGTTCAAATTTACATTTGCATAAGTAAGTACCCGTGAAAATATGTATATTCATACTGAAATAAATGTTCATCCATTCATTCATTTATAAATGAATCAATGGTATAACAATTTACATCTATTCCATGCAAAAACTTCTCTTCAGCAGTATCCTTTTCGACAATTTATTCAGCGCTCTCTCTCTCTCTCTCTCTCTCTCTCTCTCTCTCTCTCTCTCTCTCTCTCTCTCTCTCTCTCTCTCTCTCTCTCACATCTTCATCATGCATACTTTTCACCATACCACCTGAAAACGCTCTGATCAATCTATTCACCGAAACTAAGCTTTCTACAAATGTCCTTCGAAAATGGTAGCTTTTACTTCCACAGACACTACTTTCTACTCAGCATTGGCTTTATCATTGAAAGGTTGGCTCCAAAAGGAAAGAATTTCACTTTTCCATACTTTTAAATTTCAAGACTCGAAGATGTAAGCCTCATACCCAAATTCTTGCTCTCCCCTCACATAAATATAACCTTCCCTAAGCCTGGTAATTCGTTATTTATCCTCCTTCAGTAACTTCATGCATGCTGTTAATATAAGCTGCTGGGTATACGAGGTCATTAACTTCCTGTTTTTGGATAAGCTGACACGAGAACCTCTCGATATACCCAGACTAAGTGAGAAATTATGTTCATTATATTTTCACTTCCGCCCATTGAAGACCAGGTCTTGATGACTCTAGAATTCAAGATGCTATCGTACTTTTAGTGCAACGACTTCTCTCGCAGTTCCACCGAAAGCGAAGCTATCATTAACAAAAGAAGATAATTTGAAGTGGGTTACATGGTGGGGGGAGTCTCTGTCTATCGTTTTAGTGCCTTGCATTTCTTACAATTCTCTCTTCAGTTTCATTTGGTATAAAATAATTCAAAATGTGACCGTGAGAAAAATAAGGAACAAGTGATGATAAAAAAATTAATTGGAATCTGATTGGTTCAAGCAGAGTTCTTAGGATTAGCAAGAATTTCCAGATAACTGCACACAGGGAGAAGGAATAAAATGAGAGCCTTCGTAAAGGAAAAAAGGATTTTATGAAACTGCAGTTGTAAGGTAAAAAAGTAAAGTCTTGTAACGCAACTCAAGAGGAAGAAAAGGGAAATCAAACAGAATATGAGCAAGAAAGATATGAAAGACGGTGAGATATTCGAGGTGCATATGAATCAGAATTTCTGGAAAATAAATGCAGAGAAAGGTTATTGAAAAATATATTTAAGAATAAAAAGCGCAGATGGAAAAAATCATTGCGATGAGACTGCAACTTATAACAAAAAATGAATCTGAAGGATTAGAGATACGAATAACAGACAGAAGCAGAACAAATTATATGAACATTTTATTTCTCAGGCACATGTTATGCGCATGAGAGCAAAAATCGTATCCTCGTTCTACAATCAAAGAGTCTTTAGTCATTTAGCTTTCAGGGAGAGAGTGAGGACATTCGAATTTTGGAAGTACCTCTTAAGCAGAAAAGACCCGTAGATAAGGTAGTGCCGTCAGTGCACCTCACGTGGTGCACTGTTTAAGCACTACTTAAGGTTCTTTGCAGCGCCCCTTCGGCCCCTAGCTGCAACCCCTTTCATTCCTTTTACTTTACCTCTGCTCTTATTCTCTTCCATCTTTCTTTCCACTCTCTCCTAACAACTGTTTCAAAATGCAACTGTGAGGTTTTCTTCCGGTTACACCTTTAAAGCCGTTTTTACTCTTAATCCAGCGCTGAATGACCTCATTTGCCCCAGCGCTTGGCCTTTTGGCCTAAATTTTATATTTCATTTCAAGAAAGAAAAAGAGTAATAAAAAGATTAAATAAACCTAATGATGCAGAAGAATGACGATGCCAAACGGTACGCACCTCACTGGTCTTTAAATGCCATTCTTTAAATCGGATATTATAACCTTGTCCGCTAAGAAACAAAAGTTGGGGGGAAAACTTATATAGGGTTCACAGGGTACGGTTTTTCTATGTTTACCGAAGTAAGCTATACCAACCCAATCTATTTTGTAAACAACCGGGCGATTGCTGTAGATAATAAGAACTGGAAAATGGATATGGCTTGAAGGAGTTATCTTTCCGCTCTTCCGTTGAAAGTGGTAGCTTAGTGCTGTGTGGTTTAGTTATTTCTCAGCTCTTCATTTCATGTTCAGATATTTCAGATCCATAACTCCCATATTAGATGTTACGTGAACAGAATATAAATGCTAACTGGATTTTAATGTATACGTCGTATAACTGTACCTTCCATAATACACTACTAGCCTGATGTCAGGTTTGCACATTATGCTATTTTCTACATTATCTAGAGTAATAGGAACTTTTCTGCTTCTTTTGCAAAACTAACGGCAAGTTAAAAAAAAATTTAGTCTCTGAGTCAGTTGGGAACAAAATAACCTTGATCAATTTTTCTGCTGAACTTATGATTCCACCCTTTTAAATAAGTTATGTCACACAGAAAAAACTAAAGATACTGGAATGGCCGTCACATAGTTCATGAGTATTCTGATTACTGTTTTTTTCTCTTGTTTCTAAACACTAACTTACCAACTTTCCCTCTTAATCTTATCATTTGACTTTCTTTTACAATTCATTTTCCTCCCTTATGACAGAACTGAAGCCACGCAGATGACGTAGAAGGTTCCAGACCTGTGCTCCCAATTCTCCGGTCGTAACGACGTACGTCCGATCACATGACGTTTCTTCCACAATTTCCCATTTCCTACGACTTCTGGTTTTTCAGTCTTTGCTTGTGTCATGACCTGCTCCACTTAATCTTCTTATTTGGTCTTCCTTACTCTCATCCTTTTCTTCTTGAAATACGTAAAGTTAATTCGGCTATTTAATTCGTATGCATTTGCTATCATGTAAGATTATTTGATTCCTTCAAGAAAAAACTCCATTATGTATCAGTTTATTCACAGATTAATATTTGTGTTTAGATTTGTTCTAACAGAACTAAAGCTACACCTGGAAGTAAGAACATACTGCTACTGAAAGAAAGACGAGAGACATTTTCCTCACCCGATAGTTTAAATGGCAGCAGTCCATCACAACGGTAGTTTTCGACGCTCACAAAACCATTTCAAAAGACGTTATCTTTTATGTTTCTACTTGTTTGTGCTAGGAACTACCAAGGAAATATGTTAACGTCTTTCACCAACCTTCAAAGACCATATAAATGTGATTTATGGTAAAAAAGAGAGCTAACAGTTACAAAAATAATTTGAAAATATACATTGAAAGAAATGATATATTCTTTGGACATTCCCAGTTTCCAGAAAGGGAAAAAAGACGCTGTTATGTTCTCAGTGACTCTGACCGGGTGCCATTGTCCTTTGAACTCTACAGTATTTGCATTTCTGAAATGCAATGTAGATGAATCGTGTCAGATGGAGTGGTTGCAACAAACTCCTTAAAGCACAGCAGTGTCTGATCCCCAAAGAAATAGTGTTCTTGTTTGATCCTTTCACAATAATTTGATACTGCAAAAAAGAGAGAAATATTAAATACACTTCATAAAAACAGTTAAATACTATTTTCTACACTGAAGAAAAATATACATTCGGTAGTAATAAGAGAAGGGATCGCATTGTCTTCTCTCAACCGTCTTTCATGAAGCTGATCTTCCTCAAAAACTCGTTTTCCACGAGCAGCCTTTTACCATGAAGCTGATCTTCCTCAAAAACTCGTTTTCCACGAGCAGCCTTTCACCATGAAGCTGATCTTCCCCAAAAACTCGTTTTCCACGAGCAGCCTTTCACCATGAAGCTGATCTTCCTCAAAAACTCGTTTTCCACGAGCAGCCTTTCATCATGAAGCTGATCTTCCTCAAAAACTTGTTTTCCACGAGCAGCCTTTCATCCTGAAGCTGATCTTCCTCAAAAACTCGTTTTCCAGAGCAGCCTTTCACCATGAAGCTGATCTTCCTCAAAAACTCGTTTTCCACCATGAGCAGCTTCCCAAAAACTCGTTTTCCATCAGCCTTTCACCATGAAGCTGATCTTCCTCAAAAACTCGTTTTCCAAGAGCAGCCTTTCACCATGAAGCTGATCTTCCTCAAAAACTCGTTTTACACGAGCAGCCTTTCACCATGAAGCTGATCTTCCCCAAAAACTCGTTTTCCACGAGCAGCCTTTCACCATGAAGCTGATCTTCCTCAAAAACTCGTTTTCCAAGAGCAGCCTTTCATCATGAAGCTGATCTTCCTCAAAAACTCGTTTTCCAGAGCAGCCTTTCACCATGATCTTCCTCAAAAACTCGTTTTCCACGAGCAGCCTTTCACCATGAAGCTGATCTTCCTCAAAAACTCGTTTTCCACGAGCAGCCTTTCACCATGAAGCTGATCTTCCTCAAAAACTCGTTTTCCACGAGCAGCCTTTCATCATGAAGCTGATCTTCCTCAAAAACTCGTTTTCCACGAGCAGCCTTTCATCCTGAAGCTGATCGTCCTCAAAAACTCGTGTTCCAGAGCAGCCTTTCACCATGAAGCTGATTTTCCTCAAAAACTCGTTTTCCACGAGCAGCCTTTCATCATGAAGCTGATCTTCCTCAAAAATTGATTTCCACGAGCAGCTGATCTTTCACCATTTTCCAAGCTGATCTTCCTCAAAAACTCGTTTTCCACGAGCAGCCTTTCATCATGAAGCTGATCTTCCTCAAAAACTCGTTTTCCACGAGCAGCCTTTCACCATGAAGCTGATCTTCCTCAAAAACTCGTTTTCCACGAGCAGCCTTTCACCATGAAGCTGATCTTCCTCAAAAACTCGTTTTCCAAAGCCTTTCACCATGAAGCTGATCTTCCTCAAAAACTCGTTTTCCACGAGCAGCCTTTCATCATGAAGCTGATCTTCCTCAAAAACTCGTTTTCCACGAGCAGCCCTTTGAAAGATAGAAGAAATGACAAGAGATAACCTTTTCTCTCTGAAACACTGAAGAATCAAATCGAACATGTGCAACTGGTCTAAGGAATCCTTTTCTCTTCGAACAGAAGAGATCCAGAGTGAGTAGCTGGCTAGGAGAAAATCTTCGGTTACGAGAAGTCATTCCACCGTTTTCGCGATCATCAGCAATAAGATTTTTCATATTCATGCCCACACCTTTCACTTTCACGTTATAGAATAATTTACGGGCTGCTCCATGAGCAAGATCCGTGCTGGCCTAACGCCAGCTTAATCATAAACAACAAAAGAGAAGTCACTGATGGGCAACCAGAAATATTAGTTTTCATATTTTGTGTAACTAGATGCATAATATCTAACAAATTTGCAAATCGAACTGAAATGAACAACTGTTTTAGGTACGATAAAAATTGTTCCTGAGATTTTCTGAAATCAATCAGTGGTGTGTCAATCAACAGTAACCAATACTGAAAACATAAGAAATACAGAGAAACAGATGTAAAGCAGCAGCTTCCACAATTGGTTACCTATCTGATTTGATATATATAAACTCCTCACAAATACCAAGGTTATCGATGTCATAAACATATCTGCTATTACAATCTACGATAACAAAAGACTGATGGAATAATTCCTGCTAAATAACATCCGTAGAGTGCGTCAGACTGAAGTCGTATTGAGATATCAACTTTATCGCACATCGCCCCATAACAGATACTCCTGGTGTCGTTTTTGCCGCGTTCCTTCCTTGCTTGACAATCACTTGACAGCACTTGTCAGCTTTACATTGGCCCGACCACTTTTTCTCAGTTCTTTCTGCTTCCTGTTGTCACGTGCAGTCAAAAGTTCCGCAAACTGCCTTCGTCATAGACAGAGCATTCTTTTTGACGCTTTGAATCAATCTGCATCTATATATGTATATATATGCACTTATATATATATATATATATATATATATATATATATATATATGTATATATACACATTCTATATAAAATGTATACATTTATATATATTATATACATATACAGTATATATGTATATATGTATATACTGTGTATATTTACGGGCGTGGCCGGGGTAGGTATATCTAGTTCTAATCACATCTGACTGACTTGGCCACACCCATAAAAAGAAGCAAGTTAACAGTAAATATATATGGAATTTAAGGGAAAAGCAAGATTTCACTAATTAGATTATAATTCCACAGATCAGAAGGATATTATACAGGAGCTCCTCACTAGCTCCTTGGCACTGCTCTTACGTTAGTTCACAAATCAGATAGTGCCAGTAGCAAATAATTTACGATCTATGATGGAAATTCTTATCTAGAGAATTACTCTTATTCTGAAAATAATCACACTACGGTACAGAACCTCTAAAATTAATTAAATATACAGGAACTCTTGCCACCGGGGCATATAAATCTTCAGATATTAATCTTGAAGTAATCTTCCACGTTGGGAGATCAGGAATTGGCACCGTAGACGAACAGGTAGGCACACAGCATCGAAACGCCTATTCTGCAAGACAAACTTACTAGCACTTGATTTGCAAGGAAAACGCTTCCACATTCACTTTAGGAATGCTGAAGGCTGAGAGGGAAGCAGTTAAGAACAGCAGATTCCACGAGATGCTTACGTTACTTGAATTGAAAACATTAACCACTTCACTTTTTGTCTCAGAACTCCAAGGGGCGTGAATATTAGAAAGACTGAAAATTATAGTGGAAGTATGGGCGTCGTAACAAATTCCAAATCCAACTGTACCTTTTCCCGCAGGATGTGTTGTCTTGATGTGTAGACCAGACTTTGTAATTAAGTCGGGACTTTGGTGGGGCTGTGTTAGCACGACAGAGATTGACTAGGACACAGTGGGGAGGGTTGTCGGAGACCGACCTGGCAAGGATTCTGCTCTGTGTCTGGCTGGTAACAACTCACTGCTTGACCCTTGGCCTGGCTCTTATATAGCTTTACATTCCCACCTTCCAGCCTTAGTCCCGTGCATGGGTGAACATCCGTTAACTTGCCGGCTCTCGTTCCGCGTCTTGTTGGCATCCACAGGAGCAGGCGCTGGAGTAAGGAGATGGAACAACAGTACCCATGGGAAATTAAAGGCAGACAAAGGCAGGATAATAGGCAAGGAGAGAGAGGGTGGAGAATCTCGTCGAGACCGGAGGATTTAGCTAGTGCTAATGTTGAGGGGTGTTTTAACAGCTTCCCTGTCCCCCAGTCTGGGTGATCGTGTGTCGACTCACCATCTTTCATTCTGTGTTTTAATTTTAAGTTAATTTTAATACGTGGAGTTTTCACGTGCTATTGCAAATAACAGTGGCACGTTACAGTACATATACATATACATACATACATACATACATATATATATATATATATATATATATATATATATATATATATATATATATATATATATTGTGTGTGTGTGTGTGTGTGTGTGTGTGTGGTTTTATGGGTGCTTTCGGGATCATTCATGAAAACAGCAACCCTAAGTTTGTTCTTGAACATAGATAAGACTTCAGATAATTAGTTTACACCAAAAATGTATTTTCCTTTCTGTATATAATATACGCTCAAAAGATGTTAATCATATTCTTGCACATTGCTATGACAGACTCACGTGAAAAATACTTAATGTGTTTGATATATTATTATCAGGGGTACAGAATGCATAAGGTATTTTTTATTTCCTTTCGTGCAAGGTGCCTGCATTCTTAGCAGGAATGTCAAACCTTTCTCAATCTCTCTTTACCCGTCAGAGTAAGGAATGCCCTGGAAGAAAAGATAGCCGTCCTGTCTCTCAAGGTAGCGTGACTTCGTCATCAGATTGTTCAGTGCTGCCACTATTGTGGCTTTAGGACCAAGCTCTGCTTGAATATTATGATATGAATTGAATTTTGTATAAAAGCGCTATCGCTCTGGTATATATTTACGAGTAATGTTTAATCTAAAACTTGTTAAATGATTAATACATCTGCACTTAAGTAAGATCTTTCTTTGTAATTCTCTTGTGCACATTGACACAAAAAATTATTAGCGTACTCGAACCAGAATAGACTCACATTAATCCATCATTTTTGCCTAGTAAAGAAATCATATGCATTCCAAAGGCGATTGGCTTTACACATGGGTACACCGAATCTTGGCTGATAAACTCGTCTTTGTAAAATTCAACATACAGCTATTTACACTTTCAAGTTGGGGCAGGGAATATTTTCTCTTCATAGCTTCAACATTTTGGATTGCAAGTATTTCTTATGAAAAAAATCTCAGAGTAAATGACACTCAAACTGTAATGAAATACATTTAACATTTTCAGTAGCCATTCCAAGAAAATTTGTCAAAGGAAACACTTTGACTGTATGCGCTTGCTTGCGCTATATGATGTGCGTGTGTGTGTGTGTGTGTGTGTGTGTGTGTGTGTGTGTGTGTGTGTTTCGAAATCGCTCATGTTTACCAGGACAAGATGTGGAAGTTGAAGTGATGAAAGAGGAAAAAAAGAGCAGAGCTAGTCTTTTTCAAAGTCAGTTAATGTCATTACAAACTTTAAATCGTTAATTAAACAGAAGGGAAAAGTTTTCGTAAAGAGCATTAACTGTGAAATGGTTCAGTGAATCTAAAAAAACAAAAATGAGGAAATTACTCGATACTATACCAAAATGAAACTTAGAAGGGATACAAAAGTGTGTGCGAGGGGAAAAAGTTAATGTATTCATACTTAGATAGCTACAAGCAGCTCAGTTTGTTCAAATAAATATATCTCATTTATAAAGCTGGATAAAGTTAAAGTACACAGAAATGGGAGAGTTCATGCGAAACAAATCAACCAGAACCAGTCTAGATACTGCAGCCTTATTCAGACTCCAGATATCAGATCACCCGTGTAACCAGGGCCGCTAGTTTGATTAATCTAAATGCAGGTAAGATCTCAAACAGATGACTCAAATAG
>NC_089754.1:12727802-12820302 GCF_040412425.1 Macrobrachium rosenbergii
TCTTTTTGTCAAATCCTCTCCTATTGCCTTGTTAGTATGTCTATATTTGACCTTTTGAATAATCTCTATTTTTATTATTAAAACTTTTTCAAAATGCTTTCATAAATCAATCAGTTTCAATCTTCAACATCATTTTCTTTCAACTCTTTCCCCACAGAACTAAACAATTTCTATTTTAAGTGTCTTTTGAGCTTTTTAAGCCATATACATTTTCCCTTTACTCCAGAGTTTTCGCATAACTTTCGATTATAAACATTCTGGGCCCTTACACACTGCTTCCCAGTCAGACCTTTTGTCTCCTGTCATAGTTCTTTCAGCTAAGTAATATTTGCTTCTTTGAAACTCTATTTTCTTATTAAAACTTGGACAACTGTTCAATTTCAAATTTACTGTCGAACATCATTCTCTCAGTGGGACATATTTCATCAACCGGAAACCCATATGAACCACAGCATGAGGACATAAACTAAAATGAAATGTTTTGCAATCTTCTCTTACCCAAGTGCTATAATGCATATCGTTCACTGCAAATTAATATTGTCAACAATCAACAAGTATTTCTGACTACAGTATCTCAACACTTTCCATTCTTATTCACTGTCTTTACATAAAACCAAAACATGCATCCAAATCATTCACCACAACCACAATTCATCAATTCTACCAGACTATTTCATTAAGAAGTACAACCCATTTCCCACCTCATTCTTGCTTTTTCATAAACTAAAATGAAATGTTTTGCTCTCTTCTCTCTCTCTCTCTCTCTAAACCGCACAATCTTAGGACTCACAAATTATACTAATTTTCAACAATCCCCAAGTCCCCTGAACTCAACCAGAGTTCTCCCAGCTTTCCATTCTTATTCACTCTCTTTAGGCAAAAAGTTAAACATGCATCCAAAGTTTTCACCAGACCACAAGCTGATTAACAGCTCTTCCTAGGGCTGGCCCGAAGAATTAGACTTATTTTACCATCTAAGAACCAGTTTTTCATGCCTTAGCAACGGGACCTACTCTCTCTTATTGTGGAATCCGAACCTCGTTATCTCTCTCTCTGAAACCTATCAATCAGAAATAAATTCCTATAACTAATTTTCATCAGCCGGCCGCAGAACTCCGGCCCATCGAATGACAGTCTCCTCCTCAACCGACTCATCTAACAAAGGGCTAAGACCGTTGCTCTTTGACTTCGCCAGTACTGAAAATCACTGCCTTTCTAGCTTGGTTTATCTCCTTATGCATACCTATGTTAAATTTCTATCCATAATAATTAAAATAGGCGAGAGAGGGAGAGAGAGAGAGACTAGTTACTTGGACGTTGATGCAGATCAAAAAGAAACAATTGTAAGACTGTTTTTCTTTTCTCTGGCATATCCCAGGCCACCTCTTTTCGAGATCAGAATTTTATCTTTATAATGCGATGATCCAATGTCACCAAGTCTCTGAATACACACCGGTAAAAGTTCCACGTTCTTCAGCCAGCCTTGCCGAAACTTTATCCATAGCCCAACCCTGAATAGCCTTAGAATGGAAAACAAGTAAAGATTAAGGATTATCTTTGAGGGCGAGCATATTGATGCTTTTTTCACGAGAACCAAGGAAAAGGTTGTTTGGTTGTTTTTACGTCATCGTACCTCCCTCGCAAAGCGAATCAAATCGAGGCTCCCTGGTCGAGAGGACATTGAACCATTCATCAAAACAAATCCTTTTTGAATTTCATTTCTCTCATGCTTGCTTTCCCAGGCTATAAAGAGTAAACAAAAAAGTAGCAGGTTGCAACTTGAAACTTTTGTAGAATATAGACACTTTATGAAACAAATATGTCACCCACCTACTCAACAGCAGGTAGGATCAACCTAAATTAAACTTCCAAGAAAGTCTAAGGGATAAGTCGTCCACACCAATACATAGAGCAATCTCGCCTGATTGTGAAAAGTTTTAACAATAACTGAGGACCCTTAACCAGGTGTCAAAGACATTTACTCACCTCTGCTCATAGATTCCAGAGCCTTGTGGCAAAAAGGTGTTTCTTTAGGGTTTTTTATATGTTTTTCTTTCTATCATTCTTTCATTCTCTCTTCAAAATCTTTACAGAATAGAAATGGAATTATAATAAATTAATCTAACTTTTAGAAAACGTGCAAAAGGTAATCAAAATTAATTTTCTGATTTCAAGGGCTTTTATCCCATTTACTGACTTTTTTTATCAAATATTTTCTTTATTTTTTTACAAATTATATATCTAGGTTCATTGTAATCGAAATGATGGCCATTTTATTTAGATTTTGATTTCTATATTACTCTAACTAGCATGAGAGAGTAAATGCACTCAACCGTGCGGCTTGCTCAGGAAATGATCATCCAATCAGATATTCGTAATCGCATCAGTACTTTTATCACTACTATCAGCGCTGATGCTCAAAGGAAGCAAATATCCACATGGAACAATCTTTAAAAGCCATTAATGACAAAGCAAGTTTCCACAACATAGAAAGTTTGTACGTATAGAAAGGGAGAGAATTAAAAAAGATACATATAAATTTAAAAAGAAACACACAATGCATACATACATACATACATACATACATACATACATACATACATACATACATACATACAACAAGAGAAATACAAGTCAGAAAACCAAGGCAATGGTGCATAGCGATTTAAAGTGGCATTACTGAGGTCTTGTAAGAAAACCGCCCAAGGAACGCTCTATACATCATTCTCGCATCATTTAACAACGGTGATGACTGGCCCTGACACTTTCTCGATTTTGCTGTATATATTACCCTACCTTATTTCTCATTATTGCGCTCCCTGTGCTATTGTCGTGGATTAAAGATGCAATCTTTCCACTCTCTACGACTAGTACCATTACAAATTACTGTTTTTTTTATCTTGGTTTATATGTGTGTGTGTTTGTGTATAATATAAGAATGTATACACACGCACACACACACACACATATATATATATATATATATATATATATATATATATATAATATATATATATATGTATATATATAATATTACTAAATAATTTCCATTTAAATGCTTAATTCTTCCATAGTTATTTATAAACTAAGATAAAAGACAGTAAGTCGTACTGATACTAGTGATAAAAAATGGAAAGTTTGGACCTTTAATTCACGATAATTTATATATATATATATATATATATATATATATATATATATATATATATATATATATATATATATATATATATATATATATATATATATATAACATATATATGATGGTGCTGTCAGCCAAACAGATGTAAAAGCAGACTGATACATCACTCAACCAGTCACGCGTGCTAGATCCAGGGATCACTCCCAGTCTACCGCCCTCCAGTCCACCCAGACGTGAATGTGTACCAGCACCTGCTGAGGTCAAGTAACAGGCGATGGACTGGCAAACTGACCCCTGAAGTTTCCGATTTCAGTGGAATTGGGTCAGAGGATTAGAGCCTTCTGGGGTCTCAGGAATTCTCTTGAGATATAAGGCTCCTATGAACTATACTATTTTCTTGGATATAGATGACGCTGGGACCCATTCACGTCAGAGTCGGGTGGTGGGCCTCGGCCTTCGATAGGACAACGAAACTTGTAAATGCAAATCCATAACTCTGCCACTGAGATACAGCACCCGTGAATATACATACATATATATATATATATATACATACATATATATATATATATATATATATATATATATATACTGTATATATATATGTATATGTATTTATATATATATATAAATGTCTATATATATATGTGTGTGTAACTTTAAAAAAGTACTGAAAACTGGGTAAGGCTGTAAGATTTCTTCTAGTCTCATATGACATATTGATAAATTACTAAAATTTAATAAAGTGGTTGATCTTTGGAAACTGCACATTTTACTACGGTCCAACAATCAGAAAGAGACTGAAACTACTCTTCTGACTGTAATAATTTTCTTTCTTATGATGAGAGTCATGACCATCATTATAATGAAAGCAAGTGTAAAAAGGTTCCTGTCATCATTATCCCTTCTGACAAAGTTCATGATAGTAAACCACGATATAATCAGAATGAGGCCAAGAATTAAAAGAAAATTGTAGATTATTGCATATTAAGTTACCGATGTTTCGTGAGCACTTCATTGCCCCCACCCCAGTCTTCTTCGTAAATCTTACACGACTGCATCTATGAAGAGTTCAGCTACACACCAATCTGATTAACTGTGCTAACGAACAGAGTACGAACGGCTACGCTAATCCTGAATCATTCACTATGAGAAATCGTGATTGAATTTGCCCTTTGAAATATGGACAAACAATAAAATTTAGTTTGGTGAACTGTGTTGAAAGCCTGAATGTAATTAACTGACATAACATAATTATTGTGAAGGCACAATTAACTATCAAAATTTTGCCAAGATTTTCTGCGAGAAGAATGAAAATTACAGATTAGCCAACAGAATTTGTGAGAAAACTCTAAAGGCAGGCCTACACTGAATTATCAAACCTCATCTTTAGTGGACCAAGTTGAAATGCAACGGCCTTATGTGTAAGAAACAGGCCATTGATTAATGACAGGAAAAACGCGAACAATTCGATAACAATAAGACGAGTTATATAACCGGGTTCTTAAAAGGCAACAGTTTTCGCTTGAGTCATATCAATCTGAGCTATTTTAAATAATAATTTTCTTTCCACTTTGAGGCAGACGTGCAAAGAGGGTTAGTGAGGAATGTCGAAAACCTGGCCCTTTTCACCTATGCATTGTTAGGGGTGATTTTAAGCTGTAGCGTTCTTACATCATCAGCGAGTATACTTACAGGTTAAAAATATAAATCTAGCATCAGTAAGTTGATAAATTTATTTTGTTATTCTTGTGGTAACATTGGCATTGGGATTTAGTGATACCCATTAACGTCTGCTAAAACTGTTAACTCTTGACCTCTCGCCGCGATGAAATCCTCTCAAATAAGTAAATGATCTTAACAGGACGGAATGGAGTATGCTATTATTTTCTGTAGACTATTTATCCTGTATTTTTTATTCAACTAAATTTACTTAACTTACAACACTATTGATGTATGTTTGCTTGATGTCTGTCTTACATAAGGATTTCTCAGCTGTATTATTCTGTTTCAAGTCTATATAAACTCAAGTTATCTACAGTTTGGTCTTTGATCAGACAAATAGAAGAGAAAGACTTCTGAAATAAAAGGTGATATCATATGTGATTAACAGTCACTTATTATTAGCTCCAACTGGACTAGACGAAGACACTCAACCTAAAAAAAAAATTATAATGATAATGACTGCGTTAATGAATTCAGAAAGGATGATTCTATTTTAGTCCTTCCAAGAAGAAAGGACGAATCTCTGACGGTTTGAACGAAAAAGAAAGGACATCCGATTTAACTTTTCTTGATCGAGATCAAACTTTACCTCTCGGAGAGTAGACTTCAGTTGAAACACGATTTTTTTCTTCTTAGCAGTCGCTTCCTTCGTCCAATGTCTGACAACAAGCCTTTCGCTGTTTTCTCCTGAATTTTCGTCTATTATTTTCTTCTATTTATGTTTTGCTTCTCTCAGTATGGAAATTGATCATTATTGGTTAGACTTTCGTCGGAGTCTAATAGAAAGTCAGAAAGTCACACCAAAAGTGTCAAGGTATGAGTGGGAGAGAAAGAGAGGGTGTAGAAATTTCAGTCATATGAAAGTGACTATAATAATTTATTTTGGAAAAAAATGTCTAATTATATACACTAAAAGCAATATTTTTATCGTGATAAAGGGCTTATTCGACATGCAAGAGGCAGGGAAAGAAAGGAATTAGAATAATTGGATTGTAGACTAAAGAGTACAATTAAAAAGATACTATCAAGAGAGAGTGAATTTCTTCAAGGAATCACTGAATATCTTGAAGGAATGATGTAATGATTGACTTAATCGATACGACATCTTATTCTGACGTTTATTTATTCTAAGGTGACCTTAAAAGGATAAAAGGAAGGCAATAAAAATCGAAGAGCAGATTGACCTCAGGGTGATGCTGTATTGCAGGGGTGAGAACAGAGCTGAGTGAATGACTGAGGAATGTGTCTCTGAGGGAAACGTTCCTCAATGGATGAGAGGAGAGGAATAATTGCCCCTTAGTGACAGGGAAAAAAGAACAAAGTTACTAGTTTTTATTTTTATTTTTGCCCACGTTTTGTATTGCGCTTTTTTTCTACTTTCATTGTTTTCATATGACTCTTTAATCAGTTGCTTGGGTTTATTTTTTCATAAGAACTGGTGTTTTCAGCTATGTGGATATTAAGAGTACGAGTCTCAGTTCATCCAATGACTCATTCGCTTTCCATCTCATCACTTATTTCCGAAGTCATGGCAGGAACCGAAAAATTCATAACGAATTTCCGATCCAAAGATTAATAGGTAAATTAAGACCTATGTCGTAACAATATACGACAGTGATCATTCCACTGTCCAAAGCTCTACGAACGAAAAGATGAGAGGGATGAAGGAATTCTCTGTATTCGTTTTGAAAACCGAAAACCACATATATATATATATATATATATATATATATATATATATATATATATATATATATATATATATATATATATATATAATTTTGTGTGTGTGTATTTGTCAAGATTTGTAATAGAAACTAATTCTCTGGACGTTGCTAAATATATCTAATCTTGCATTTCGTTTTTGTCACTGCTTCCTTTCCTATCAAGAAATTTTAGTTTAGTTTGAGTTATTGAGTGGGACTGGAGTCTTGAGAATCAATATCACTCGTAATTCACAAACGTTTATATCTTCATTACACGTTCATCCTTACCAAATGAGACTACCATTACACAGTATAAATTCTGTAGCTTTAATGTGTACTTATTCTTCAGGAAAGTTTGTCAGCTTTTAGTGATGATCATAAAATTGTGACCTTCGCAAACATCAAAATCCAGACATTGTTCTGCACTTTTTTGCTTTGTAATTTGAAGTAACAATTGATTGCCTTTTTTAAAAAGAATTAAAGGAATTAAATTTTTCATAGAAAAGTCGGTGAACACAAGAAATTGCCGACCCAGCAATTCTTTTCATGATTTCACCCAATATATATTAGAGTGAGATTTCGGAAATAAATCTGGAGAATGTGGGTCAGATAAGAACCATTTTTAGTGTGAGTTTCCAGGGCCATTAATGTCCGACTACATGAAAATGTTGATCGCTCTTTTAATTCAGATGTCCTGATCCAACAGATTTTGCTGGAAGCCTCGCCAGTTTTTATGAGAAATCGGGCGAAAGGTTCGATTTGAAGCACGTGTAACTCGATCATTGCCAGATATTTATTTGAAATAATCTAGACTAGCAGAAAAAGCATTAAAAAAATCAGAATTGAATAACCAGATCAAATGTCTGAGCTCTTACAACTTATGAAAAGAATTTGTTACGTCCTGATGAAAATATGAAATTGAAATAGTGCGAATGAATCTTTACGAAATGGTTGTCTTTATGAACATAGGTAACAGTTAGTAATGCATTTTCCTATGTTTATGAGACTGAACATTGGGGATACATCCGGTTCTGTATTACGATTTCCTTCACATCCCAGAAAGTGGTTAGTGCAAAACTCCAAACCAAAGGCCTGGGAACTTCTGTAGAAGCATTTGTCCGCATGTCCAACAAGGTTGGTGACCAAAGACTCTCAACGCAAGTAACTGGGAATTCAGAGAAACTTATTTGTGTATTGCCACAAGACTGTCAAATAAAGTAATCATGTATAACATTTTCTGCTCAAATGTATCAGCTGTAGATATTTCGGTGTGAATCAAGCGTCATAAAATGCTCTCTCTCTCTCTCTCTCTCTCTCTCTCTCTCTCTCTCTCTCTCTCTCTCTCTCTCTCTCTCTCTCTCTCTCTTCAATGTTTGCTCATTATTTTTTTTCTATGGCAACCGTCGAATGCCTCAGCAGAAAACAGGAATTATTAAGATAAATGGAAAATATATATATATATATATATATATATATATATATATATATATATATATATAATATATATATATAATTATATATATATAATATATATATATATATATATATATATATATATATATATATATATATATATATATATATATATATATATGTTATACCAACGGAATCTTTCGTCCCTACCAACGATACGATGAAGATCATAAACATTGTAAAGATAAAGAAAATACGAGACAGTATCTATTTGTATAAAACGTTTAGTTGAATATGATCTCCATGCTTGAATTCAACATATCTGAATTTATTTGATAACATCAATTTCCAGTTAAGTGAGCATTCGTAGACAGTTCTTAATAAAAATGTAAATCATCCCAAACACTGGAACATGTAAAAAAAAAAAAAAATGAAATAGAATTGAAAGCTCTGTGACTGTACTCGGCAGACAGAATGGAATTCTCCAACAGATAGAAGCATATGTTGTTTTCTTGCTTATAGCACAGCGTTATTATCCTTGTTCCATTAAGGTTGTCAAACGCCTCATTGCAAAAAGTTTCAGAAATCAGACAAAATACAAGTGAAATCTTCGCACTATTGAATTTCCTAATAATGCTAACATTGTGGTTTGAATTTATATATGTATATATATACATATACATTTACATACATATATATAAATTATATATATATATTATATATATGTATATATATATATATATAAAAATTTATTATATTTAAACTGTTATTTCTTTTCTGCCAAATCTGTCGCAATATTAGTATAATTGTGTATCAAATGCAGTACTTTTAAGTTCTCTCCATTCTATATTGTCTCTGGGGATAGGTGTTTAGGTTTAAGAGTATACAACTCTTCATAACTGACTATTCATTTTGCAGAAGGAGAACGAAGTATAGAACCGCAAAGATTCCTTTTTTGTGTGTGTGCGTGCAGTGTTGATGGTAAAATGAAAAAGTATTGGCTTTTAATAAATATATTATTTACGGATACCTGAATTTGCCACATACTGTTGTCTCACAACATATTCGTGGACTGAGATTTTACAGAAGTACCTTATAGTGAGTGAAATTTCGAAAAGTATGGAGTTAACTTTGCCGTGACCGACATTCGAACTGCTTCAGTCCGAGTGCTTTCGAAGTTAGAACAAACTAATATTATAGGAAACAGAATTAGAAGTAAAAGATGTTCATGTTATATAAAGATAAAATGATCAAAATCGGAGGTAGCTGGCTTCCGTCCAAAATACCCAACCCAAAGCAAGCTTTGCTATCGGAAATCACCAGGTGAGGTGGAATTCGGCTTTGAGCTTGAGAACCATTCCAGTTCCAATGAGGTCCCTGTTACAGCATCCCTCGAGTCAGACCCGAGATAGATTTGAGCTCTCATAATAGAGCTCCCTCTCTACACGCCTCTCGTCCTTTCCGATTCAAAGTTTACTGGGGTTCAAATGTCCATGTGTGAGGGTTTATGCTCGCTACCTTTCGAAACAAGTGCCCAGAGCCTTGCCAGTTTCCAAGAAAATAGTCATCGGATCAGTACTTGAGATCTGTGAATATAAAGCAAGCGAAATTATGTAGCTCAAAGGTTCCATTATTATGTTGTTAATGTTCATATAAGGAGAGAATAGTCTACAACATCCTCGTCATTTAGTATATCTTTTCTATTAAACCATTTGTATATACATGATACAATTAAGCCTCAGTAAGCTTTACTGAATCACACAGTGCAGTCCTTACTGGAAATTAAGCGACGTCACTCATTTTTGGGACAATATAAATGCTTTGACAATGCCTAGAAACATTCCTTGCGTCCATCAGGAGCAAACGTTCTCAGTAATACGAAGTCAGTGGCCATTCCGTGCTACTACACGTGATGACTCAGTAAATGAACGCTTTTGCATTCAAGAGCTCTTGAAAGGCTAACACGCATGCGCATGAGTTCCTGAAACATTTCATTTTTATTCTTTGGATGGCGAAAACTTTGATAATAATTGTTGTCACTGATTAAATTGTTTTCTTATAAAGTTCTTCAGATCGCCTACACAGCAATGTCTGAAAACCTACTTTTTAAACAAGTCATGGCCATCAATCAGCGTAAGTCTCTTTTTATATCATAATAACAAATAGGAAAGCAAATAGTTTGTCACTATAACGGTCTCTTTATTAATACTCATATTATTTTTATATCTACTTTAAATCTTTGGGCTTGTTTATGTTAATATTATTGGTATTATTAAAACTGCATAAACCACTGGTCATTTGTCAGAGGGATTTCAATTTAAACATCTACAAAATAGATGAAACGAACTGAAATAAAAAGAGAAATCTCAAAAAACACCACTGCGTTAATTAAACAACACATGAATAAACTACTAAATGTATTACTATATAGTCACTTTGGTTCAAATCAGTTACTATATAATCAACGTACTCAGATCTCTAAATAAATTATTATTTAACTTCAAAATATTGCCCTTATTCATAGGGAATATTCCATTCACTGTCGGTGAAGAACTGCCCCCAAAATTTAGATTGGACGTGAATCAGCTGATTATAGAGGCCGGCCCAGACAAACTATTTCTGAATGTCCGTCGAGACATTCTTTTCAGAGAATTCATTCACACAATCGAACAACGAAGTACTGTCGGGGTTCTTGTGATTCTCATCCAACATCTATTTTTTAGCAATTCTCCACTTAAGGCAAATATTTCCTATACATCTGACAGCAGATTATGATTAGGGCCTACATATAACGCTATCAGCAGTATGTCTTCAGTTCGTTATGAGAAAATTTGAGCTTTGCTTATAAAATGAATCAACTCGAAATCATTTTATAAGCAAAGCTCAATTTTTCTCATAAAGAACTGAAGACGTACTGCTGATAGCGTTACATGTAGGCCCTAATCATAATCTGCTGTCAGATGTGTAGGAAATATTTGCCTTAAGTGGAGAATTGCTAAAAAATAGATGTTGGATGAGAATCACAAGAACCCCGACAGTACTTCGTTGTTCGATTGTGTGAATGAATTCTCTGGCTGAGGATAACAGAATCTAATCTCTCAGCGAATGACAGCGTTATCATACCGGAATGAAACTTCATTTAGAATGATTTCATGAAAAGCCTTAAAGGAATAATCAGTTACATTTGGCCAGTCCAACAGAAAATGAGAGAGGACCCAGATTTCATTTTCTTTTCGATTAAATCTGCTTTTGCATTCCAGTAATGAAACCGCTGCGTAAAAGCGATAGGAATTTTTTCGTCGGACTCAAGTGGAATGTCGAGCTCGTCATATTTTCACTTATTGCAAAAGAGGAGAAGGAAAAATTAAAGAAAACAAAAAACACTTTGTAAACGAAATTTATGAGCAATCCTTTCTTTTAGAAGACTGGCTATGTCATTGTCTTCTGACTTTTCATTATTTGTGTCCTAAGGAACAATGACTAGATTTCATTCATTCAAAAAATATAGTTATAATGGATCAGAGCTCTCTTGAAGCACTCTGAATTAGACTAGCCTTTGAATGTATCGACTAAGCAGAACTTGTAGAAGCTCATATATGAACTGGGCTGAGTTTTGTTGTCCTAGATAGATGACAAAGCTAAAATAAGATTATCGTAAAATGCAGATATGCATAATCGCGCTACGAAATAAAATTTCTTCGAACAGCCGCTCTGTATCTGGGAAAAAAATCTACATACATTTTAACTTTTCCATTGAACGTAATAGCGAGAAGCCCCCGAAGTAAAGCTAGGGAAGAAAAGTAAAAGGTTTCAAGATCTTTTGTTTTGATGTAAATAGATTTCATGGAAAATCCACCTTGATAATAAGACCCCTTCCAGAAAACTGCCTAAAGATGACAACCTGCTAATTGTAATAGGTTATCAATTCGACCTTGATTCGGCCAAGATTCCCAGAAGCTAGAAGGAGTGCCGATGCTGAATTGCATTGTCGTAATTCAGCAATGTGAAATGAAAACCTGTTTGTTGTTAGTCATTTCTGCAAAAGTTGTGCAGTCATCTAACATTCTTTTGCTTAAATTATTAACCCTCTCTCTTTAAGGTCCATATAGGATATACAGTATGTATTCATTTAGGAAGTTCATTAATACAACTTTCAGCAAGTGGCGAGAATTAAGAAGCCACACATTTCTGTTTCTCTGTGCCATAGGAAAAAAAAAAGTTAATTTATGAATGCTAAAGAGTCTGTTATTGTGAAACTGCCACGTTCTCATTGGATCTTAAAACTCTAAAACTGTTGTTCCCTTTGAAGAGAAGCCAGACTTGAAACGTAAGATATTCATAAGTCACAGATACTTTGACATGTGAATCTTATAGATTGTATCTTTTCCTGTCAAAGAAATGATACTGCGATTCAGGATATAGCCGAAATGATAATAATACTAAAGATTTAAATTGAAAGAGACCCACGCATCCTGTGTTAAACATTTCTCCGTCATTCATTTCTATGAGAGGTCCATGAGAAGGGCTGATCATTGACGTTACCCACCCCATGCCCAAAAGAAACAAGAGGAGGTAAAGGGAGGTTAAGAAAATGCTAAATCTTAGTTAAAAATTAGGAAGCGTCTCTTGAAGGCAGGAAAATTATTATAAGTTTTATGGAAAGCGAAAGCAAATAGAGAGCTCACATACTTATCATTAGAGGGCGTCTCCCTTACCACCGACTGCACACCAGGTTAACATGGATGAAATAATTCAAGTCACGCATAATCGTGCTTGCATGATTTTGCCTGCATGAACATGTATGACTTTAATTTGCATCAGTGAAGCGCGGATATTGGCAACTGGGCCAAAAGCTGAGCGGAAAGAGGCGAAAAGATACCAAGAAAGGAGCTTGTGAGACACCGCCTTTAGAGATGGCGGAGCAAGTAACAGATTGGCTTGCTGGTGTCCCTTGTCCTTTTGGGCGGTTGTATCGATCATTCGACTCGAATGAATGTCGAGCGAGACGAGACATAAAAGAAGGGAAGTAAGATCATATTGCAGTGATGAGAAAGGCGATCTTAATTGGAATGAGAAAGATCACTGACTAAACTAATCGCCTTGAATTACATCTCGCAGAAACCCTGAAAGAATATTATTCCAAATATTCGACTGAAAATCCAGTGTGGAGGAGCAGAGAGAGAGAGAGAGAGAGAGAGAGAGGACAGCAAAAAAATTGTCTCTACAATTGGATATTGCTCTTGAAATAAGTGAACGGATAAAACGAAAAGGAAAAACCAGAAAGAAACGAAGGGAGGGAAAGAGGCTGTAACAGTTTACTGGAGACTGCAATGTAAGACCAGTTAGAAAATTTCAAAACGAGTCAATACAGGTGAACTGACACTTTGGTGACTACCCTGAGAAAAATAAGGCATTCAAACGGGATAATTTTCTGAAATATGTTCAAATTTTATGAAGGCTGAAAATGTTTTAGCTTGAGTAACGTTATATCTCTTGTTAACAAAATTATTCCATTTTTGGGTTTAAAATTACTATGAGAAATCTTTACTGAACTACTTAACTTCAGCATTACGGTTGCCAGTTATTTCAATGGTATGTATCTTGATTATCTATCTGTTTTATTACGACATGAAGTTAAAATCAGTGTATATATTCAAGCACAACAATAACAAACTATCTAACTTTTACTACCCTTTCATGCAAGTCGCGACATGGCCACCAATGAGAGCTACATCAGTGTCACGGTTCCCAAGCAGCCGAGGAGCTAGAAGCTCTTTTCAGGGCTATTTCTGTCGTATATTGGCCTATAAAACTGGTTAACGCCATCGCGCTTATTCCTATGAGGCCTTAAGCTGTGCATACGAAATGATTCATCATCCAGCGATGCTGTTTGTTGTCAAATCCACTAAGCTGTTTCCGCCATTTTAGCAAAAGTAACCCGATGTGATCAAGTATCGCTGACTTGCATCAGTTTCTCATTTATCAACATTACACTCCTTGCTATCGTTCTTATCGTATTTCAGTCTAGAAATTGCCAGGGGCAAAATAAACAAGTAAAAAATGCGCCGAAGTTTCTTCGGCGCAATCGAATTTTCTGTATAGCGTATAATGCGGTATAAAACTCTTAGCCACGGCCCATGAATCTCTCAGCCGCGGCCCGGTGGTGACCTGTGTTGATGGTACCTATAGCTGTGCCAGATGCACTATCTTGGCTAACTTTAACCTTAAATAAAATAAAAACCACAGGCCAGAGTGCTGCAATTTATTATGTTTGATGATTGGAGGGTGGATGATCAACGTACCAATTTGCAGCCCTTAAGCCTCAGTAGTTTTTAAGATCTGAGGGTGGACAGAAAAGTGCGGACCGACAGACAAATAGCCATCTCAATGGTTTTCTTTTACAGAAAACCAAAATATGTGTACAAAGATACCAGTAAATATTTGCATTATAGTTTCTAGACATTTAGTCCTTCCTCTTGTATTATCCACGTAGCAGAGGGGACGAGGATGTTAGGAGACTATCGGTGAAAATACCCAAGTCCTAAAAAAAAAAAAAAAAAAAAAAAACTATATGAGTTTGTATTTTTCGCTCTGTTTTTCCCGAGGTGAATGTATTAATATGGAAATGCACTCGATCCCTTTAGAAATCCCGAGCTGCACATAAAGACATCATTTTCCAGTGGAAATCTCATTAAACGACGAAATGACCAAAAAGGGCCCGAATCTCCTCACGTGGGATGACGCCGCTGGAAGAGGAGCGTCCGCCACTGCTCTCCACGCTTTAATTAAGGGGAGTTAGGAACAGCCTTCCAAACTATCGCAGAAAATGTCGTTTCTATAATTATCAAACTTCACAGATTGCTTCTGGTTTAAGCTATTGCCGTTGGGCCCCTTTTTGTTAATGAAGTTATCCATTCTCATGACGACAGAATTATCACTCTTGTCTTAATTCATTTAGCCATGCGGATAGCTACAGATAATCAGGTTTACGTTGCTGCCATCTTTTCAGCTTATAATTACTTTGCTTACTAGTTCATTCATTGATCTATCTATTTTCTTTTTTAAAGCTGTATATGTCCACTTTACTTGATTTTAACGAACTGAAATAAAAATTATTGTATTTTTATAATCAAATCAAGATTACTTTTATGTTGACCTGCAATTAAGGAAAAACGAGGAAAAAATTCAACTTGTTCAAAAGAACACATTAACATCGAGTTCATTACACCATATAGCAATGCACATCTAAAGGGAATTACATATAAATACACCTACTTTGAGAACACTGATATGTAACTCATTAAAAGTTATTCCAGAAATCACATTATCGTAATACGCCTAAGAAGCAAAATTTGTGGGAAGTTCGTGGACTTCTCAGCCTTGAATATTACATTAAATGGAGTAGATTTGCTACTAGGGAGTAACAAGGACTGTGCAGCACGCAGGAAGCCCAGGCCTGCGACGTCGTCCTCCTGTGTATAGACTGGGGAGGGACAAGAAACACCTCAAGTACACCAGTTAAGGAGGAAATAATCAGCACGAATTTCTTATTATATCTTCTTTGAACAAGTAAACCGTGATGCTAAGAGGTTTCCGTAAGGTTGAAGAAAGAGAAGAGAATGAAAAATGTTCCAAATGCAAAGTCTTGTACCTGTTTTAAGCTCTTCAGGTATGATTTTCCTAACACTTCTGCCACTATTTTTGTAACGATGCAAACATTGAAAATCCATCAAAGCCATTCACTCCCGTATCCTGTAACGTATAACAATATTAATTACATAATAATCAGCCCTGATGTTTTTTAGTTAGTACTAGATTCTCTCTTTCATGGTCTTCATTATCACTTCTTCAAGTTTTCTTGCTGCTACTGACAGTGTCAGCTTAATGTGACCAACAAGAGCAGTGAGAATAAAGTTATTTCACATTACTGTTTTCTTTTATTAATTGAACTATTTATTTCTGTTGAATGCTGTATCCACTTTTCTTAATTTCAAAAAACTCTATGGCTTTTTTATCCGAGACTTGAATAAAAAAAAAAAAAACTATGGCATAGCAAGATTGATTCAGTCTTAATCAGTTTTAGTGTGAATGTCTTAAAACTTAAAAAGAGAACTGAATTTGGAATAGAAGCAACAGCTTCGTAAAATATAACTCCTAATAATCTGTCGATGGCAGCCAGTATGTGTATGTGGTGAAGAGTATGAATGTCTTTGTGGCTGGTGCATATCCGTATATATGTAGACACACAAATGAAAACAAAATTAAATGAATTAATATATATTAAACAAAGAATACAAATATAAAATAATAATAATAATAATAATAATAATAATAATAAATGAATATTACATAGATACGTAAGTATATTATA
Source organism: Macrobrachium rosenbergii (assembly GCF_040412425.1). Lineage (NCBI taxonomy): Eukaryota > Metazoa > Arthropoda > Malacostraca > Decapoda > Palaemonidae > Macrobrachium > Macrobrachium rosenbergii. The sequence goes on from NC_089754.1 coordinate 12,744,160, forward strand.
AATAAGAAATTAAATATTATTAAAAATATATGAATAAATAGGCAAAGTAATAAAATATATAAATAAATAAATCAAAACAAATTAATTAACAAATAACTAAATAATAATTTTTAATATATCAATAAAGGGAAATATTGTAGAATATCAGTAAATGAAAGATCAATTATTATAAGAATAATTATATGTGCTAAATAAATATATATCAAAATAAATGAATGTGATAAGTAAATATAAATAAATAAAATAAAATTAAAAAAATAACCAAATTAATATGAACAAATGAACATATAACTGAACAAACATATAAAAAATAAATACATAAATATATTGATAATCAAATTGTTACAAATATACAAATAGATTATATATATATATATATATATATATATATATAAAGAAAAAATACAAAATGTATATAAATAAATTAAAATGTAAACAAGAATATGCAATAAGTGAAAATGTAAGTAAAAATATTTAGATAAATTATAAAGGATAAATATTTACAGATTAATAGATGGACAAGAAGGCAAATTAATTTATAATAAACAACTCGATGAATGAATAGATAACTAAATGTAAATAAATAATATATAACAGGAACAAATAAATATAAAAATATATAATAAGTAAATAAAACTAAATAGTTGGTTATAAGATTTGTCAATAAATTGATAAATGATAAGTGATCCAGTGTAAGTAATTAAATACAAATAAATTAGTAAATATAAGTAAATAACATGAAATAAAAAAATATGTAATAGGCAAATAAGTATAAACAAACGAAACAATAAATTAAAACAATCAATATATATAAGTCAGGGATATTTAACAATATGGTAAGACAATTAAGGTAAACAGTTATGTATTAGCAGCTTGTAATGATGATGTTAGTAAAAAGATAACTGAAAAAAATCAATGAGTTTTCTTTTAGTTGTACTATGGCCTGTCTCAGATGAAACTATACAAGTGGACGAAGGCTCTTTAAGCTTTACTCTTTTATATGTTTTACTTTAATCAAAATTATATTTTCAGTTTTTTTTATAACTGTATGGACTCATAATATCTAAAGCCTGTTATGAACGCTGACGGAACCATTTTGTCTTTTGAAGAATGAAAATTTCAGCTGTGTTCGAGGTAAGCTGTAATATATGCAAAAGAAAACATGAAAAGTCACATTTCATATACCTGATTGTGTGTGGTGTTATTAAGCATTTTTATCACGACATGCTAATTGGCGAATATCATAAATCTAGGGTTGATCACCAGCCTTGATTTTGATTGCTGTCCTGTACATGAAACAAGTTAAACTTTGTGGCAAATGGATATATTTTTAAAATGTATAGTAAATTTTTTGTTGCGTAAAGCCTTTACTTAAAATAATTTAAATAAAATCTTTTTGATAAAATTCACAGACGTTAAATTTATAATTCTTGTACATTTGCTTTCACTTGATATGTGTATGTATATTATATATATATATATATATATATATATATATATATATATATATATATATATATATATATATATATATATATATATATAGAGAGAGAGAGAGAGAGAGAGAGAGAGAGAGAGAGAGAGAGAGAGAGAGAGAGAGAGAGAGAGATGATCGAAAACGAGGTTGTCCCACACTTGCCAATTGCAAATTTTATTTTTCTACCAGACAGCAGAGCAGGGAATTCCAAGTGAAAAACGGGATCCATTATCATATTAACCTGATCAGAGTGCATTATGGAAGCTGCTATCCACCCTTAATGGGCCATTTCCAAAAATGTTACCCCCTGGGGAAATGACTTAAAAAATTAAAAGTATTTTCGCTGCATTTCAGATGGAAACCAAAAGCATTGGGAATCCCGGTTCCAGCGTTTTATGGAGAATCATATGTGAAATCGGGGGCGTGGGGAGGGGGGGACGGTGTTAAACGAAATGATTTCGTTAGGAAAACGTACCTTTTCTATTATATTTTTTTGGGGGGAGTGGGGTGTTTATGTTAAGAGATCATTGATATATATATATCTGCCTGTGATTAATGGTTATAGACTAAATCACCTCACTTTTCATCAGTTTCGAATAAGAACAACAGGCTTGGTCCTTTGGAAGGTATCCGCATTATGGACTACTATCAGTAATGCTGAAGCCAATCATATTTGTACGAACTGGAACTAATACAAAGGAAAAACAACACAAACCATCGGCGTTTTTATTCTTCAAGTCTAAAATGCTGGAGTTAGAGAGATAGAGTTAAAGAATAAATTAGGTAATTTTCCCCCTTTCAAACCGAGGAAAAAGGAAAAAAGATTTCTTGAACCAAACTCCACTGAAGGGCGATGAAAATCAAATTAAGTGCGTTGAGAAAAGTTTTAGATTTATATTCATGAAGCCACTCTCTCTCTCTCTCTCTCTCTCTCTCTCTCTCTCTCTCTCTCTCTCTCTCTCTCTCTCACCATGATAAAATCAGAAAGGAAAGTGTCAGTCTGCAAATTTTTATTGCCCCCAGCACTTCTAAATTTTACATTATTTCTTGCTCATAATTTCATGATAGGCTTTTACATTGTAATATCTTTTCCGTGTCCTACGCGTTTTTTTGTGGGTGGGGGGCGGTGGGCCAAATTTTTCTAGATCTAAAATGAAACTGGAATTCCGTAAACCTCCTATTAGGGATTGATTGCAGTCATTTGTCATTCATTCTAACATCGCCGATAAAAAAAACAGTTATGGCGTTAATTTGTAATACTACATCAGTCACTCTGACGTTCCCAGATCCAGTCATTCCAGTAGATGGAGTATCGCTCATTTTATGCGGGGGACAAGTCATATGTAAGTTTCAATCTTCCTTAAAGTTTTTCTCATACAATACATCATTCACTTTCGTTCTTGTGTGTTCGAAAGGAACATAAACCTATATAAACACACGTGCATGCACAAACATGTACACACACACGTGTGTGTGTGTGTATATATATTATATATATATATATATATATATATATATATATATATATATATATATATATATATATATATATATACACACACACATATATATGTATATATATATAAAGCCGTTTCTTTTATACATTTCAGCCTTAGCAACCTTGCTTCAACTCATGTCATCTCCTCTCTTACCTTCGTTTATTAAGTCTATTTCCAAATACCGATCCTTATTAAGAATCGTTGCCCTTTCTTCCTGGTTTCCAGTTACCTTCATAACCCTCCTCTTGTTCAAATTTACTTTCAGCTTTCTCTTCTTGCTAACACTTTCGAACTGTTAACTAGTTTTTGCAGTTTCTCTTCACTCTCCCCAGTCAGCACCGTATCATCTGCATCTGCAAACACCACAGTCTATTCCTGAGTCCTTTCTTTATCCCACAACTTTGCATCTACTAGCGTTTTCCTGCTTCCTCCATTGCTGCATCTAAAAATATATTGAAAGCCAAGAAATACGCGTCACACACCTTTGCCTCATTAAACCAGCCCAGTCCTCCCGGCTACATATCCTAACATTCACTTCACTTCCATTATAAAATATTTCAACCAGTCCCAACGATTCATCTTCTATACCATACATTTTCATCACCAATTTATCAGCAAATCAACCATAAAATTTATTTAAGTCCAAGTATGCCTTATAATTCTTTTTCCCTTTATTTTTGAACTTTTCACTTAGCTTTTTTTACATTACACGCCTGAAGGACATTGAGTAGACCTAAATTGCTTAGCAGCCAAACAGATCTTCTGTAATCCGTCTTCCTTCCTCAGTCCAAATCCTGCCATACGCCTTCCCTTGTATACTATGTAATGTTGTGCCGCTGTAATTCCTACAGTCGTCAATTTATACAATGAAACATTCATTCCTTCCACCCATTCCTTTGAATCCTTACACTAAACCACACATGCCTTACTAATCCTGGTCTTCTACTCAATCACAGTATCAACACCTTATAGTCCAGGCGACTGGTGCAAAATAGAGCTAGAATTGCTCAGTTAGTGATACAAGCATGAAATTTGGCATAATGATACTTCAGTCCATACTCAATATTTACAGGGGTGGAGCCCTTGTATATCACATGTTTCTTAGCAACGGTTGCTAGGAACACGAACCACCCTACCAATGGGCAGCATAAGCCGATTCAGGAAGAAAATTTTTATATAAACCACCAACACCTTTTGTTAGACATATTTATAATATTTATATCAGTAGTAAAATGTTACAGGCATCAGCAGTAAGTAACAACAACATTTATTTTGTTGCTAGGCAACTCACCGACCATAGTAGCAGTCCGCTTACATCTTTATCCAACATTCAAAAGACATTCCTACTTGCAGCAGGTTAAAATTATACAGGAAGGGAATATGATTAATCTATCTAGCAGTCTATTGGCTTGATAATCTATGTAGACTATTAGAAGTATTTATTACACTATAATAGCTAAACAATAAGTATGTGCTTGAAATTACTGTGATTCGTACAGTGATCAGAATTAAACGAAGAATAGAATGGAGATATATATTCAAACACGTGTGTTACTAGGCAACACAAACACAGTATCAACTAGCTACTCACACATTTCATACATTGTCACAATCTGTGTGGCATGTGCAGTAAACTGTACACTTAGGTGTGCCCTTACACACTTGCAGTCTGTGCATCTGCTCCTACATCTACATTGGATTAGCTCTGGACACGATGCACTTGCTTCAGGTAGATTTGTCCACAGCGGTCTCAAATGCTCTGGACAGGTCCACCCCATTCAGCAGGGGAAGGCAACTGGCGATGGGGAATTGTAGCATGCCCCCAATGGTGTCCACCCTGCAATACTGCCCTCCTGATATGTTGTTGTAGAGCAGCTTTAGAAGGAGGAAGGACTGACATCTCACGCCCTTTACGTGTGAACAGAAGCTTTCTGGCTTCATTGACCAGAAGTACATGTCGCTGTTCTGTCATATAGAAGAATGGTGAAGTACTCTAGTGAAGTGTATGTCTCTTCAGTTATTTGTTCTGGTGCATCATGCACCTCATAGAAGGCACCAGTGAATTCATCATGTGTTTCCCATACCTTCCAGGCGGTCTTCTTTCCGACTTGGGCAAACTGTGACACTGTATCACAGCCAGTGAAGGCATGGAACACAGGGAGTGCTAATGACTTTTTGGGGCCCAAGTGAAGCAGATATCTCATGAACTGGAATGTAAGGGAATTCCTTGCCACAGCCGAAGGCAATCCAGAGTTCAATAGCACCTACATGCTGCACAGTTGCTACTGCTAACACAACAACATCAGTATCAACAGTTCGAACAAGAATCTTGCGGAAGCCCTGCTTACAAACATCAGCCACATGGACCATCATTCTGGAATCCGCTTCCTCATGATTACATGGAGCAATGTTAGTGATGTCTCGAATCGGTACACAAAGTACATCAGCACCATCAGTAAGAATAAGAGGCTGCTCTGCCGAAGTACGTGTCAACAGTTCTTCATTTAGTAGTTTGAACAGCTCGATTTTGTTGTTGTTAACACGAAGGAATTGCTGCCAGTTCTTTGGTATGGGGCTGGATACCTGCACACGTCTCCGTTGACTGGGCCCGTGTTTCTCTGGTCTGTGCCTTCAGACTGTTATCCACATACTGATCCCAGACAATATCTACACGTTGAGTCTGGTTTTGCTCCTCTTGATATGCGGAACAAACACGTTTGCAGCATAGTCACCAAATGTTCTGCATCCACCAGGTCTAAGAATGTTGACAAGAACAGCACCATCCATGATTGTCACTTCTGTGTCTGGCCTTGTACCACATGTAGATGCTGCATGCTGTTCTAGGCAACCCATGAGATCCGATTTTTTCCCCAGTCGTAATTGCCCATAGGAAGAGAGAGATGGTGGAAACGGATGGTTTTCATGGCTGAAGAAATTGTCTAAATCACCATCTCTTGTCTGGCATGCAACATACAGCCTTGCGAACAGAGAGGATTCATTTCTCAACAGACTGGACTTTGCATCACCTTTCTTAAACCTTTGTGTTTGTTCATTAAACAATTCTACCTTGTTCCTGGTGATGGTGGCTGTTATTGGCTTGGTGTTTGTCCTAAGGCGCTCGTCTACAAACATTTTATACTGCTCTTGGCCTTTCAGCTGTATACTATAGAGGCACTCAACTGACTGCTGGTCCATGATGTCCTTTAATGCAGTCGCAGAAGATCCTGGCTTTCTTCCTCAAAGGGCTGCCCATGCCATCAATTGCACTTGCTAGTGCGTTCACCTCTCTAGCGAAGTGCTTTTTGTGTGGCATCTGTTTGCTCATGGTGGTTTCTCTGGCCAGCACATTCTGTTTTCCCAACCATGGAAGACTCAAATTCAGAAATGATGCGGATGAGTTCTGGCCCTGCTACTGCCCAGCGTAAAAGGGCATCTGGATCCTGTGTCAAGCCAATGATCCCTCCTTCTTCCTTCATCAAGCCATTGTTTTGTTCATGGCCCTGGTCAATGCTCATGAGAGAGAGAATTTTCGCCTGGATTTAGCCATCGCAAACTTGCCCTGTCGGAATTCTCGAGCAACATCAGGATGAGTGTTTTCCAAACTACACATATCTCTCACATGTACTGGCACCCAACGGGCATAATGGGTGTGGTTGAGACTGAAGAACCAAGGGACCAACTTGGTCAGTGTATCTATGTACAAGCTAAAGTCACCCACACGTAGTGAACGTACGAATGCCAACACAAGCAGCTCCAGTTCGAGTGTTGTGTACCAATACTGAAACTGTGGGCTTTCTGATTTCCATTTGGTGCACCAACTGTTGAAGGTCTCAGGATCCTCACTGTCTGTGACATACACATCATATGCCTTCTTCAGCAGGATATACAATGCACATGCAGTGACTTGATGGGCATGTCTGGTACGGGTCACATGAGATGCCCTCAGGAAAGATTCAACAATGCCTGGAGTAGCAAGTTCTGCTTCCTGAAGAGCCTCTACCCAACCGCTACCTTCCAACCAGTGACCCAAGACTTTGTAGCTTGTCATCTCTGTATGAAGGCCACCGAGAAGTATGACAAACTTGTCTTCACCATACAGTCTGGTTGTAAGTCACCTATTACAAGCAAAGAAAGAAAAGATAATATATGGCATGTATATATAAATATATGTAGCAACATTGGTTTGTATAGGCTTGTCAGTGGCTCATACCGCTTGATATTATCTTTGTCAATACCGGTTGCTAAGAAAATGTTCCCTAGCAACCAATGCTATGTCCTGCAGAGTACAGAGAGGTTCCATATTAATAAAACACAATCTCCTATGTTGTAGACATTCAAATATTTGATATTGTTTTAATAAAATGATATTGCATGTGCTATTAGTGGATATTATCGTCCGGGGTTGCTGGCTGTCAAGCATAAAATGTTGCCCTAGCAAAACCGTTGCTAGGCAAAATACAGTTCACGAGGGCTCCACGCCTGAAAATGTTAAGTGTGGTGTGGTGGACATTTATGCCAAGTTTCATGCTTGTATCACCATCTGAGCAATTTTTTCACCTATCGCTTGGACTATTATCTTATCTCAGTATTTCACTTGCAACAGTAAATATAGGCTCCTGGTATTTTCCAATTCTTCGACTCTTCAGTTACCCTCCTGAAAGCATTCTCATACTCACGAACTACGTTTCCTCATTTATGTAAAGCATATTTCACTTTGGTTCTTCCTTACTTGAGAAAGCTAGGTTTTCTACTTATTAATCTCATTGATTGGTATGAGTTGGGTTGGTGTTGTTATTGTCCTTATTCCTTCTTAATGTTAAAGTTAAGTTGTTTACACTTTCAGGAGACTGCAAGTGATATCGAAAGGTTTTGATAACAACTTGGGAAGGCAGTTTCCACTTCTTCAAGATCGTGAATGAAGTCAGTCACAGTTAACGGTGTCACAGTCTATTGACGATTGTATTTGAAATTTATTTTTAATACCACTCCGATACCAGTGCTCTTTTAATACCAGTGCTCTGTTAATATTACTTTCGAGAAGTTCAAATGCTACGTCGTCGGGTGGCAAATACGATTATATATTCACAAGTGTTTTAGTAAAGAACGTCGTGGCTAATCTAGAAGTAATACCCAAGAATCCATTCATTTGAGCGGTATTTTCTCATATTGCAATTACTATAGCTGTATTACATTTGTTATAAGATCAAAAATTACAAAGCAACATCACTATCTTCTTTTAAATACTAACTTCATCTTTTTGAGATTCTCCCAAGTAATGCAAACTGAAACTTCCTTTCGGGGTGTAATCAACGTTACTGGAGCAGACGTGTTTTCCTCCGAAACCTTCTGTTAGATTTTTCTCCAGTGAGATTTACGTCGTTGCCTTCGAGCGAGGAATCCCTCCAACAAAGCCTCCGGCCTCAAGATAAATCGACGGGAGATAACACTGAGCGATATGACGTCTCGGCCAGCATCCGCCGACAGGCTTTGTGATCGTCTTCTTTTTCCGGGGTCCCTGTCTAACAGAGATACTGTTTCCATTTCCTTTCAGGTTTACACATTTTTTAAACCTTATTCATTGTAAATATATGATTTAATAACCTCAAAGACCTCTGAAATCGTAACGCCAGAAAACTCAGTGGTCAATCAGTCAATATTTGTAAACATTTTTATAGCTGCGTGATTACTGAAAACCACCTAATGATGTTCTGTAACTTAATCTTTGGTATATCTTATCTTAATTTTTTTACATAAGCAATGAATACACGATAAACTACAGATGAATAATAACAGACCCAAAAGAAAATGCAAACGACGGAGACGGTGACAGAAAAAGTTTAGAAATAAAGTGGATGACCAAGCGTTTTCAAACGAATTTTATGAACAATAAATATAAAGGCATGACAATGTATGAAGAGTAATTTTGTTCAAAAAGTTTGTGAACGGTTAAATACATTTGACAATTTGTTTTGCGTAGCAACATCAGAGGACTGTTAGTGTTTGGGCGACTGTGAACCCGCAAGTGACTGATGAACTTGTCGCTTTGTGAAGTATTAGTTGCTTTTATTCAAAGAGCGGGAATCGGGCGACAGCACCTCGTTGCTTTCAGCTGTAAATAACCTGGGCTTTATTTCTTTATATCCGTTACTCTCTCTCTCTCTCTCTCTCTCTCTCTCTCTCTCTATTTATCCATCCTCACACTATCAATTATTTCGCTTTCTCTTTTTTTTTCTCTCTCTTGCAACTATCAATTACTCTCTCTCTCTCTCTCTCTCTCTCTCTCTCTCTCTCTCTCTCTCTCTCTCTCTCTCTCTCTGCTTTGGTTAGTTACTGGACAACCACTAAGAAATGCCAGCTGCTGCTGGCTCATAAACCCGACGAACATATTATGGAGCAAGGTGTGGGGCTAGCAATCTCATCCCAATAAAACTTTCTGAACACAGGGAACGTAGCGCTTAAGAAAGAGGGAGAGAGAGAAAGCAAGCGTGTGTACTGTGCAAATGGTGTTTATATATATATGAAAATTTATTGCTTACCAAAATAAAACAGAAATGTCTTCCTCCTTTTGTATTTAATTTACTGTTTAGTTGTGTATGAAATGAATATGGTAAAGGCTCTCTACAGTTACAACAAAAACTACATTTATTCCTGTATCGCCTGAGGCCTTTCCTTCTCAAGGGGTCAATTCACCGCCTTCTTAATCCTTTCTTCCTTGGTGTTTTATCCGGCACCTACGGGTTTCTTATTCTGTTTTCTTGATTCAACATAAGCTTTTCCATCTTTTCTTTTCATCCATCATTTGTTATGCCTTTGTATCTATTCGTTTCTCCTTGTTTTAGCAGGTTTTTAGTTAACTTCGTGTTGTTTACATTCTCATCAGAGATTCCTACTTCTCTCATACGTTATTACTAAGTAAAACTCCGTAAGACTGCTCCACAGCTGCGGGTTTGAAGACAGCAGTCTTTGATATTTAGCATATTTAGCAAAGTTACCACACCAGTCCATAAGAATAAGGAAGCCGATGCTTTGCAAAATGAATAGCCCGCGATATCTCAAACGACACAGGCATAAAGGTTCCCTGACTAATTGACTGTGGAAAACAGCCTAAGAGGAAAGACCATGTTGATGGTTCTATATCATATCAGCATCAATGGATGAAAGGAAACTACCATTCGAGAAATTTTGTCATATCAACGTTGAAGAAAAAGTTGGGAAGCGTAGCATTAGTAGCCTCATGTATAATAGATCGTTCATGCTCCTCCAATAGCCTCATATCATTTCATTCTTTTATGTTTCCTAATGCTGTATTAGAAAGCCAGCATTGTGCCGACACGGGCTCTTACTCTAGGGCAGCCTGTAATAATTATTGACTCTCTAGTCAGTGATTGTTGATTAATATATATGCCACATTTACGGCAGGGCTGAAGTGTTCAGGAAACTCTTTCACATGGCTTGCATACTTGTTTGCTAAGAAGACTCGGTTAAGAGATCCCAGCACCACTTCACCGGCTCGTTTATTTATTTCCTTTTCGCTCTTGCAGTCATGGGAACGAGTTTCCTGAACATTTCAAACCTGCCGTAAATGGCATATATATTAATCAACAATCTGTTCATTGGTTAGAGAGTCAGTACCACTTTAGCGTGTCCTACCAGCTTTGTGTCCTACCTTTGAATTTATCTGTTTTAGCGTGCATCCTACCAAGCCAAAATGCCGAAAAATACCAAACTGCCAAAATAGATTGAAACTATCTATCTAGATAAATATCTTTCTGTCTATTTTTAGGTGACTTGACAACTCGCCACCAAACTGCCAAAAAATAGCTCGAAACTATCTTTCTATCTAGATAACTATGTTGCTATCTATTTTTAGATAACTTGACAACTCATCACCAAAATGCCGAGCTCGAAGGTTTTGTCAATATATTTCAGTCATTTCGACATTTTGTTCATACTCTTAAAGGACTTACACAACCCATACAAGATGTATTTTCGGGATTTTTACGCTAACATTGTTTCCAGTGAAAGCGCTGTGACTACGTTCCTAATTGAAAATAGATTGCTGAAAGACAGGAATATTTGTTATAAGTGCGATGGACCTGTCATTCAAACTAGTAAAAAATCGCGAGGAAAGGACTGGCCAGTATGGAAATGCAGGAGAATGGGTTGTCAAGCAGTCAGTTCTGTGAGAAAAGGTAATTTCTTTTCGTATACTGATTTAAATGGAAAATTACATTGCAACTTGAGCCTTTATGCAATCATTGAGCTCATTTTTTTGTGTCTATGGAACTGTCAGTAATATAGGTTACAAAGTATACTGGATTATCATCCGCTAATGTGATTGACTGGTTCAATTATTGCCGGGAGCATGTTTTAGTATAGTTTCTGTCAGTCGAAGAGGGTAGATGGTTGGAACGGAAAACAATCCTGTTCAAATCGGTGAATCAAGATTCACCGGTCGGCGCAAATATAACAGGGGTCAGATTTTGGAAGGAGACCAAGCATCAGCTATATTAGATCCAGAAAATGTCATAAACAATCGCAATCCTTGGGTCTTTGGTTGATGCCGGGGTGACGATGTGCGATATTTCTACGTAGAAAAGAGAGATGCGGCAACTTTGTTACCTATCATTGACAGGGAAGTAGCGAGTGGGTCATGGACACGCTCTGCTGAATGGCCTGCATATCGCACACTTTCACAATTGGGATCTGTACATCACACCTTAAACCAGTGGTTCTTAAACTTTTTTGCCTTGTGCCCCCCCCCCTCTGCATTATGTATAGACCCCACGCCCCCTACCCCTGAAATTTTTGCTAACTATAATCTATAAACAATATGTTATCTATTTGTATGCTATTATACTTATCATAACAATAAAAGACAATTCATAAACAAGATTTGAAATTAAAATTTACTTGTATTTTGAATTTTGGCATGTTTTGAGATAATAATTAGAAAATAAATGGAAGCAGTGATAACGTTTTTGGCAATTTTGTAATTAACATCACAAATTAAAAAAATAATAGGCACCATCTGGCAACTCTGCTTGCGCCCCCCTTGGAAGCTTAGGGCGCGCGCCCCAGTTTAAGAATCACTGCCTTAAACCATCAGATCAATTTTGTAGACCCAACAAATTGAAAGAACTTGGCTAGAAAGCAAGATTGAGGTAATGAAGAAAAACGGGGAGTGCCCAGCCATCACCTGCAGGGACATTTAGATGAGGTCTGTTGGAGGGTTTCCAAGGGAAACAGTGCCCACTTTTTTTCTCAATTTGTTCAACGACATTGAGAATTTTTTATTTAATGGATTGAAATATTGTGTTTTATGAATTTTTTGTCAAATTTCTTGTTTCATAATTTTTACTGTTTTAAATTTTATAATACAACAATAAATGGCAATCCTCCGTCCGTTTTTGCTTTTCCCCTTACGTTAGATAGTGTAGGATACAAATGTGGTGGTAAGATACACACTAAAGCATAAACTGATCGGTAGGACATACGCTAAAGCGGCACCCAGTAATTATTCCAGGCTGCCCTAGAGCAAGAGCCCATGTCAGAACATGGCTGGTTTAACCCAAAACTATCGAAGGAGTCAGTAACGATTGGAGATGTTATCTGTAACTAGTAACACGTAGTTTGGTGAACTGTCACCAGGGCGGCGCTGCTTAGCATCCGCTTAACCTCGAGGCCGTCCTCAAACATTGGTGAACCGCGGAAATTAAGGAAACGCCAACATTTTGTGTCCTGCGATTTTTTTTTTTTCCGTTCACTATCTGTATAATGGTGCGTTGTGCAACTTCTACTGTAGTTGCAGAGATGGGGTCAGGAATTCTTCGAGAGGATATGGAGTAACATTTCACAGGTAAGCAAGGCACACTGATTTTTGATTATTCATAATTTTGTGCTAGTCAGTTAATCTCTTGTCATCAGTGGATTCTTTTTGCGGTTAACTTATCTTATATGTATTTATTTATTATATTATAAGAGCAAATAAGTGCAGTGGCGATCAGTTTTGAAATGAAAACACCATTAATCTTATATATGGCACATAATATAAAAAGGGTCTTTGTTTTTAGAAATGCTTGGTGATAAATAGGCATAGGCCTATAGTTTCGTCTTTGAAACTTGTTATTGAAGTTGTATTTTATGAGTCATTAAGAATTCTTTGCAATAGGTGGGCCTGTAGGATACTGTCTATGCTATTAATATTTCAGTTTTAGATATGTAAAGGGATCGTTAGGATTGCTGAAAGTGCATTTTATCAAATGGTGTTTCTCTTCGAAAATCCGAAACGTCACACTCGGTGGCAGTATTTTAGGACGACGACAAACAAACGGTAGAAAACAACTGTTATTTATTTCAAAGGAAAAATTGCATTTGTATGAGTAACGCTTTATTCCTGGTTTAAGGTATGTTTTCATCAAACTATATATCCCATACATACGTAAAATGAAAAGCGTCGAACTACACATTTGGTAAGATGGTATATCATTTAAACTTTATTGTAAGCAAAACTTAATATCGAATATATAAAAATAATTTATAGATAAAAGTTATCGACTCATCATGCAAAGGGGAAAAATAGTCTTTAAGGGTGGTAGTAATTATTCCGTTCTTCTTTTAAGAACGGTTTTACTCCAAATTGGTCAAAATTACTTTTTGATGATTGTCCTTGTTTAGCAATTCTTTAGCTAGTCTTTTCTGTCGTCAGTTTGTTTACAGGGTGCTGGGAATATCGGAATGAAGTCACATCGTGCTAAACATGTTTTCAAACCTCTCGCACAACAATGCCTCTGATAGTACCAAAGTGGTCAAACATCCCAAAGTGCAGCTTGTTTAACGAATGTAATATCGCCTTCATAGTGATGCTATTTCTTGTTATGCCATTCCAGTTAAGCTTGGAAGCTATTGTTAAAAACATGTAACAGTAACAACGATGCATGACGACAATAGTTGTATATATATATATATATATATATATATATATATATATATATATATATATATATATATATATATATATATATATATGTAAGTGAATGTTTGTATGTATGTTTTTACGTTTGTGCGCCATAGAAATCCGAACACCTTGACCGATTTAGACAAAATTTGGCACATGGCCATCATTTGACCCAACTTACATAATAGGGTAGGTTTCAAACCCGTACCCCCGTGACAGACAGACAAGAACAGACATAACAAGAGATCCGAATAGATCTGTTTTCTGTAGTAACCGAAGCCGAGACAAAAGAAAACGTTCCAGTCACTGTGATTAATAATTCTGTATCAAGGTTTGAGTTTAGGTTTTCCAAGGGGTGTGTTTAGGTTTAGCTTGGATGTGTAAGTTTAGTTGGGGGGTGAGTTTAGGTTTAGTGAGGGTGCATTTAGGTTTAGTGGGGGGAGTGTTTAGCTTTAGCAGGGGGTGTGTTTTTAGGTTTAGTTGGGGATGGTTTAGCTTTAATGGGGATGAGGATGTGTTTAGGTTTGGTGGGAGGGGTGTTTAGGTGTAGCTGTGGATGTGTTTAGGTTCCTTAGGGGGGTTGCATTTAGGTTTAGTGATGGGTGCATTTAGGTTTAGTGGGGGTGTGTGCTTAGGTTTATTGGGGGTAAGTTTAGGTACAGTGGTGGTGCATATAGGTTTAGAGAGGGGTGTGTTTAGGTTTTGTTTATGGTGTGTGTTTAGGTTTAGTGGGGGTTGCATTTAGGTTTAGTGGGACGGGTGCTTATGCTTAGTGGTGGATGTGTTTAGGTTTGATGGGATAGGTGTTTAGGTTCAGTGGTGGGTGTTTGTTTTTGTTTAGTGGGGAATGTGTTTAGGTTTATTGGGGATGTGTTTAGGTTTAGTTATGGTGTGTTTCGATTTGGGAGGGTGTTTAGGTTTAGTGGTGGTGCATTTAGGTTTAGTGGGTGGTGTGTGTTTAGGTTTAGTTGGGGGTGTGTTTAAATTTGGTGGGAGGGGTGTTCAGGTTTAGTGGGGATGTGTTTAGGTTTAGTGGGGAGTTGTGCTTAGGTTTAGGTGGGTGTGTTTTGGTTTATTGCGGGTGTGCTTAGGTTGAGTGTGGTGGTTGCAGATTAAGGGGTGGGTGTGTTTAGGTTTAATGGGGGCTGTGTTTAGGGTTAGGGGGGTGTGTTTCGATTTAGGGGGTCGTTTAGGTTTAGTGTGGAGTGTGTTTAGGTTTAGTGTGGTCTGTTTAGGTTTAGTAGATGGTGTTTCGGTTTAGAGGGGACAGGTTAATCAAAACCACACGTGTTACTTCCTTTCTAAGGTAAATGACTGGCTGTCATTCAGAGTTTTCCTGGGCAGCCCCGGGTTGGTCAGCTAGTGTGTGTGTGTGTGTGTGTGTGAGTATGTGCTTGAGTGGGTTGTGTGCGTTTCAACTTTTCGAACAATATAGTTCACGTTGTCCCTAGAAGTGTCTCGACTCCTAATCATATTTTCTATTCCAAAATTTTCGGAAACACATTCTATATTCAAAGACAGCAGCATGACAAGTCTATCATGGACCAGCGATGATCTTAGTAGAATACCACATTTATAAGTAAGACATACATCATGTAAAGAATTGTTTGGGTGATGGTGAGTTTTTTTGTCTGGAGGAGAGCGAGTGTGATTGTTTGTATGTCGGTGTCGGAAGAATTCGTGCATGACGAAGGCCATAGGCAGATGCATCAGCAACCTGAAATGAAGAGACAGTTCTAGAAATGGATGAGTTAGCGTTTTGCTCCTATGATAAGTACGCAACCGTACAACCGTACGTTAATCTTCTCGGAGTTTGATTTGACGTGGTTTTTAAACCCTTTTGGTACTGGACACGTTCTTGTAGGAGTAACAAAGGGAGTGAACATGAAGGTATCTATTTATACTGCAGTTACATAAGCAATACATTAATTACTAAGCTGATGAAAAAGTTATTCGTTACTAAACGTGATTATTGTTGCAGTCATTTATTACAAGTCATTCAAAAAACTGAAAGAATGTTATGACTGATTTATTTCGACATGATCTTAACTTGACATCCTAAATGTTTTTCGGGAATTGTTTTTTATGTTTACATAAAAGTGGAGACTCCGGAAAAGAACGAAGGATATTTGGTATCTAATTACAACACGATAGTTGTTCGAAATATCGTCTTCATAAAATAAAAAAAATGTGACAATTTTTACCTTTACTTAACATTTGACTTTGAAATGATGTTCAGGCCGAGTGAATTAAATCCAACTCCGAAATTTTTTTTTTTATGGTGGAGCAGTTTAATGTGATTTTCGGCCAGAATCGTTCATTTGATGATACAAGCATGAAATTTGGTATGAGTATACTCTGTATGTCACTCTTTGAGGGAAAAGTGCTAGCCATCAAAAATTCCAATTTGGCCGCCATTTTTTTCAAGATGGCCATAGCACACCAAAATCAGCCATAAGCCATAAAAACCCCGATCTCTGTCCCATTATTTCCAACTTTTGCTACTAAAAAAGGCTACTAATGAAGGGATGGCAAAGAGGATAAGCTCTTTATGTCTATATAATGTCCCAAAGGTTTGCAAACTACAGAGCTGATCTTGCAGTTAAGCCAACACTTGTTCTTGAAGGTGGGGGGGGGGGGGTTGCTGATTATGGAGACAGTGATATGGGGCAAACGGAAGGTTTTGGCACCAAAAAACCAGTTGCTTTGGGCAGATGAAACTCAATATCAGAGTAAAGACTATTCATATAAGAGAAGGAAAACTCTAAAATTAAGCTATGGAGGTAGAGCAAAGAGAGTATCTGTCACTAATACCAGGGCACACTGGTGACGAACACTGCCGTGAAACTCAGCATGGGGTTCAATAGGAGCTAAACTGCATGTTTAGTGTCCCAAATGCTATCTAATCAGCCCCAAAGAAATTAGGAGATGCGGGAGCTATAGGGCTCACAGAGAACCCATCAGCTATTCATAGATGGATGGTGGCTGGACCAGAAATAAGCCAATTTGTAACCAATTATGAAACAGCATTGGGAAGCAAAGTTATAAAGAAAAATACTCGTCACCATGAACAGTCACAAGCAGCTCAAAAGTTATTCATTGAGAAGGTGCACCGGCTTACCACAGTCATAGAAGAAATGGGTAATCCATTCGCTGAGGAGACAGGAGATCTTCTGACGCTTGCCACGAAAGACACAGTAGAACCTTCTGCAGCTGAACTTGTTGCAACCCATTTTAACAAGGGAAAGGAACAGTTCAAAACTTTTATAGATAAAATGCAGACTGATAGTCATTATTTCTACCAGTCAATCAACAAGAGCAAGACTGACTTTTTCAGTGCAGGGCCTAGACAAAGTGACCAATCTGAGACAGAGCGACTTAAGGAGGGTTGTCACCTGTTCTCCCGTCTTTTCATCTCTTGTCAAAACCGAGGCTGTGATTTACAAGAATTTTTAAACATGAGAACCAGTCTTGCCCTCCATCTCTCAGCAAGAATGGTAAACTTCGCTTATGTACTAAGTCAGATCTTGTGAATATTCTCCTAGATAAAGTCAAGGTTCCAAAGTCCAAGCCAGAATCTGATGTACTCATTGTTGATAGGGCCTCTCTGGTGAATGCCGTTACTCCAAAAACACCTAAGACATTTGATGAATATGCCAAAAAGGATGTTCTTCCCTTGGTAGAGCACTACAGCAACAGTCATAAGAGAACTGACATAATTTTTGATGTATACCAGAAGACCATCTGAAGTCAGAAGCCAGATCAAAACGAGGAAAGGCCACCAGAGAGAGTTACAGAAAAGAGCAAAACACCATCGAATTGGAAGAGTTTCCTTTGTAACAGCACAAACAAATCAGAACTCTGACATTTTCTTGCTGATAACGTGGTTAGAATGACCACAAGCAATGCAGTTCTTGTGACTAGAGAGGAAATGCCCTCACGAGTACTAATTACACCAACATAAGCGTGGAGGAACTGGCACCCTGTACTCACGAAGAGGCTGACACACGAATATTTCTACCCATCTGGCATGCGGTTAGGGAGGGCTACAAGTCTGTGATGATTAATGTAAATGATACAGACATTGTGGTAATTGCCATATCTCTAATGCCTTCTTTCACTGCAATGGGACTCGAGAAATTGTGGTTCCAATTTGGCAAAGGAGAGAACATTAAGTTGATTCCTGTACATGATCTTGCGTCTGCTCTCAGACCAGAGAAGTCCAATGGAATGTTGTTTTTCCATGCTTTCACTGGGTGTACTGTTGTATCAGGTTTCAATGGAAAAGGAAAAAAAGACAGCTTGGCAGACATGGAATGTCATTAATGAAGTCTCAGCTACATTTGTAAAACTCAGTCACAACCCATCTGAAATTGGGGAGTGATCTACAAGTACTGAGGCAATTTGGAGTTCTAATGTATGACAGGTCTAGGACGACCTCATCAGTAGATGAGGCAAAACTTGATCTCTTTGCCCGGAAGTAGAAGTCATATGACTTAATCCCGCCAACTAAAAATACAGTAAGGGAACATGTAAAAAGAGCAGGCTATCAGACAGGTCATATTTGGGGACAATGTGTTAAACGTGATCCAGAACTTCAGTATCTTGTAGGTTGGGATGGACGAAAGAGGATGACAATTGGAGAATTGTATGGACCACACTTAAACCGATATCTAAATGCTGCCAGGAATTGACTAAATGTGGATGCAAGATAGACTTTGGTGAAAGGTGCACATGTAAAAAGACAGGATTAGACTGTACTGCATTCTGTAGCTGCCCTTGTCATGCATCTTAGTCTAAAACACTGATGTTCAAAATGATTTAGAAATACTAAGAAAGATTATTTTTCATAATCATAATTCGGCCATCTTGGAAAATGGCTAACATTTTGAGTTAGTATATTTCTCCCAATAAATCTGCAATTTTATATAAAGACTATAATTTATCCTAATAATGACTGGACTTTATATGTTTATACAAAAATATATTGGCATTTTTTTTAATTATATCTATCTTGAACAAATGGCTATAAATGACTTTCAGGTGGAAATTTCAAAGTTATATGGACAAACATTTAGCCAAATATGCTAAGAAATATTATTTTTCATATTAATGGGACCAAACTATGGTCATATATATATATAACCGGATATATATTATATATATATATATATATAACCATATATATATATTTATACATATATATATATATATATATATATATATATATATATATATATATATATATATATATATATATATATATATATATATATGTATATGTATGTGTGTGTGTGTGTATTTTATACATATATATAGAAGTAATCTACACAAAATCACGTGTGGAACAGAAATAAATTTCTGACTCACATCGGGATCGAGCCCAGGTCTTTCAATTGAAAGGCAAGGGTACTACCAACTGAACCACACAAGTCTTTAAAGAAGTCGAAGCGTAAGTACCACTGTGCATAAGGCTATTACATGGGCAGGCTTACTGCATAGCAACCAGTGAGTTTTATTTAACTCCCGACCCAGATGTGACCCAAATGATAGTATTTCATTCAAATTTTCCTTTGTGGGCGGATGAGGTAGAAGTATTTAATACACAAGCACACATGGAACAGAAATAAATTTCTGACTCACTTTGGGATCGAACCCAGGTCTTTCAATTAAACGGCATGATGCACAACCAACTGAACCACATAAGTTACAAAAGAAGTTGGACCCTAAGTACCACTCTGGGTCACTCTTGGGTCGGGAAGTTGGGTAAAACTCGCTGGTATGCTAGGCAGTAAGCCGGCCCAGGTAATAGCGTTATGCACAGTGGCACTTGGGTTCCGACTTTTTTATAACTTGTGTAGTTATAAACCCGTATGGTTTAGTTGATACCACCCTTGCCTTTCAATTGAAAGACCTAGGTTTGATCACGATGTGAGTCAGAAACTAATAAACATAAACAAATAAATAAATAAATAAAAATTATATATATATATATATATATATATATATATATATATATATATATATATATATAAATTTATATGTATATATATACCTGATACAACAACGGGTAAAGGATTAACAAATGAGATGCAGGAGGACAGTTAATACTTATATTTACGTAAGTCACAACAGGGCCCTGATTGCACAGTAATAAAGTTACGGAACGTAATTTAAAACAATGCGCGGGTGGCTGGCACCGAACACGACCGAACGATAACAGAACTCGCTTCTCATTGGTGCCCCAAGCGCACTTGGCGTGGCTTGGGTTTTTAAACCTCGGGACCTTCCGATTGGTTCACTTGTTTTGAGTTTCACTAATCAGTCATAGGCTTATTTGCCCTTTTTTAACCCTAAGGCAGCATTGGCTTTCCCGCGTGTTTCCTTTTTGGGGATTTTCTAACACTCCCCTGATTGATATAATTTCACATAAAATCACTAAGGGCTCAGGTCACTAACAACCACCCCTCCTCCCCCCCGCCTCAAATTCCTACATCCAACAGGACACAGAACCACTAACACTGCAATGGGTATTTCACTATTCTGTTATTTTTAGTGCCACTTGAGTGCCAACACCGACCGACCAAGATTTAACAAGATTGTCCCGTAGTTACAAAAAGGAATTTCAAAATTCAGGGTGTTTCAATGTTTACAATTATCATTACAGAACAGCTTCAATAATCATGATTTCAGAAAAAAAATTGAATAGTTTGAAAACAGGTAAAGTACAGTTGTTATAATTTAACATTTTCAAGAGACATTTTGCAACAACGATAAGAGTAGTCATCTTTAATTTACCTCAGAACAGCAACTACACACATAATTCTTACTTCCACAACAATAATTTGTCATTCGTTACTATGTGATGTTAAATTTTAGATATGCTTACGATATGTAATGAAAAAATAATCAAGACATTCCCTTCTTTACACTTGCTAACGTTCTACCTGGATGTTAACACATTGAATTAGACACTGTAGATGGTAATGACCGTATTGTTCATAACCTGCTGGCACTCATGCACATCATTTTTCCTTTTCTCTTTTTAATGAGTGACAATTAATTGGCTGTATGATTAATCCTTCGTTGTTCGGAATTATCTCCTTGCTGTCCATGTTTTTGTTTATGTCCATAAAATTCTGATATATTATCTCACAAGTAATCTTGTTCTTAAAATGATTCCCAGCTTTTTCTTAAGAGGTGATGAGGCATTCTTTACGATCACCCTCTGTGCTTTAATTTGCGTTGGTATACATAAAATCTGTATTTTTTGAGTTGATGTTATGGTTGTAATTTCAGCAGCGTTTGGCAGTGCCAAGGGTTGGTTGTAATGGGGAATGTTCTGCTTATGCTGGCTTGCTCTCTCCTTTCATGATTTGCTGCTGTGACCTAAATATGCTTTATCACAATTGTCACAAGGTGCTTGGTAAACCCTGCTCCTCTTCTCCCCTTTTATGGGTATTTTATTTCTGGCTACCTTACATACATAGATATCAATTGTGATAAAACATATTTAGGTCAGAGGAAGGGCTGAAGCTGAAGATCAACTCGCAGGTCACCCTAGGGATTAGAAATAGAAAACAAAAGGCGTTGGGTGGAGCACATTCATATATACCCAAGTGTAGTTATTATCTCCTCGGTGCATTGATACCTGAAGAAGAAAGCTTGTACTTGGTAAATTTAACGATCTGGAATCTAAACTATCCCGTCGTACTGAAGCCTAATACAGTAATATATATATATATATATATATATATATATATATATATATATATATATATATATATATATATATATATATATATATATATATATATATATATATATTTATATATATTATATATATATATATATATATATATATATATATATATATATATATATATATATATATATATATATATATATGTATATATATATATATATATATATATATATAAATGAATATCTTTACCAAGAACAACCACAAATTATTTTTTAAAACCAGGTCCTTTGCTCAAATAAATCAATTGCCAGTTCAGACAAAGATTTACCAAACCCCAGACTTTAAGTAATAAACACTCAAAGAGGCTGACAAAAACCAGATGCCTAAATTGAAAACATATTTATTCACAAAACACTTAAAGAAAAAAATGTCCCCAAAAACCTGCTTGAGGAACTAGGAAAAAACACATAAGCATATACAATATCCTCACACATACCTCAATCTCCAACCTAACTATTATACAGATGAGGCAGAGAGAAAAGTCACAGTGGTAGATCGAAATCAACACACATTCACGTCTACACGAAAGGAAGAGACACAGATAAGAAAACCTTAACACTAATAATTAATTTGCTCCCTTTGCACAAAAGGATAAATTTACAAAAATAAATAACAATACACCTTTACAAACTCCTGCCCTTCAACCTAAACGATAGATAAACGGGAAAGCTGTGTGCAGCTGAGAAAAGCTGTCCTTTTCATAAAGGCTTTGACGGGAGCTTCCACTTAACACTTAATGTCTAGTAGTAATCCTCCGACGGCAGACACTTGCCATCGGCATAAAAGTGTAAAGTAAATATGGGCTAAAGGGGGATGCTACCCTTCTGCAGCCTCAGAAAGCCTCCTGACGATTCCCGGAGGATACAGCTGAGTACTCGTAAAAGCAAGGGATGGACCTTGCTTAGAGTGGGCAAAGTCAAAACCCAGAGACAAACTCGCACAGGAGGGCACAAGGCAGACGCTCACCACCACCAGCAGAGACGTCGAAGAAAGCGAGTGTCTGAATGTCCTGGCCGCGACCAGAAGGCAGTGTTGCAGAACAGAATGACGAAGAGTGCAAAGAGAATATAGAGTGCTGAACCTACCTTTGGGAACCGTAATGATTAACCTTTGCCTGGTGGAAAACTCCCCTGCATAGAGTAAGGGTGACGAGAAAAGGAGTGTCAAACCATTAGGTGAAAGAGGCAATTACTAAAGACAATACTCCGCTCTTTGAAATATAAAAAAAGAAACAAGCGGATAAATTCAACTATATGACAATAGATACAAAACCATTGAGGGGAGCGAAAAGAACCAACAAGCAGTTTCTCGTGAATTATGTAAAAGTGAAAATTTAACTTATGTTAAAGAGAAACCAAAGAAATAATTTAAGAAGTTATTACAATATATTATTAAGAGTATTCCCTCATCCGCCATCTTACATGCAATAACTCAAAGGGAAAAGGACTAAGTAATCAATAAATTCAATTTAGTATGATTCACTGTAGACAAATTTCTCTTCTAAAACCTCTTTCACCACTGCCTTTGGGGGAAAACTGCTTCAATCTCTTGACCAAAGTGCTGTCGGAAATCCCTTGATTCCAGGTGCGGACCCGATCAGAGCTAATCGTCGCCCTATGCAGGTCAGCTGGCGGGCTGAACACATGCGTTCCGCCATCTTGAAATCGTCGCCATGCTGCCTGCATTTCCATGAGGGCAGAGTGATCACGACGCCATCCAGGAAGAGAAAGACGTACTTCCGAAGCTATAAAGGGCCTTGGAGAAAGAAGCTCATTCTTAGAATTGTATCGGCGGCCACGGAGAACAGACCTCCGTCCTTTGCTCCATTAAAACTGCCCATTTCCAACACGTGGCTGGCAGTTTCCAAAAGTAACTTTTGTTGTGAATTAACTTGCCTTCCCTGGCCCTCATAAAAAGAGAACTTCAGCTCATAAAGAAAGGTAATGTACCAGGATTTAAGGTTTTTCGTCAGCCACGTTCCCTATTCGCCTCCAACTAAGTTCCTTTCTTTTCATATTGCGATACACCTACAGTGAGACCTGTATTGCTTTATATTTTGTGCTGTTTAATTTGCAAACCATTTACAAGAAGTGCAATATAATCGTATGATGTTCGAGTCACTGAAATCGATTTCAGGCTAGGCATCTTCAATGCAGTTCCTCGATTCCTTCATTACAGTGCTAGTTTCGGTTGAGTAACCGTAAGTGTTTCAATTGCAGATTAGGAGTATTCAGCTGTGGATCTGTGTATCATCTTGTGTGCGTAGTGGCCCTCACTACTTCGTTATCAACAACTTTTGAAGCGGGAAACCCAGTGGATTCCCTTCAGGAAATTCCCCGTCAGTTGCTCTCGCCTCATTACCCCAGAATTACGCTACCATTCTTCTGATGCGTTTTCTTTTGTAAATATAATGAATTAAATTAAACCCCAGAGTTTATCTAATCACTCCCCACTTGAAATAGGCCTTCAGGCGTATATTTTTGTTTGTAATTTTAGCTATCCTCAAGGCCAGAGTCCAGATTTTTGTGGTAATTACACACACACACACGCACACACATATATGTATATATATATTTGTATGTATGTATGTATGTATGTATGTATGTATGTATGTATGTATGTATGCATGTATGGATATCTTTTTTTAGCATTTTGTCGTTAAATTATCGTTTCCTGAGAACGAAACCCTTAAATAGTAAAACATTAAACGGACTAACAAAAATCTTACAGCCAAAAATCTAAACGACAATGCTTTACATATTAGAAAAATGATAAATGGTGATGGATGAGAAGGTCCTGGATTACAACTGAGATTTATGGTCTACGGTTTATGGAAATTTGAGTCAAAGGGATCCAGAGTCTAAATCATTCAACGCTCAGAGGAAAGAGAGTGAGAAATGGCATTACTTAGCATAAAGTTTTTAGCATGAAACCGACGACAAGGGGAAGCGTATCAGGTACCGAAACCAAGGCAGGAACTCTGATGGCCCTTGATTTGTATAACTGGCTCTAATGCTTATAGCTGCTGTTTGGAAGAGTGGCTGGCACTCCTGTTGTTCCTAATTGGAAAGACTGGGAATGAAGTGGTTGCTGACTTGGAAGGCTGACAGAAAAGTATTACTTGCTGACTAGGAAGACTGGTTGCAAACAGGAAATTCAGTAATTGATGATTTGTAAGATTAGATAGATCGCCCGTATCTATCCGTTGATTTAGAATACATCCCACGGAGACATTGTTGACATTGGGTCGATGTAGGAAGTGACTGACAGAAAATACTAGCAGCGACTCAAAGTATTATTTCAGTCTTACTAATCCGTTCAAATTGCTCAGATACCTTTCAACACCATCATATACTTTTAATGTGCAATATATTGTTGTCGATTTCTGCGCCCTCTTGTTTTCAAAGTATTTACATTTGTTATCTTAATATGCCAAAATTACCAGCAATCAAAGTATTGCAATAGTCATTTTGCTCAGTCCCTAAGTAACAAACCAGCGCTGAATGACCTCATAGGTCCCAGCGCTTGGGCTTTGACCAAAATTCCATATTCCATTCCATTCCTAAGTAACAAACTTTAGGTTGTTTTGTTACTTTAACAGACTACAATTCGTTATAACTTGCAGTTTCTAAATATTGTAGAACTTAATTCAAAATGAAGATAAAATTCAAAATGAAATCTTATGGTCATCTTGTAATGTTGTTATTATCTGCAGGTTATCTCACATAATACCATTATATTACCTCTGTCAGGTTTTGCGTAGATAATTTAACGTTATATACAATATTATGGTCCTTTAACACCCTTTAATTTTTCTGCTTAAAACGACTGACGGCGAAAATTATGCGTTACCATTAATTTATGTATTATTTCTGACAGTTTGGTGCAGTTTTTTAACAACATCGCAAGCCACAGTCACAGCTTTGTAAAATCTACAAAACTGTGCTTTTTCTGCTTTTCTTAACATATATCAGCATGTTGAGCAGTTTATGCTTTATGGTTTAGGCCTTCTTTGTAGTCTGTAGCCTGAGCTCTTTCATTGTTATGTAGTCCATCTTTTAACCTCCGCATATGACATATCTATCGAATCATTTTGTATTGTAGTTGACGTTATCACTCTTCCCCACACATCTTTCATATTTCTTCCGTATAATACAACTGCAAACTCCAGGACGTCTCCTCTATTTGTGTGCTCAATGGGTCTTCTATATCAATCTCCCTCCTTTCCTTTTCAATGTAGCTCTGACCCTTGAATAGGCAATAAATAAGAATAGGATTTCAAAAGAAGTCGGTAAGGATATCCACATTTCTCTAGTGGTAATCCTGTACAACATTTTTCGTGCCATTTCTATTATATCGTATCGAGCATTCGAAAATGTAATTTATTTTAGAAAACTCCTGTCGGAAGACTGGTGATTACTGTCATTCAAAAGCCGTCTACTCTTTCGTTGAAATTACTGTGGTTAAGCACTGTTTCAGATTTAAACTTCCATTAGTATTCTTCAGTCTTATCTTTGTCTATATATATATATATATATATATATATATATATATATATATATATATATATATATATATATATATATATATATATATATATATATATATATATATATATATATATATATATATATATATATATATATATATATGCAATTTAAAGGGCACTTTCACAGGATCTGTACAAATACCAAGATGAATATGCAGTGAATTCTAAAATTCCACACATTTCGTAAATAATCGGACGCGTATACCTTTGCAACCCTGTAATCGAAATTTTAGAACAAAATTTTTAAAAAATGTAAGAACTCTGTCTGCACGACTGTTTTCAAACTGGGTGTAAACTGATCCAACACTTCCAAAACAAGGCAAAAGCCTCAGAAATTGACGAATGTAATATGTATACTATGAACTCAAAATAAATTTTCATTTTCCGTTGTGGAATTATCGGGAAATTGATCCTGGTCTCTCGCAGTGTGAGGTGAGGCTGGAACCATTGAGCCACTGAACGCACTGGGTTCGGTTTTACAAGGTTCGTGGTTCGATCCCAGCCTACACACACCGGTCGAGCCAGGTTTGATTGGGTATGACAGTTATCGGGGAGTCAAAGAAAGCATATGTGACCTGTTGGGAACCAGAAGTTTAATACTTCCTGGCGCTACTTCTCTCTCATATAGAAAGAGCGAATATGATTAAAAATAAGAGGTAGATAAATAGATTAGTTCATATATGAATCATTTTGCTCGCCTAAACCAACCTTAGTGATTTCAGTTTTATTTTCTGAAGTTCTCTTCTGGAAAGGGACCTTCCTTCCGTTAAATATTTATGGGTCTGTGTGTGCGCACGTTACAGGGGTATTAGTTGGAGAGGCGTCGTAGAGAGAGACATGGAATCACTTTGCATTCAACACGCAGGTGCCCACAATAGAATTCTGTAGAGAAGGAAGACTCGAGCGGCAGACCCCATCGGAACCTGGGATTAAGATCGTACAAAAGAATTGTGCTACTTTCAGCACTTAGCTTGTTTTGATTTTAATTCTGTTTTCTTTCTTTCTTTCTTTATTTCTATTTCACGACAGCGACAGCAGCTTAAAACAATTGTTGTTGTTCGAGTCACTCCGAATTCTGAAAGGGCCAATGAAGCTGTCGCTTGAGAAATATTGTTTTTCGCTAAAGGCTATTGGAAGCAGTGCTCCGGAAGCATCTATCTTTTCCGGTTTGTTTTTTTGTTTGTTATCCACGATGTTGCTTTTCCGTTACTAGATATTGCAGCCCCTTGAGATATTTCTAGTGTGACCTTTCTCCTGCCTTAGTTCTCCTGTCTTTTACACTTGGGCTTTGCTCATTTTGTGAGAATTTTTTTACAATCTCCGAAACTGGTAAAACCGTCATGTTTACAGACCTACACAATATTGTCATGAGGTTACTGATGCTAATTTGATTGTATCAATTTTCTTTTATAATTTACTTCTAAATTTATAATGGTTCCCATATAAATTCAGCTTAATCTCTGCTCTAATGAGTATTAGGTGAATCTAGGAATAGCTATATAAAGAAACCTATTGATTCAATTGATATACAAGTTCCTTTGAAACAGAAAAAATAAAGGGTTTGCTAAATTCGGTAAACATAGTAGATTATATACATTACTTTTTCACTTAGTTAAACTTTCCCTCGGACACCCGGAAATGTGAGCGAACAGTGTCTGTGGTGTCCCTGTTCCTTGCTACCAAAAATGTAACGCAAATCTTTTCCAGTGGTAAGAGAGGGAAATAACAGCTTGTCTCGGTCAGCTTCCCCTTTCTATTTTTTGAAATTTACCGAGTCTGTTGTTGCGAGATCATTAAAATTGTAGATTCGCTGCGACTTGCTTTCCTACCGGTATGTGTGTGTGTGTGTGTCTGTCTGTGTATGTGTATTTAAGCGCAGCTGGTATACAGCCAATTTGTTGCCCGAATACGACTAGATAAGGTTCACTACCTAAGTTTCCTCTGCCTCTACTTTACTCTATAAAGCAGAGATATTCAGTCTGTTAAAGGGACGAGATCGAGTTCTGCAGTGTTGAATACCATGACACTCGCAGACTATCTCTCTTAATTTATAATAAGCGTTTTTTCTCAGTGCCAGGAGATAATATAAAATAAACATGAGTCTCTCTCTCTCTCTCTCTCTCTCTCTCTCTCTCTCTCTCTCTCTCTCTCTCTCTCTCTCTCTCTCCTTTATACATTATATATATGTGTGTGTGTGTGTGTCCCTACAAAGTAATGGAACCATAAAACGAGCAAATGTTTTTACCTATCAAGTTTTGTCTCATATTCAGTCAATAATGGTCATTTCATCCCTGTGTATCTTTCAGTTGAGATCCCTGTGTGCACCGACCTTATTCGTTGAACAAGGTCTGTTACAACAGCTTTTCAGCCTCAATTAGTGATCTATCTTCCATACCACTCATTTTAAGGATGCAGAATATTTCACATTCTTCCTTTTTCCTGCAGCATTCCATCCGACGCTTTTCAAGAAGCGAGTATATCCTCGTACAGGAGGTTAAGTCATTAATCATACCTTTCTTGAGGGACCGGACTTTCTTATGGCTGTCTCGTCCGTCTTCGTCTGCCAAAAAAAATATATATATACACACTTTTCGCTCCCTAAGTGATCAAACGTCAATTTTTTTTATTGGAATGTGATTATTAAACGCTGTTTGTGTTAGGAATTTGGAATATTGCTTTGCAGAGCATACTTCTATTTACAATTTTCCCCAGTTTACCCATCTGCTCATCTTGATTTCCTTGCGTTTTTATTCGTTAGAACGTGTAAATAACAAAAGGGGGAGCAGTGATTATGTAATTAAAAGGCAAATACGAGTTCTGATCTGCTGAAAACCCAGTTTGAGAAGTTGATAGCATGCGAGCATAATGAATTATCTTGAGCGCAAAAGATTACTCTAACCCAAATTCATCATTGATCCATGGATCTTTCTGTTAACAGAATCTATTATGAAATTCTGACATTCAAGTATCTTTTTACATTGTATCCTTCCCTGTGAGGTGAGATAACTATTGCTGTGAAAAATATCCATCATTGTATTGTGTGTAGTTACAAATACACCAATACTAATCCATAGAAAAAAGAATGGATTGTTATTTTTCTGCAACGAATACATACATACCCCCGTCTGAGAAGAAGACGAGAACGCGACTTATTACTGAGTGAAAAAGTGAGAGGGATGAGAATAGACAGTTTTAACGAATCGAGTTGACGGGCGCATTACAACGGCTCACCGTCGTGCGTGTGATAAGACTTTACAAGAAGTTCACACTTTTTTTTTTTATTTCCTAAGCGGATTTTCCGAAGAAGAGGATATTGAGCTTCACTTCCATACACACACGAACACACATACACACACGTGTGTGTGTATAGACAGGGTGTCCATGAAGTCTCTATAATTTTAAAAATATATATTACAAAAGCAAATGGATAGACAAATATGTGGAAATTATTCCAAAATGAGGAGTAGATACTGAAGTTTTTTGCCTCATTTAATTCACCTCTATATGGGCACCATTAGTTGCACGAAGCACATCAAGACAGTACTCGATTTCTTACCGTGTTTGCTGTAGCATAGCCTCATCAGTGGTGGCAATGTCATCAGTGATCTTTTGCTTGAGATCAGTGATGTCCCGTATCTTTGTTCGATACACGATACCTTTAACATAACCACATAGAAAGAAGTCCAGGGGAGTGATATCTAGTGAGCGAGGTGGCCAGGGAATTGGGCCATCCCTTCCAATCCACCGGTCTGGAAATGTTTGATTTAGGAACCCACGAACATGCAGTTCTCAATGTGGTGGTGCACCATCTTGCTGGAAAGTGTTGGCTGGTTGAAGGTCATCTAGTTGTGGTGCCACATAATCACTCAAAAGTTCGAGGTAAACATTTGCAGTAATTGATGTTGCGAAGAAAAATAGACCAAAGATTCGATTGCACATGATTCCACACCACACATTCACCTTTGGACTATCTTAGTGAAATTTCCTAGTCACATGGGGATGTTCTGATCCCAGATTTTCGCATTGTGTGTTTTCAGTTCCCTGAAGCATGAAAGGTTGCCTCATCACTCAGTTGAGGAACATTTCATCCTCAGAAATTCGTTCCAGCATATTAACTGCAAACTCTTTTCGTCTTAGTTCATCATTTGGCTTAAGTGCCTGTATGAGTTGCACTTTGTAAGCATACAACTGCAAGTTCTTGTGTAGGACTTTGTGCACTGTTGAATGTGGTAGCTGTAAGTGTTTGGCAGCAGTATCGATGGACTTTGTAGGAGAACGATCAAAGTCTCGTCTTACAGTACACAATCGATGTGTTCCTCAGATGTTCTTGGCCATCCACTCCTCCCTTTATCCAACACTGTCCCTGTCTCCATAAATTTCTTGTGCCATGCACGAATTGACGGACTTGACAGTGGATCTTTCATACTTAGTACTGCAGTTTTGCTGACTCTGATATCCTATTTTGTTTTACTAAACCATGACACACCATGTGCCTTTTTTGAGGCGTAGCCATTGTTTCAGGAGTTCATTTAACAGTACCTCTTTCATCAACGGGGTACCTGAAATACACAAATGCAATGTGATTAAATACATTGATAACTGCTGAGTACAAAGAACAATTTTGATTAAGATATGTCATCAATGACTTTTATAACATATTTTTAAACTGTAGAGACTTTATGGACACCCTGTATATATATATATATATATATATATATATATATATATATATATATATATATATATATATATATATATATATATATATGTGTGTGTGTGTGTGTGTGTGTGTGTGTGTGTGTGTGTATGTATATATATGAAGATAAAAAGGCCCATAAAACACTATTCAGAATTTGCAACCATATATTTCAGAGCACTTCCTTCTGTGTCCTTGTTCATTGGTAAAATATGGACAGATGAAATGTCCATATTTTACCAGTGAACAGGGGCACAGAAGAAAGTGCTCGAAATATATGGCTGCAACGTTCAAATAGTGTTTTATGGGCCTTTTCATCTTCATATTGTATTGTGGTATTACAGTAAAAGACATTCATATAATATATATATATATATATATATATATATATATATATATATATATATATATATATATATATATATATATATATATATATATATGTATGTACTGTATATGTATGTATATTTACGTATATATAAAGATATATTTATATTTTTATGTTCTAATCTAGGGGGAAGTAACTTACTACAAGGGATGAAGCTGACCTGACTAAAATTCCTTGACTAGTAGAACATAAGAAGAAAAGGTAATGAGCTGAGGGCCTTACTAGAAAGGGGAAATTGAGATAAACTCTTAGGTTAACAAAAATCACATATATTTACAATAACAAAATCAGAAGATGGGGATAATTAAGACAGGCAAATGGGGTCCTGGCGGAGCACATAATTATGATGGAAAGGTGATAACTGAAGGTGCTAGGAATTCCATTTTGATGGCACTGAGGATTACATTGCGGTGGGGTGACCACAGCAATAAAGCACAGTTGAAGCGAAAGATCCACAGCAAGCAAACACTGTCTGCAGTGGAGAATGCATAAGATTACCTGGCGGAATTAGCGTAACTAAGGGGTCGAGGGTGCGCTGATGGTGCCAAGATTCCTCAGATTAAAACACAGTTAAAATCACTTACAAACACAAATTAATAACAAAGTTAGGTCTATAGGAGAATTGCATTTGAAAAACGGAAAATGATTAGCACAAGGGAGGCGGGTATTTTGGGAAGTTGGCACTGGAAAGATACTGGACTGGATAGGCAGTCACGTGGGGGGAACAGGCTCTAAAGGAGCGGAGGTCAAGGGGCAGGGTGTGTCGGATCTGTGTCCGGGTGTGCCTTTCGTCGAGTGGAAATGGTGCAGCCCCTTTTATGCCTTCTACTGGATTAATTTTCCCATTCTCAAAGGTGTTGCCTGATTTCTATCGTGAGACATGTGGCTTTTGGCATGTTACCTTTGACCTCATGGGTTGCTTGTGTGCCATGTGGTCCACCCAACTTTCACTTCTGCCATCGGACAAGCCGGGATTATCTCCAAGGGTAGTTTAGTAACCTGGAAGAGGACTTAACACAGTCACAAGTTCGGGGAAGGAAAAAAAAGGCTGCCAAGGGAACAATAACTAGAGATTTCGGGAAGAAGCAATTTCTCCACAACCAGTGAGATAAAATGATTCTACTTTAATTTCTTTGAAAACAAGATTCTTGAAAGGTGAGTTGACTTGGAACTCCCCCAACAAGTTGACATAACACACCTTCAATTGGGTGAGAATGTCTACAAGCAAGGGGACTTGACTCTAATATTATCTTGTTATTTTCCCTTGGTTACGCTGATTTGCTTAAAATTAGTATTTATGCAGTAAAATTAACTGCATATTATGTTACATCAGTGTTAATAATTACAGTATTGCAGAATGGCATTGCTGCTGGATGTTAATGCTTTAAGTAGATTTTGTTGTTACTCTAAAGCAGCATATATATAGCAAATTATAAGCAAAAGTATTTCATGAATGTATATCTCATGACTTATCTAAGAGTTAATTATGCATTTAAATGTAGTTTTTACTTTATTATGCAAAGTTATGATTAGTTTTCCTTGACGAGGTGGTACAAACGAAGTACTCATGGGCTTATGTTAGGTGATGCCATGGTACTTGGGTATGATGGGGGCACTGTGCCAGATGTGGCACTTAAGTCGCGAGGGCCTGTTGGCTCTGATTTAAGTACAATCTAAATTTGCCTTACAAGTAATTTGTACAGACGGAAAGTCAAATACTCACCGTCAGGAGATCTGGTGGTTGGCACTCTGCATTTGGCAGAGTGCGATGCAAAACAAAAGTGGGGGGCCAGGTAAAGATGGGTTGTTACAAGGCATAAAATGAGCTCATGAATGATTAACATTACAAGTGAAAATAAAAGTTAGACATTGACAGAGGATGAGAGTAGAGGAGTAACATTGCATCCTACTCTGGTATGAGGAATTAGAGGAATTTACCTTCGGTGATAGAAATTTATTTCTCGTTATAGTGTGGTTCGGATTCCACAATAAGTTGTAGGTCCCGTTGCTAGGTAACCAGTTGGTTCTTAGCCACATAAAATAAATCTAATTCTTCGGGCCAACCCTAGGAGAGCTGTTAATCAGCTCAGTGGTCTGGTTAAACTAAGGTATACTTATTTATTACTCTGGTTGGGTGCCAAGATACTCAATTAAAGTGGTGCACTGTGCCATAGGGCATAAGTGTGAGGAGAGCTCAGTGGCTCTAGTAAGGCCAAGACTTAGGCTAACTTACTGACTAAGGCTATGAGGAATATATACATGGCACTGAGTGCCGAGAGAGCAACTCTGCTCAGTTAGTGCTCGTGTTTTAAGCGCTTGATCTTCCAGCTGTAGCACTGGGGGCCTAGCCCCTTGATGTGGGTGGCCTTCCAGTTACTACTTCTGGGAAGCACTGGGTTTGTAGTTGCTGAGTTAGGTGAGGACATAGAGTCCTGTCCTGGGCGAAGGGCAGAGCCTTCAGGAATGAGAACTTTCTCAACGTCCGTGGTGGACAGAGACTGGCACTGCTCAGGGCACTCAAGTGGCACTGGCAGGAAGTTTTCATCAGGAGTGCCTGACGAAGCATGGGAAGGTACAGGGCCCCTGGATGGCCTATAGGAGGGCTGTAAACGGGGTTCGTGTCTCAGAAGGAGGTCATGGCCTCCAGGAAGGTGTGTATACTGCAGGTGTACGGATTTTAGTTCTGTGGGGCGTAGTGACCCCTAAGTGAACATAAGGAGTCCCATCATGATGTAAGTTATACTCTCGATGGTAAAAACGTCAGTTTTATCAATTTCAGCCCCATGGGACCTTGTCTTCCCGAATCAGGTGGAAATTTCTAGGAGAGGCCACAGCAATGGCAGGCATCTGGGAGAGTTTGGCACTGGTTGGCACTATCTTGTCACTGATTGCAAGAGGAAAGGGTTCCTCCTTGTTCAGGACTGACACTGGAAAGTGAGGCCAAGATGGAGCCACAGGTTGCAAATCTGGGAGGCCACCAAAGCAGGAAGTAGGAAAGGAGAGCCAAGACGGAACCTCAGTTTGCGATGTTGGGGAGCTGCCAAGGCGTGAGATAGGAGAGGAGAGGAGAAAGCTGACAGGTTCCATAGTGGAGCTGCTTTTGGGCAGAGAGCCTTCTGTGCCGGAGGCTAGGAGTGAGGTTAATGATTTCTCCTTATAATCACCTTTGGGAATGAGTCCTGGGTTTAGTGCTGGCTCTGCTTTTCCCGATGTAAAGGACGACGGAGTTGAATGTGGAAGAGGGTTGCAGTTTGCAAGAGGTTCCTCTGGCCTTGTCACCGAAGCAGGCCCAGGTCACAAGGATTGAAGGAGTGATGTCAGTGGCCTCAGGGTCAGTAGTGCCAGACGTCAACTCAGGTGTTTGGTTCAAGTGGCCAGAATTAAAATCTGGGAAGGGCTCAATGACTGAATGGGACAGTGCACCACACAAGTCAGTTGGAGGCACTGACTCGAGGCAAGGCACTAGCTTGTCTGTTGGAGGTGAAGGCGTTGTGGGCATCGACCCTGGCTCTATCTCAGTCCAGGCATATAGTGCAAGCTGCATAGGTCTAATTTATCCAGCAGTGGGAGTGGTGTATATGGAAGATAACCTGTCAGGAGGTCACAGCGTAGGATGGTGTTGTAATGTTTGTGAATTCTCTCCACCACTCCTAGACGGCACTGGTTTATTACGTGGCCTGTTTCACCTAGGGGCATTCTCACCTTAAGGAGGATTGTGGGAACGGTACAGGTGATGCCATTTACCCACTCCAAGATCATTTCTTTGTTCTCTCTGACTTGGGCACCCTTGGGTAGCGCATGTCTCACAATGAGGGAGACCTTGGCTTTTATATTGGCCAGGGGTCTTACCCGGCAATAAATATAGAGAGACTCATCGTCAGGGAGAGCGACACAATGGAATCTCCATCGTAGGCCACCCTGTAAAGAGCCATATGTACAAACAGGTATGGATTTTGGCGGAGATGTTATGGACCTAGTGGGACACTGCATGGAATTTTGGGAATGCCCGCGCATGCTACACAAAGTGCAGAACCTCCGCATCCACCTTTTACCGGGAGCCCAGCCCTTGGGCTGTGGCTCTGGAGCAGGTGTAGGCTCTGACTGAGGCTTGGCATTAGGGCTGGACTGAATCAAAACATCTGATGGGGAATTAGAAGGATCAAACCCCATTTTGGGCTCAAGAAGGAACCTGGTCAGGAGACTGTCCTAGGAGATCATAGTCTCCAGTAAGGAAACCAACTGCTCCAAAGGTACTGATCCTACTTTGTTGGTGTGTAATAACCCTCAGTCGGACAGTTGGGAGTTTTATCCTACACCCGTCGACACTTTCGTAGGTTATTGTTTTCATGGGGTTGATGACTACCTGAGCTGGTACCTGGTCTTCCAGTATGAGGGAGATTTTGCTGTGGGGGTCCTCGAGAGCTGAAACCTGTTGATGGTGAGGACTGTATCTGGGAGGTGCCACAAAGATAGGCCCCTTAACTGGTGACCTTAGTGAAAGAGCTCCCCTTTGGATGGGTGCCAAGGGTGTCTTCTAAGCCAGCCATTCATACACTATTTTACATAAGCTTGTGACTGACCTCCAGTATCGACTGCTTTCTGTCCTTTCTGCTCATAGATAGCGACTGCCTCTTCGTAGGTGGCCATTTTGCTGAGCTGCTAAGGGTTGAATATTTCAACTACTCTGGATGATTTGATGTGGATGGGTTTAGCAGTGCCAAAGTGGCACTGCATGGGAAGGCATTGCCTCTAGGCTGTGCAGTATAGGTACAGATGAATACGTAATGAGTGGCCATGCCAGAAATGGCATCGAATGGAAATGGCACCCTGCTTTGGCAGTGTGTGATTATGCAATGGTGTGGGCCAGTAGGTGGCACCACTAGTAATGGGAGTGCCCCTTTTGCAAGATGGCACTGGCAATAAGGGCAAGGTTGTTCCAGAGAACTAGTATGGTTGGCTCCGCAGGGCGGAGATGGATGGTACTGGGCCAGATATTAAGGGCAGTAATTCAGGTGAGTGCCTACGAATACTGTGGCAGTGCCTTCCTAATGAAAGGGTTGGCACTGGGAGCATTCCTTGGAGTGAGTGGGTGGCACTCTAGGACCCAAAAAAGGTTTATCTGAAATGCAGTTAAGGTGAAGGGTACACTGGTGGCACTTGATACCAAAGGGCATGGTGCTGGTTGTGGTTTTTTTTTATACACAAGAATGATGGTTGTGGTTTTTTGGCACTGGGGTGCCAGAGGTCCGGAGGGCCAGATATGTTGTGGCACTCATGGTGTGGGTAGATCATGGCTCACATGAGATTTTGTTCTGGGGACTGGGCAGTGGCACGGGTGTGCGGGATCGTTCCGGAGAATCGAGTGCCAAAGTTGGAGGTTTGGACCTTGGACCGGTTCTGGGGTGTTCGAAAGAATGTATGGTGGCACTAGGTAGTGCTTGGCTTGTCCTGGGGTGAATCGAGTGCAAGGATTAGGGCTTTGTTCCCAAGAGCAGGATGTGGCACTCTTGGTGTGGGCTTGTTCCAGGGAATTGAGCGTGAGAATTTAAGGTTTCATTTCAGAGAATGGTTTCTGGTTAAATCGAGAGAACAGATAGTGGCACTTTGTAGTGCAGGGTTCGTTCTGGGGAACTGAGCATGAGAATTTAAGGCTTTGTTTCAGAGAATGGGTTCTGGTTTGTTTGAGAGAACAGATAGTGCAACTTTGTAGTGTGGGGCTCGTTCCAGGGAATTGAGCACGAGAATTTAAGGTTTCAATTCAGAGAACGGTTTCTGGTTTGTTCTAGAGAACAGATAGTGGTACTTTGTAGTGTGAGGCTCGTTCCGGGGAATCGAGCTTGAGAATTTAGGGCTTCATTCCAAAGAACAGGTTCGGGTTTGTTCGAGAGAACAGATAGTGGCACTTTGTAGTGCTGTGCTAATTCCGGGGAATCGAGCGTGAGAATTTAAGGTTTCGTTTCAGAGAACAGTTTCTGGTTTGTCCGTTAGAGCAGATAGTGGCACCTTGTAGTGCAGGGCTTGTTCCGGGGAATCGAGCTTGAGAATTTAATGTTTCGTTCGGAAGAATGGTGGGTGGCACTTTTGGAGTTTGGGGCTTGTTCCGGAGAAAAGAGTGTGATGTTTTAGGTTTTTTCAGAAGAATGGTTAGTGGCACTTTGTAGGGCGTGTCCCTTTCCAGGGAATCAAGCAGGAGGTTTTAGGGTTGTGTTCAAGAGAACAGATTGGGGCACTTTGTAGTGCGGGGCTCGTTCCGGGGAATCAGGCATGAGATTTTTGTGGGTTCGTTCCGGGGAACGAATTCTGGGGTGTTCAAAAGAACGGTTTGTGGCACTCTGGGTGCGGGCTTGTTCCATAGGATTGAGCATGGAATTTTTAAGGTTTCGTGGGAGCCCTCGATAGTGGGTAGGTTTGAGTAACTCGTTCCGTGTGCAGTAACACGGAAGTTTGTTAAATGGTTAGGGTAAGCCTTGGTGGAGTTTGTTTAGGTGAGAGACACGTGGATAGGGCACAGAGTGGTAGAAGTTCACGTGAAACAACTTGGGTTGTTTCAAGTACACAAATGATGCTCATATAAATGGGGATTTACAGTGAGTAATATGTCGAATATGTTCCTTAAAGCTTGATAATCATGCAACGGGATGTTTATTTGCAGTGATCACGTGTGCAAAGAAACTTAAGTTACAAGAAAAGTTTGACCTGACGAAAACACGTGATCATAATAGTACTTGAATTTTACTCTGTTACAAGATCGCAAGGTAATGTTGTGGACGGTAGCCGGGCACATGCACCGACCACATGGGTTTCTGAGAGACGTCTCGCATGAAGATGTGTGATACAGGGGTGAACAGTTATGGGAAACCTTCCCTCGCCTCTCAGCTGATCTAGATATGGGAGCGATAAAATTGCTCGCACATGCAGACTTATGAAAAGTTAAAAGGAAACAATTCTCATATGTGCAAAATGGCTCATGTGGCCAAGAATGAATGAGTTTTGTAAATGCAAATTTCATTGAGTGGATGTGGAATTTTGTGGAGGTTATTTAAATTCTACTACGTGTGTGAGAAAGATGAGCGAAGCGTAATTGCTGTTTGTACCTGATTTGAGTTGCCGGATGCTGTGTGTCCTAGCTAAAATAATGGACGGCAAAGTATCCAGAGCACATGGGAAGGGTGGGGGGAGGAATAACGCACTTTTCCCTTTTACCACTTTTAACACTTCACTTCCTGGTTAAACCAAGCAAATTAAGTCATGCAAGGCTAACATGCTGTAGCGGCAAAATCTTGTGTTTCAAAATGGCAACACTCTTTGTCACTATGAGATTACTCGATTAGCATGCATGTGGATATTTAGATTCCTAGAGAAATAAATAAAAAAAATTCCAGTCACTATTTGTGATTGCAATAATATAAAATTAACAAAATACTTACGCTGTGTACCACCGTTCGATTGTATGTGCTTGATTGAGGGGATTTACGTTACAAGATTCGTTTCTCATCTTGTATCCAGCGTAGCAAGGCTAGTTGCTGGGATGTACACTGTGCAGGTATAAGTTCTTGAGCAATGATCACCACTTTTATGTTCTAATCTACGGGGAAGTAACTTACCACAAGGGATGATACTGATCTGACTAAAATTCCTGGACTAGTAGAACATAATGAGCTGAGGGCCTTACTAGAAAGGGGAAATTGAGATAAACTCTTAGGTTAACAAGAATCACATATATTTACAATAACAAAATCAGAAGATGGGGATAATTAAGACAGGTAAATAGGTTCCTGCCGGAGCACAAAATTATGATGGAAAAGTGATAGCTGAAAGTGCAGGAATTCTAATTCGATGGCACCAAGGATTACATTGCAGTGGGGTGACCACGGCAATAAAGCACAATTGAAGTGAAGGATTGACAGCGAGAAAACTCCATCCGCGATGGAGAATGCATACGATTACTTGGCAGAATTAGTGTAACTATGGGTTTGAGGGTGCGCTGATGATGGCAAGATTCTTTAGCCATAAAACACAGTTAAAATTATTTACGAACGCAAGTTAATAACAAAGGCAGGTCTATAGGAGAATTGCGTTTGGAAAACGGAAAATGATTAGCACCAGGAAACGAATTATGTGACTGGTAAACCACAGGTTCCTGGCACTTTACCTTGTCCTGAAGAGATGAGTCCTCGTAGATGTACCAACACAGTGGGGGCTGTGTATTTTGGGAAATTGGCACTGGAAAGATATTGGACTGGATAGGCAGTCACGTGGGGGGAACAGGCTCTAATGGAGCGGAGGTCAAGGGTCAGTGTGTGTTAGATCTGCGTCTGGGTGTGTCTCATTGTCGAGCACAAATGGTACGGCTCCTTTTATGCCTTCCGCTGGATTAGTTTTCCCATTCTCCAAGGTGTTGCCCATTTTCTATCATGAGACATATGGCTTTTGGTGTGCTACCTTTGAACGCATGGGTAGCTCTGTTGACCACGTGGTAAGGGCTTTGACCTCATGGGTTGCTTGTGCGCCTTGCACTCTGCCCTACTTTCACTTTTGCCATTGGACGAATGAGGATTACCTCCATGGCCGGCTTAGTAACTTGGAAGAGGGCTTAATGCAGTCACAACTTAGGGGAAGGAAAAAAAAGGCTGCCAAGGGAATAATAACTAGAGATTTAATGAAGAAGCAATTTCCCCACGACTGCCTGTTTGTTTCAACAATGAGATAAAATGATTTTACCTTACATTCTTTGAAAACAAGGTTCTTGGAGGGCAAGTTGACTTGGGAAGGGTATCCTCCATTGTAATATTTTATATATATATACTTTCTGACCTCGGTTAGTTACGTTAATTGGATAATTACTAGAATGAGCCTTGAATAACACTCACTGTAGTCAATAGCAAATACTAGAATGATACATGAATTATACAAAATTACATTTAAGAATGATGGTAGGTCGCCAATTGTAAGTTTTAGTCAATACAAGATTCTACTTTATTGCCCACAACTTAGGCAATTCACTTAATACTGTAGAACATTGACTTCGCTCTTAATACATAAAATTACTGGTTTAGCTTAGCAGCATAACAAAATACTGAGTCTAATTGCAATAAAGAGATTAGTGCTACAATTGAATAATGCAACAGATAGCCAGAGGCTTTTTTGAGTACAAAGGTGGTTCCTTAGGACTTCCAGTACAATTAGATTTCATGAAAGGTTGCATATGTCTGCCGCTGTTAGGAAGACTTCTCCAGGCAAGAAGGATGGCAGGAATTCGAGGTGAATACTATAACACGTGTCTGGAATTAGAATAATTCCAGATAAAGGTTTGTGGCAGTGGGGCTTCTCTCAATAGCAATTATAATCACATGGGAGGAGTGATGTAATGGAAACTACAAGCAAGGGATGATTAATTCATAAATTCATTTCCTACAGGGGAAACTCTTTAACACTGGGAAACGGGATTTCAAGAAGTACTTTACGGGGGAGAGAAATGGGGAAACTTGAAATAGGAGATTCATTATAAGGAACAGAGAACTGGTAACATTTGAATGTCTTTACACATACTGTGGGATTATATTGCAAGTGCACTTTTGCAATGTTGGCTGGATGTTCTACAATGCCTTCCTTTGGGCCTCATGAAACTGCTTGTGGTTTGATTATGGTCCCAATTCACAGAAAAGAGTGCTGTGAAAAGAGTGGGCCAGTCGGGTACATGGCACAACCACTTATTAGCAGGAAGATGGCTTCCACGACAACAGGGTAAGACTGAGAGTGGGCGTCTGTCATGACCTCCTTATATGACCCTGCTTCTGCCTGAGGGGGAAACATTCTTCTCCAGCATTCAGGCATCAGGTGATGTCAGTAAAGAACATTCTAGGAGAGTACCAGGTCTCAAACAGCAGGGGGTAGATGGAAAACAGGGATTAAAATCTGGGATGTTTGGTTTCCCTATGCTAAGCGTTCCCTATGGACCCATCTAATTCGTTGCTTAAACCATTTGTTACCAGCACTCCCGAAGAGTACAGTCTCGTTTCTACTATGGTGGGGGTCTGGTTGGCCCCCTCTCACAGCATAGGATTCTAAACCCTGTTATACATCAGCAAAAAGATGAGGCAGCAAATATCTGTAATGTATATATGTATATATATATATATATATATATATATATATATATATATATATATATATATATATATATATATATATATATATATATATATATATATATATATATATATATATATATATATATATATATATATATATATATATATATACTGTATATATATATATATATATATATATATATATATATATATATATATATATATATATACTGTATATATATATATATATATATATATATATATATATATATATATATATGTACTGTATACATATATGTATATATATGTGTGTGTGAAAATGTTTTCTGTTAAAACAGAATTCCATCGAATATAAGGAGCCCATAAAAATGCCAAAATGTAGAAAGTAATTGCTCTATTTCAGAGACCAACTGCCTCTCCCTTCAGGCAAATAATGAATGAGAAAGAGTTACAGAAAAGTGGTATTTATACCAGAAGGTCCATAGGTCAGCTGTTACGTGACCCCAGTTGACAATTTCTCTTCAGTCTTCTTAATCGCTGGTTGGAGGAAGATTTTATCTGTAGTATCTGAGCCCCAGGCTCCTTTTGAAAGGTTCATCGTATTTCTGTGGAATCAAAGCTGATTCCACCATCTGGCTTTTGAACCGATGATTGCTGCTATAAGTTATACGTGACAAATTCAGTTTATTCTGTGATTATGGTTATTTATGTGGTTAAAAATAGCTGCGCTCTGTTGTCCGTACCTAACAGGTAAATCACTCTCTCAGAGATTAATACAGCACAGACATTCAGTTAGGTGCGGTCAACATAGCTTAGCTGTTTTTAACCACATAAATAACCATAATCACAGAATGAGCTGGAATTTGTCATGTATAATTTATAGTAGCTTTCATTAAACAAAGAAATACGATGAAACTTTCAAAAGGAGCCCTGGGACTCAGATATTACAGGTTAAATCTTCCTCCA
The DNA here is from genome assembly GCF_040412425.1 of Macrobrachium rosenbergii. Classification (NCBI taxonomy): domain Eukaryota; kingdom Metazoa; phylum Arthropoda; class Malacostraca; order Decapoda; family Palaemonidae; genus Macrobrachium; species Macrobrachium rosenbergii. Next base: position 12,786,548 of record NC_089754.1, read on the forward strand.
ACCAGCGATTAAGAAGATTAAAGAGAAATTGTTGACTGGAGTGACATAACAACTGACCTATGGACCTTCTGGTATAAACACTGCATTTCTGTAACTCTTTCTCATTCATTACTTGCCTGTAGAGAGTGACAGTTGGTCTCTGAAATATAGCATTTACTTTCTACATTTGGGCATTTTTATGGGCTCCTCATATATATATATATATATATATATATATATATATATATATATATATATATATATATATATATATATATATATATATATACTGTATATGTATATGTTTATATGTATATATAACATGTAAATGAGTGTGTTTTAGTGGATAAAAGATTAAATTAGAAAACTAACCGGGGTCTTTCGTGTTCGTACAACTCCAGAGAGTCGAATGATACAAATAAATCTAATCCAAGTACAGAGACACCTCTGTGGAAGCAATACATAAATATACAAACTGGTTAACAACTGTTTGAAAACAAATTGTCGAGAAATATTACTTCAAAGCAATTAGTCCAGTGTGTTCATTCTTAGACTATCTTTAATCAATTCCACACGATTTTTTGTGCATGATGCATGAATTAATGATACTTCTTTTTACAATATCTTCGTGGTACAAGATCCCTTTTTCAGTCTTCCTGTTAATAGCGTAACTACTTTCATTTATGTGCTGAATAAACTATTGGCTTCATTCTTATTGAAGATGTTTTAATCGTATTTCGAGATTCTTACCCCTTTCTTCCACATATTTTTATTACACGGATTGCAGGGAGTCTTATGAACGCAGCCATTCTTTTATGGAGGGGAATTCCTGATTAATATATTCATCATTGCATTGTTCTCAAATAAAACATTAACGTTAATTTCTTCCTGAAAATGGCCATGAATAAGAGATGTGGGACATAGTAGCAAGGGTCTGGAAATACGACAATAGCAACATAAAGTTACTGTTCGAACAGGGAATACCTCCAGGAGGTTATTTAAACTATTGGAAGAATAAATGTTCATGAAAAATGCATTAACATAAAGAAAAAATAAATGAAAAAGCGTCCAAAAGCTCAGAGGAAGGTATGTAATGAAACACTTCATCACAGTAGAGTTCTTTTTCTCAGTTGGCTTCTTCATTACAGCTCGAAAGATGTTAAATCCGGTTATTCAAATGCAATTTAAATCCTACTGGCGAGGATCTTAGGAGAAGTGAGGGAAAGTAATGAACTTAGTGATTAAATGTGCGTGTGTGTGTGTGTGTGTGTGTGTGCGCGCGTGTTTCAGAGAGAGAGAGAGAGAGAGAGGATGGCGGGGATGTAGTGGCGTGGGGACGATGTCAAAAAATGTTTAGCTGAAGGCTTGAGTAATTTGCTAAGAGCGTCATAATCTTACAACTTGATATAATTTTTATTGTTTTTTCCACTCATATATAGTAACACTTCTTGTTAATAGTTTTGTTGACGCCAGATATTTTGTACAAAATTTCTCTTAAATATTTCTTTTACCTTTACCAGGAGGTGGTTGAAAAAACTTCCCATCGTGCCTATTACATTGGTCATGAATGTTGGCGATTATTTGTGTTGATCTCTGTACCGAAGTGAATTATATTAATACCTTTTGTCTTTGAGATGCACAGTGTAAACGTCTCCCTTCCGTCATTTCAGTAGGTAGACGAATACAATTTATTTTACATAAATTCTTGAGAAGAGTGTCGTTTAGTATGTATTCATTTATTTTTTTTTATTGATATAATGTCCCCTAAAGCGGACGCAGCTTGTACACAAACTTTCCTTAGATTCTCCTCCGTCACCGAAATAATCATTCTGCAACATGCAATTGTATAACTGTACTAATATTTATCATATTATCCCACACTATAATTTACTAACATATACCCCCCCCAACAAACATTATTTTCAAGATAAGCATCTATGTAAAAAAAGGTCTTACAGTTACTTTACACATTCATATCTTGCTCGGATAGTATTACATTCTAACAAAACTCGAGAAATTGCAGGGAGTCGGTAGAGGATAATAACCTGAGGATATTTGCATGCAAAATTAACGGAATTGGATTTATAGATGCTATACATGATCATTTGTATCACTCAGAAGCATCAAAATGAACAACACTGAGACGATGTTGCACGAATTGGTTTTCTGAAATACCTTACCAATCTGACCGTCATTATTAGTTGTCATTTTAACGTAGATTGAAATTCGCTGTTGTTCGTTGACGCATTATCATATGACCATAAGAACACGAACCTGGTCAGCCTCAATTCTGGCACCAGTGTTGGTTTCTTTCTGCCAACTCTACCGACAAGATGCTAACAGATGATAGAAAGCCAGCTGGCGTGATACAGCCTTTGGACTCACGAGGGATCAGATCAAACAGACTGTAAGCGTCCCAGAAGGGAATTCAATATCCTGTTCCAAGAAATTGCCCAGATAAAAGGAAATTAAAAATAGCCTGATGTCACCTTGTATAGAAAGAAGCGTTCTACATTGTTACTATTTCTAGAGTGTAGCTCTGTACCTTTCAAATTCATTTCAAGCTTGTTTCCATTTCATAACAATATCGTTCTTTATAAGAAAAATTCAAGATACATTTCATTAGCTGCTGAAGACTTGCTAAGAAACCAGGAAACAGGGGTAAGGTAAAAGAGAAGGCATAGATAAATGATTTATATATATATATATATATATATATATATATATATATATATATATATATATATATATATATATATACATATACTATACAATATATATACATACATACATACATACATACATACATACATACATATAAACACGCACACACACACACACACACACACATATATATATATATATATATATATATATATATATATATATATATATAGTATATATATCTCAAACACGGCGTCGGTGACCCTGGTAGTTATGACGCCAGATAACACACAATTAATCAAATAAATATATCAAACATCTTATCCTCCTTGAGAAAGGGTGGCAGCAGAGGGGTAATGCTTTCGGGTAAGCCTACTCAACAGTTTCTAGAGAAAGAGGTTGTTAGTCCCGTGACCTTTTCTTGATTCTAGCTGACACTGGTATCCATTTACAGCAAGGTAACACATGAAACCCTGTGCAGCGCTAATAAAAAAAATAAACAAATATCCAATTAGCAGACTTTATTGATAAAACAAATCATAGATGTTAATATTTGCCAAACAGGTGTGAAAGACAGTCTTCATGAATCCGTCTTGTGCGACACATTTTCTCAGTAACGAGGCTCAAATTCCGGCTTTCAGTTCGACAAGAGAAGGCTCGCCTCATAATTTCGCGTTTCTGGGAATAAAATTTAGTCATATGAAAAGAACAAATTTCCCTTTCAAGCAGGGGCAATGGGATGGGTAAAATGAAAATGCATGTGCAGAACCAGGAAGGAAGCGATTGAGGCACCCCTTAAAGAAGAGTGTTCCGCATCTGACCAAGAGAGGGAAGGAAATAATCGATTATTGTGATATAATCACCCACATACCTCCAAAGCTACTTCGGTGGTTAATGGAGTCATAGCATCTTTATAACAAATACAATGATCAACAACAGAGTCGCACGTTCATTAAACAATACTGAATCTTATCAAAACAATATGATCAAAGAACTGGGGAATTTCTTTACTGCAAAAAATACTTCCTTCAAAGAGGCGGCGCCTTTCACATCCGGTAATTGCGAGCGAAAGGTCATACGGATATTATCGTATGATTTAGGTGCTTGCGGTCTCCTCTAAAGCAGTAGCGGGGCCTTGTCATTTCATCTAGAATTTTATATTTTGCCTGCATAGAATTTTTCTAACATTACGTCATTTACGTTTGTAATACCTTTAGTATTTTACGTATATATATATATATATATATATATATATATATATATATATATATATATATATATATATATATATATATATATATATATATATATATATATATATATATATATATATATATATATATATATATATATATATATATATATATATATATATATATATATATATATATATATATATATATGCTTTAGCATTCTGTCTTTGGTGTATAAAACATTTAATTAAAGTTCTGTCCTCTTAATGGTCAATATTTCTCAGCATTTTATCTCATATATCTACTTTTAAACATATCACACTTTTAGCATATATGTGTTAGCATTATGTCGCTTCATTTGTGACCTTTTTGAGCATTACATATTTTGGATGTGCAATATTTTTTAAGCATTCTATCCTTTTCACGTAAAATATAAGCATTCTGCGTGTATAGTATACCTTTAAGCATTCTATCTGTTTCGCCCATAAAGCTTTTTTTGACTTAACCCTTTACTTGTTGTATGATATATATTTCAACATGTTATCCTTTGCACGGTTAATATCCCTTAGCGTATCTTTTAAACATATCACATAACTTTTAGCATGAAATCCATGTGTATATAATTTTTTTTGTGGGGGGTGTGCATTTACCCTTTTGCTTATGATATTTTTCAACTCCACCTTTTACGTGTAATGTAGTTTGTTGAAATTCTGTCCTTCTGCATGAGATAGAGCGTCGTAGTAGACACTACTTATCTAAAATCGCACAAAAATAGCTTCATAAACGTTGCTCGTAATTGCAACATGTCAGATGCTATCTTCGAGTGGGAAAGAATGTTTGGAAATTAAGAAATTCTACAGCTCGTCGACTGCCCTGTCCTGATGAGCATGAGAGTAGTGTTCTTTTTTTTTTTTCCAAGTAAACCAGTAAGGCCTGGAAAACCAGTAGAGTGAGTGAACTCCTCCGGTGGGTATTTGTTTCAGTGGTGGCACGTTTAATTACAATATCCTTTATTTTAAGTTACTGTCATTGTGTTTTCCATATTTGATTATTATATGAGTTCATTTATTTTATTTTCTATTCTGAATCCATGTTTACACCACAATTTCACTGATATTTTCTTAGAGTGATGGGTTTTGCAAGAGAATGCAAAACAAGGTTGTCTGTTGGTAAAAATACATGAAAATTTGGTGATTTTTATAATTTAGTTGATGTACAAACCGATCTGAAACAATTAATGTTATAGTAGAAGAAAGTTTTAAAAAAATAGCATGAACTTTACTCAAATAAAGCCATACTCAAGCCAGGAAATAATGCTCAAAACGATTATTAATGTCTGTCTTTGACCTACTATATATATATATATATATATATATATATATATATATATATATATATATATATATATATATATATATATATATATATATATATATATATATATATATATAATATATTTTCATAAACTGGACCTCACCTTGGTGAGGAATTTAAACAAAACTATAATTGATGCTGCCACGAAACCAAGAAAGTCCAGTTTATAAGCAAAGGTAGATGTTATCTGAAAACTTACCTTAGAATTTCCTGGATTTACAATTGAATGGGGAAGGTCGCCATATGGGAATTTAGAATTCTTTTACAGATTTACAGGGATTTATTTACAGAAACTTAGCAAATCAGCAATGAGACACGACACAGCATGATCATTAAGGGGCAGATTCAGAATAGGACACAGGGAACAATAATGCAATGAGTTGGCAACAAGCAAGTGGATTAAAATGGAGCCAATCTGCAATACAATCAGTTCAATGATAATAATAACATTCAGTCTTGCCTTGATTACATGAAATAGTCTCAGGATTTTTGGTGGCAGACGAGATACTGAAGACCAGGAATTATCAGGATTTTTGTGCAGGAGCGAGATAGCTGAAAAATGGATCTGTGTGTGTATCCCTGAAAGAGACGTCTCAGTTAGGAATGACGGTGTACACTGAAGGAGATGGAATTCCCTTATGAAATATCACACAATACATGTTCTTAAATACAAAACATAATGTAGCCTAGAAGGTGATTTTAATGAAATCACGTAAATATGATCTGAGAATCGGAGCAGCGTAGGCTTTAACAATGAACACGTGATTGCACTCACACAAAGATAAAACTAACACTGATATGGCTTAACCTACATAGCCCTTAAATTGCACTGGTGGAGGGATAATTGATGGTTATCACGGGGTCTTTATTTGAATTCAAAGTACGTAAATGGCAAGGCATGGGATACAGGCAGGATTCTAACAAAGGGAGGATTGCTTCGTGGAGGAAGAAGTTAAAAGTTTAAAGAAATGGAATTGTAAGGCGTTTAAGTAAAAGGGAAGAGGGCTGGTCTTGACTACTTGCAAACGTACGAACCTTTTATGACTGTTATTGGCGCCTACAACCATTTCCAGATGTCATTTGAAGTCAGTCCAACCAGCGGAGCTGGAGAAAAACGCAGAGCATCCGCCGCAGATGAAATCAGAAGCGCGTCTCTGTCCTGCTTTTCAAAAGCAGGGCGTCTGGCGGGGCGAACTGTACCTGCAAGCATGTTGAAAAGACCAGCAAGGAAGGCATAGGGAAAACGCACTTATCATTATATGCCTACAGATCAAAATACTACCTGTTCCCTAGCTCTAAATGGCCTTTTGGCCTTCCCAGTCCCTACATGTCTCCCCATCGTGTGATGGGGGGGAAGGGGTTTTGTATTGTTTTCTGGATCGCACGATGTTGGGGGTGGGTAAGGAGGTACGGAGGCCTAACTAACGGCTGTTGACTGGTTCAAATAAGCGTGATTTTTTGCGACGCCTGACTCGAGAGGCAGAGGAATAACAGAATAATTCAGAATTAAATGATGGAATCAAATATACAGGAAGGGAGGGGTGTTTATTCTTGACAGGTCCCCCTTAAAAGGCCCTTCACACCCTTTAGGGTGAGGGGGTCATAGCTAATTCCTCCCGACTGGCCCGTGACCCTACATAAGGTGGATTGTGGCTCTGCACATCTAAAGGAACCTACCTAACTGCTAAGAGGGTTCTGAATTGGCTAATTTACAGGCCTAACCTGCCTAAGGGTATAGATACGGCTACTAACTGGCTAGGATGATGGGAGAAATCTACGCCTAGACAAATGCACACTGCAAATACTTAACCTAACCTAACCTACTATCCCCACGACTCTGGCACTGCATGAACTTGCACTAAAGAATGGCACGCACTGAGTTATGATCGGCACTACGCTTTACGATTAACACGCAACAAATAGAACATGACGAACCTGAAGGGTAATTCACAATGTATGATTAAGTAATATATCAGTTTTGAGTCTAGAGTGGGTTGGAAGGAGGTTAGTTGGAAAAGGGTTAGTAGTACAAAGGCCTAAGTGGTTAATGGTTAATGCTACAGGCTCAGAGGTCACACAGGCTACCCTCTCTGGGCAGATGCCAGGATCGCTCTGAGATGGAAGTGGCACTGTGCCAATGGGCGCGAGTGCCAAGAGAGGTTATGGCTCTGACTCACTAAGTGAATTTCTTCCGCCCCTTCTTCTTCTTCGGGGGCCTCCAGGGTCTGGCTAGGCCATTCCTAGGGGGCGATGAGGATACTGATTCTGAAGAACGGCCAGGAGTGCCGTCAGGATCAGGGGCAGCCTCAAGGGCTACGGGCTGGCTTCCTACTTCGGCTGCTGCGACAACCGTTGTGGGAAGGGAACCAGTGTCTGCGTCCTGGTCGGACAGCTCCTGGTCGACCAGGAAAGAGGTAACATCCAGGCCTGCCAGAGGGTCGTCCTCAGCAGGTGGAAGAGTGGGGGAAGAAGAAACATCAGGGGTCGGAGGTTCGCACTGTGCGATGATCACAGTGGTGAGATTTGGTGGATCTCCCGTAGAAGGATCTGAGTCATGTTCGGGGTCCGGCACTGGCACTAACTCAGGGCCAGGCTTGGGAAGTACGCTCGGCAGGGAGCATCCAGCCAAGATGGGTGGAGCTTGGCACTGACCAGTGCTTGCAAGGGGCACTGGCAGCGAATTGATGTCAGACAAAGCTGAAGGGGGACCCGGGGATCGAGACCCCTCGGAGTCCCTGGCATGATTTTGGACAGCGATTCCTGTCTTAGTGAGAGGATTGGGCCTCTTAGTTCAGTGGAGTTGGCTGCTGCGGCTAGCCTACTGGGGCACTTTGCCCATCTCTCCGAATGGCCCCTTACGTTGCAGGTCCTGCAGCGGTAATTTGTTCAGTCCCGTTGTGATGAGGGAGTAATTCTTTGGTGGCCATCTGGTCGCAAGACCCGCGGATTACGCCTAGAATGTGTTTGATGCTGGTGGGTCCGGTTCGCTTTTGGGCAAATGGAAGGTTGGGTTGAGGGTGGCACAGCTGTCACAGAGGCTGTGTCCCGCTCAGGAGGTTCTGGCACAGCCTCACTGGCAGAGGCAGTCAGGCAATAGAATGGCGGGGGTCGGGGCATCCCCAGAGGATGTCCCGTCCTAGCAGGAATTCCACTCCGTGCCTGATACAGTTCACTACACCCAGGCGGTGAATCTCGATGCTCCAGTCGGTAATCACCCGAAGTTCGACTGTGGGAACAGTTATGGACTGCTGGTCTACCCAGGTTACCGTCCACCTGACTTCCTCATCTATGAAGACACAGGCTGGCACTTTGGCCCGATTGATCAGGCTAATATCCGAGCCCGTGTCGGCAGTAGCCGAGAGGTTTACTATTAGGCTAGACTCATCCAGAGGGGCTATGGTGACGGACTTTGTCCAGACCCGCTCAGGGTGAGCCTTTTCTGGCGGCTCAGCCAGAGAGGAGGTGGTACTAATCAGGTGGACATACCTGGGAGCGACCACATGTTTTGGGCATACAGGATACCGTGAGGTAGAGTGTCCTGAAGCTCCACAGTCTCGGCAGGGGCCCCGGGGATAGGATGATTTCCCAACAGTGACGGTGGGCGGAGAAGCTGGTGCTGAATGAGGAGAGGAAGAGGGATGGTTATTGGTAGGCTGCCGAGGGTTGTTGCCCGGTTGATTATTGTCCCTGTAGTGGCAGTCTGCTTCAGCATGGCCGTACTTCTTGCAGATGGTGCATGTAGGCCTGCTAGGTGGTCCATTGCGGGGGCGATTGAAGGCCGAGTGTGTCCATTTTACTATTTTGCGCTGCAAGGTGCTGTGGGAGGGGCTGTATGTTTCTCAAGCATCAGCTAAGGGGCAGGCTTCCTTGAGGGTGGCTGGCTGCTTATCACTAAGATACACAGCCAGAGGCCCGGGTGCACACTGGAAGAGGTCCTCCAGCATGGTCCGGTTGAACACATCCTCGAATGTGTTGCACCGCAGGGATTTGAACCAGCGGGTCCCAGCCCGAGTCTTGTGACAGGCCCATTCCATCCAGGACCAGCCGAAGTCCTTGGCCATACCTCGGAATCATTGTCTCCACTCTCAGGAGTAATTTCATATGCCCTAGCAATGGCCTCACGGACAGCATCCATGTCTCCTCGTTGATCTCTTTCCAATGCTCGGTGGGTGGCCATAGCCTTACCGTCCAGGTGCTTGGTAAGCAGTAAGGCCCTCTCAGCCAGGCTAACGTCATAGGTCTCGAAGAGGAATTCAATCTCTTCGAGCCATTGTTCTGGCTCATCTTCTGTCCACTTACCAACGAGGTCATTGACTGTCGCGAGGGAGGTATTTGGTGCAAATGGAGTGAGGCTGGATGCTTGTTGGGCTGCTAGAGCTTCGGCGCTTTCCTTCTTGGCTCTCTCTAACTCGAGCTCCTTGTCTAAGAGCGCTAGTTCCCGCTGTCTTCGTCTTTCTTCTTCTTCTCCTTCTTCTTCTCTCCGCTGCTCGGCTTCTTGCTGTCTTCTCCGCTCTTCTCTTTCTTCTTCTTGCTGCCTTCTCCGCTCTTCTCTTTCTTCTTCTTGCTGCCTTTGTTCTTCTTCATACTTTCTCTCCTCGGTGATCTGTTCCTTTACAAACCTTTGAAGGGCCTGGCTGGAAAGACCGTCCTCCTTCCCTATATTCCTAAAGTATTGGTGCTCCTCGGTGGACATGTTGCTGATGGGGAAGGGGTGCTGAGTGAGTTACTTGGGTGTTCCCAGAGGAAAAGGGTTTGTGACGATGAGGAAGTGTCTTTATTAGTGGCACTTCAATGAGTGGCACCTTTGAATGAGGTGGCACTGTGGGTGAGTGTGCCATGCGAAGGTCACACTAGGGGAAAGCGTTCCTGAAAGAAGTCTGAGTCCTTATGGGCGGATACGCTAACAAATGGAGTGCTCCTGAAGGCTCTATGGTCCTTATGGGCAGATGCACTGTTAATGGGGTGTTCCTGAAGGAGCTGCGGTCCTTATGGGCGGAAACACCGGTTGTATGGCACCCTGTTTCTTCAATAAAGGTGCAATGACTTATAAGAGGTTGCTTTGGTTAGTTGGCACTGTGGTGCCGGTGCGCTCATGTCAATGCATGAATTGGCACTGAAGGTGAGGTACTCTGCCTCAGCAGAAGGTAAGTAGGGAGTAAAAGGTAATTGAGAGACTCCAACAGAAGGGAAGAGATAGGAAAGTGAAAGGAGAAAGATAAGTGCTTCAGTGATTGGGTGCTGAGCAGTGCCGCAGATTAGTGGCACTGAGAGAAATGGAAACTGGATGTGGCACGAGTGGGTAGGTAGTTATGAGAACTAGTGGGCGCTGCCTGACATGAGGACAGGTAGGCTACAAGGTAGGCACACAATGTGCAATGGTTTATAGCACTTGCAACACGCAAGTCTGAGATAAGATATACCCACTCCCGCACATCAGTTGGAACACGTAGCAAGATATAATATATATGCGCTTTATCGCATACTCTAAATGATCTGGGTTGAAGCACTTGGAGAAAAAAAAACAGCTGTTTTGCTTGAGTAATCCGCTAAACACAAGTGTTCAGAAATTTCACACTGAGTATATGATAAAATTTAAATGGGTAATGAATTTGAAATTTCAGGTTTTGTTATTAATCTAATTCTTTGTATCTGCCTTTTATAATTTATGAGTTGATTCCCAAACTCTTAAGTAAATTAGGTCGGTCCCATGTTAAAATGCATTAATGCGAGAGAGGAGAGAATGGGGAGAAAAAAAAGAAAAGATCTCTCTCTCTCTCTCTCTCTCTCTCTGAGCGATATGTAATGGCACGTATTTGTTATGAAATTTTAATCCCTTTATTTTACGCCTAAACGAAAATTAAATTATGGTTGCGAAATTACGTTAAGTATATTAGGGAATTGCTACTGCTTAGGGTATGGTACGCAAGGGTGTCTCAAATTGTTTCACAAAGTTTCCGAGTTTCGTTAAGCACACAGGAGGCTCGTTCCTTGAACGAACGTTGTGAGGAACAATATGCGCTGGAAAAAACATCTGATTCGTAGTGTCTTGCTTGTCGGCGACAGAACGAAGTGGAATTGGAAGAGAAAGAAAAACTCTACTTTCTTGCTAAATGCGGGTTTTAAAATGCGAAATGAATTATTTAACTTCGAATATCAGCACTGTCTTTACTTTACGTTAATAGTCTTTAATATGCACTGGGGGGTCGTTAAGTAACTACGCTTGGAACTGTTTTGCTTCCAACACTGGGACAGTTCTATGCATGCGCGATTTCAACACAACTGTGTCTCGCTGGCCGTATAAATGCCAGATATCGCTATACGGTTTCCTGTAAACTAATCGTTATTTCAAAATTTATCACTAACCAAGAAATGTACATTTTCTTTGCCTCCAAGGAACTATTCCGAAATAAACTCCTAGCTACTGGTCCTAGCGTACACATGCAAAATTCCCCTAACTACCACTTCCTAATTCTAATTTTACTCGTCTACAACTCGACACTTTGTCCTACACTCTAGAGATTCTCTGCGGGACGGACATTTCGCGCCTTCCTCTCTGTTTTCCTGAATATAAGAACCCTATGCGTTACCCTGTGTTATGAACGCTTTTACGATACGAGAATTGCGTTTCTTTAAAGAAATAATATTACTTCCCTGATTCTTAATATTAAAACATGCACACATTCTGTTTACCAAAGACGTCGGCTCCGATCGCTTCCTGTGCTTTTGAATAATGAAATGGTTATCGTGAATGAGATAATCGATTTTATATATTCCTGGTTTTCTAGTCTAGCTTAATAGCGAAGCTAATTGACGCTAATCGACTAATCCTGGCCTTTGGTCGTCACTTGTCATAAACTGGACCTCGCCTTGGTGAGGAATTTAAACAAAACTATAATTGATGCTGCCACAAAACCAAGAAAGTTCAGTTTATGAGCAAAGGTAGATGTTATTTGAAAACTTGACTTTGAATTTCCTGGATTTACAATTGAATGGGGAAGGTCGCCATATTGGAATTTAGAATTCTTTTACAGATTTACAGGGATTTATTTACAGAAACTTAGCAAATCAACAATGAGACACGACACAACATAATCATTAAGGGGCAGATTCAGAATAGGACACAGGGAACAATAATGCAATGAGTTGGCAACAAGGAAGTGGATTAAAATGGAGTCAGTCTGCAATACAATCAATGATAATGATAACATTCAGTCTTGCCCTGATTACATGAAATAGTCTCAGGTAATGCAAATGATGGAACTCCAGGATGGGAGAATAATTCATATGAACATTTGGGCCACAACGGAAATTGTTGTTGACTGCGACCAGGAATTATCAGGATTTTTGGTGGCAGACGAGATACTGAAGCATGGATAGCGATCGTTCCGCGCGTGCATCCCTGAAAGAGATGTCTCAGTTAGGAATGATGGTGTACACTGAAGGAGATGGAATTCCCCTATGAAATATCACACAATACACGTTCTTAAATACAAAACATAATGTAGCCTAGAAGGTGATTTTAATGAAATCACGTAAATATGATCTGAGAATCGGAGCAGCGCAGGCTTTAACAATGAACACGTGATTGCACTCACACAAAGATAAAACTAACACTGATATGGCTTAACCTACATAGCCCTTAAATTGCACTGGTGGAGGGATAATTGATGGTTATCACGGGGTCTTTACTTGAATTCAAAGTACGTAAATGGCAAGGCATGGGATACAGGCAGGATTCTAACAAAGGGAGGATTGCTTCGTGGAGGAAGAGGTTAAAAGTTTAAAGAAATGGAATTGTAAGGGGTTTAAGTAAAAGGGAAGAGGGCTGGTCTTGACTACCTGCAAACGTACGAACCTTTTATGACTGTTATTGGTGCCTACAACCATTTCCAGAAGTCATTTGAAGTCAGTCCAACCAGCGGAGCTGGAGAAAAACGCAGCGCGTCCGCCGCAGATGAAATCAGAAGCGCGTCTCTGTTCTGCTTTTCAAAAGCAGGGCGTCTTCGGGCGTCTGGCGGGGCCAACCATACCTGCAAGCATGTCGAAAAGACCAGCAAGGAAGGCATAGGGAAAACACACTTATCATTATATGCCTACAGATCAAAATACTACCTGTTCCCTAGCTCTAAATGGCCTTTTGGCCTTCCCAATCCCTACATGTCTCCCCATCACGCGATAGGGGGGGGAAGGGGTTTTGTATTGTTTTCTGGTTTCCGCCAATGTTGGAGGGGCGGGCCTGAGGTACAGAGGCCTAACTAACGGCTGTTGACTGGTTCAAATAAGCACGGTTTTTTTGAGCATAAGTTGGGTCCGACTCGAGAGGCAGAGGAATAACAGATTAATTCAGAATTAAATGACGGAATCAAATATACAGGAAGGGAGGGATTTTTATTCTGACAATATATATATATATATATAATATATATATGTGTGTGTGTGTGTTTATGTGTTAAAATGGTTTTCCCGGGTTCGGAAGGGCCATCTTATCTTAATGTATCTGTTTTAATAACAGAATCAAGCATCTCACTTTTCTTGAGATGTCTCTGGTAGCCGTGGCTCTTCCTTGGTGTCAGCAGATCCCTTCTCTTTTGTCAAAACTTCTCTCCTAAACCTATCTTTACACAAAGGCCTACTGAAATGAGACAGTGATATACAAAACTAGACTGTACTGGCAAATTTAATGAAAGTAACTCAGCAAAAGCTACGGTCATGAAATGGAGTGATTCACACCCTCTATCAATGAAAAACATAACTAGAGAAAATACTGTTTCACAAACAAGCATAGTCATTATTTTATGCCAAGCAATACTAGTGAATAATCCCCTTGTCATCAAGCAAAGTAATAAGGTCATAACAACCAAAAAAAAGTCATATCATATATAAGAGTAAGAAACACCACTTCCAAAAAATACGTCCTCCCAGGACGATGTTCAATTCCTGTTGGAAGAAACATTTCGTTATATTAAAAACCTGGAATGAATGTACATATTCAAGACAGAAATAAAAAATGCACAAATGGGCAATTTCACTATGTAGACATCGTTCAGTTTCACTGCTTCCAAACCGGGGGTTTTCCTACTAAAGTTTGGAAGAGATATAAATGTCACTGGCCGATTTTACTTACGTTCTATGGCCGTAAATAATGTATCTTCATAGTGGCGATCTTAACAGAATTCACCACTAACCAAATAAACCCAGATCTCTTAGTCCAATGTCCTTTCAAGAGTCTATCCCCCGGATAATATACCGTGGGCGATCGCACACACACACGCACATACCCCACCAGAATCTGGGCACTTCTGGCGCACCAGTTCAATGCTCTGTCATGCTGTCTCCATGTGTTCAGACCATGATCAAATAGTGCTCTTGTATCCGACTGAGCAAGTTCCAATGTCAGTGGCTCTCACCTGCTGTGAGAGTCACTGACAGGTCATCACATATCTCACTGTTGTCCAACGAAATATAGACTTAATATATATATATATATATATATATATATATATATATATATATATATATATATATATATATATATATATATATATATATGTTATAAGAAGGTATTTCATCAGAAATTCCCCCTGGTGTTTGGTTATAAGGACTGTGTTTGGAACTCAGTCAGAGTTTGGTTGTGGCATCTTCATTTTCTCCATGGCTGTAGAATAAGACTGTTTTTGGAAGATCAGACCAATGTTCTGCAGGATTTCAGACAAACTCCATAGTGGTTTTTCTTGTATTTAGTATAAAGACTATATACAAAAGAATACAATTGGTCTGCACAGGATGATCTCCCATGTCGATCTAAAAATCTAAGCTTTCACACTTTTACATAGCAAGACTAAGATTCACACACACGAACAAACATATGACCTCGTTCCCAAGGACTTCCCACGGCTACGTGACTTTGCCTCCAGCTCTGATCAAAGGAGAACGCTGAGTTTATGCAAACGCATGCTAATGTATGATGACGCACTGTCTTTAAGACACTACACAGGTACTTATTGATGACGTTTGCGTCTGGTTTGATCAAACTGGAGATTTCACAATAGCATTCCTTTCATGATCGACAGAGATATATATATATTGGGAATTATCTTAGATTTACTAAGAAACGTAGTTTATTTAAATGTGGCATAAATGAAATATGACATTTGCTCGGCCACGTAAACACAATAGGAACGAAATCATCAAAACATTCATTCACTAGCTAAGCATAAAATCTCAGAAAGCAAAAGAAAATATACGCTTCCAAAAATCATTATACTCAAAATGTGAATGAGGATATATAGTAATTACTGAAGACAGCAAATACTGAAATATGTTGCATATTTGTGAACACAAGTCTTACTAAAATGTAGCAAAGTGAGAAAAAAAGTAAGTTATATAACTCAAATATTGATTATACTGATAATGCTAATGATTAACATATAATTCATATATAGATAATGTAATCTGGATAAATCAAATAAAATAATGCAATTCAGAAATGATAATGCAATCCTGAAATGATAATGCAATTCGTATATAATGAAGTAAAAAAAACATTTGTGCACAGATTATATGAATACACTTGCAATGATAGAGATTGAAATCAATGCTTAAAAATGTATCCAAAAGGTAATAACCATATGGTAGGTTTATATAAACAAACAGTTATCCTGATAGATTAATCAGTATGGACAACCAAATTACTAAATGCAAAATGTTGAATGAACAACATGCTACTACACGCAATTGATACATACATATGTAGTATAGGTTATTAAAGAAATAAATGTAGATAAATGATAACACCAGAAATGTTCAGCTCTTCCTCACATATATTACCACCGAAAATAGAACCTTTTCAGTCTTTCTCTGTGTATACGAGCTTTAATGAAAAAATGGCCAGTAATTCCATTATCGAACTCGGAACATATAATTGCGCCAGTCCAACGTTAACCTTTGAGAATCAGCAGATTTCGCAATGGCCTCCTTCATCTCTCGTGCTTTGTTCCAAAACATTACGCTGACGATTACGCCTACGGCTCCCAGCAACATACCAACGGCAATTAATGTGTAGAGGAGAAGAAAATCATGGTGTGATCAGAAGAATGGCTCGCAGGAGACAGCAAGTCTAATGATGCAATAGCGTTTTCGATGGGCCTGCTGTAGGGAATTGTTAGACCTTGCAGCCTAGTGTTTCCCCACGATGTGTTGATGAAGAAGTTACGCCCACGGATGATCGATGTGCTAGCTCGGATGAAGACTGACGACGTTGTTACAATGCAGCCATCATTAACGACGAACATGTGTCCTGTTGTCCTAGTACCATCTGGGCAAGTGACGATGTATGGTTCTGCAGAGAAGACGAATGACGTGCCATTCACGAGCCTGTGACGAAACTGATTGTCACGATACCGTACTAAACCAGCCAAACAATGTTCACATGTATGGGGAGAGGTTCTGTTAAGTACTAAGTCCAATTCGCATGAATTCAAGGACGTAATGGATACGTTTAAGAATTCAAACAAATCGATCCTGCACACTACATTATTCATAACATCATGGCAATCATTTAACAATGCTTGGTCTCGACTACCGTAAAGCTTCCTTATTGGCGGAAACCAATACTAGAGCTGACAGATTATTAATAATAGGTGTCGAGACGTTAGATACATACGTGGGAAAAGGCGAAATTTTATACGCTTTCCACGCGTCTGATGGGTTGAAAGGAATGTCGATTACGATCTTATCAAGGTCAACTTTAACTGTGATCAAGCTGTAATAAAATTCAACTTTATGAAAATCTACTACTGGAACATGGCGCATTTTATCGTGAGCATTATTGATAATCTGAGTAAGATCTTTAATAGGTAACAAATGAGGAGACAACACGCCTTTAGCAGCAAGTGTTATAGCTTCCACGTAATCTTTTGATTTTTCGATAAAGCTTGAAACTCTCGAGTATACATGATTAATTTTAGCATGATAATACATCAAAGTTGCTAACAAAACTTGAGTGTCATGAACCTGATTGAAACGACGTGACTGTTCATTTACTTTACTGATTACGCTGTTCAAAGCTTGAATTTGTTTGTTTAGTTCTCCTGCTAATCCCTCTTGTTGATGTTCCAGATTTTCGATTTTAACCCGTGATCGCGAAGTTTCAAACGATTTGAAATCCCAACCCAAGACCTGCTACGGAACCAACCAAATTTAATGCCGCTAGAACAAGTGGGTTACGCCTTTCTGTAACGTCATGAGGTATTGACCACATTAGCAAATCACGAGCCAAAATTTCAGCTTCGCTTGTTTTATTCCTTAATTCCCAGAAAAGCATATTAATTGTGTCACTGACTTGATTAGGTGACGTTGGATCACTGCTAGCTAAGAATGATTTATGCAAGTCTGCCAGAGATTGATAAAAAAGAGTCAATTCTGATTTCAAAGTTATTACTTCATTTTCGCTAGTAAAAATGGCGTTCATATTGACTTCTAAAACTATATTACTGCCAGTTAGAAAGAAATTATTCATTTCCTCTACTATAGAACCATGATGTAAAGTTATTTCAGAACTCTTCCCAGCTACGATAAACATTGAGAGAATAGTGCATGGTATAATTTGACAAGCTTCATGTTGGAGCCTGCAAAAAAAAATAACTTGTAAATAATGAAACAAAAACATCGCATCATTCAAATGATGTAAAAATTCACACAATAATTAACTTTTTCATAACAAACCATTGTCTTAAGCTCTCACATGAGAGATAGATACTGTTCGAACATCCGTTGAATCGGACTGATTCCGAATTTTAAGTCGGTTACCTATTAAAACTTCTATAACTATGAAAGGACCTTCAAACTTAGGCAATAATTTCCAATTTAGCCCTTTTCTAACATAGACCTGTACATATACTATATCTCCTTCTTGGTAAGGCTTTGTGACCTTAGCTTTTTATCATGTGCATTCTTCATTAACACTTGAGCCTGTAAGAGGTTTTGATAAAGTGTTTGATATCTACTTCGGCTAACATCTATTATATCCTTCAATGGATCTGATAAACTAGATGTCGGGGATAAGATGTGAAAAGGTGACCTAGCAGGTATCCCATATACAGCTTCATGGGGAGACATACGGATTGAAGTATGATAATTGTTATTTAGGTACTGGACACCGTGGGTATTGCAATATCCCAGTTTGGGTCCATACCGCCTATGTTTACACGCAGTATGTCTAGCACCTTTCTATTAACCCGTTCTACCAATCCATTAGATTCAGGATGGTATATCATCGTATTGACTTTCTTTATTTGCAGAATTTCGCACAATGAGTTAAGGAAGTGATTATTGAATTCTCCACCTGAGTCAGAGATTATTATATTTGGAATTCCATGTCTGCATATATAGCACTCGTAAAACTTCCTAGCGCACTCAATGGCTGTTTTACTTTTTAGTGGTATTAATTCAGTATACCGTGTAAGGGCGTCAATTATAACCAAGAGGTTTTTATTCCCCGGTCTGTCTCGTAAAAACCTGTCAATAAATCAAGGTGTACCCTTTCAAAAGGTTTGCTAGGGACGGGATAAGTTCCGAGACCTACAGGATTCTTAGTATGGCCCTTGTGACGGAAACATATATCACAGTTTTTAATATATGTCCTAATATCTTTTAACATAGTAGACCAGTAAAATAATGACTTGGCCTTTTGAGAGGTTATTTCGAACCCAGGATGACCATGCAGAGGATGGTTGTGAAGCCATTTCAGAACGATTGGGATTAATGTGATAGGTACAACCACCTGGTCGTTAGTTAACTGTGTTGAACTCCTGGTTCTCCTAGCCACGGATCGGCATAGAATGTTATCCTTAATCAAGAAATATTGATTCGTATATTTCACATATTCCTTATCATCTGGATTCCTATTTAATGCATCTATTATTACTCTTAATTTCTGATCTTTCATTTGTTCTTGTCGTACTGAATCTAGATTCCATTCTATATCTGTAATATTCTCTGTTGTTTGGGCTAAAGATTGACCATTTTCGATAGCAATTTTCATAGCTTGCGAAGGAATTGGAATTTCTTCTAGATCAGCGAAAGGTATTGAGTGTGTTGGTACTGGGTTACGAGATAGCGCATCTGCGATTACGTTTGCTTTACCGGGTAAGTATCCAATTTTAGCTCCAAAGTCCTGGATAATCATGTGCCACCGAGTTCTTTTAGGACTATGATTGAAACCTTTAAAAAAATCAGTAAGGGCTTGTGATCAGTTAGAACCTTGACACTATACCCATAGATTATATATTTAAAATGTACCAACGAATTAGCAATGGCGAGGCATTCCTTATCTATTACTGCATATTTCTTCTCTGACATTTTTAATTTGCGAGAATAAAAAGCAATGGGGAAAAACTTATTGTCATGCCACTGGAGTAACACACCTCCTACTCCTTGATCTGATGCGTCGGTTGCAATAATAAACTCTTTAGTAAAATCGGGAAACTTTAAAATAGGAGCAGAACTGATTTTTTCTTTCAAGGTATCAAAAGCAATTTGATGTTGGGATTCCCATTTAAAAGTTACGTCCTTCCTTATGAGATCAGTTAAAGGAGCTGCTATTACTGAATAATCTCGGATAAACCGACGATAATAACCCGAAACCCCGAGAAATTGCTGTATGGCTTTAACATTAGTAGGAACGGGAAATTTACTAATAGCAGAGATTTTATCATGGACTACTTTAAGACCTTGCCGAGATACCATGAAACCCAAATAGACTAATTCGTCTTTAAAAACTCACATTTAGAAATTTTTACTTTTAGATGATGTTCTCTTAACCTTTGAAGGACTATTTCTAGTTTACTTAAATGCTCCTCCAAGGTGTTGGAAAATATAACTAAATCATCCATATAAGCATGGAGAATATTCCCTAGTAAATCTCCGAACACTATATTGATCATTCTAGTGAACGTAATAGAGCACAACGTAGCCCAAATGGCATACGTAGGAATTCATAGTGACCTCTAGCTGTACTAAAAGCAGTGTACTGGGTACTATCCTTAGCTAAGGGTATCTGGTGAAAGCCTTTAAGTAAGTCCAAGGAAGTAAAAATTTATTCTGTCCTAATAGAGACAAAATATCATCTGTGCAAGGTACTGGGAAACGATCAGGGATAGTTTGGTCGTTGAGCTTTATGAAAGTCAACACAAATCCTCCAGGTTTTGTCCTTTTTGGTACTACTATCAAGGGAAAATTATAAGGGGCTGTTAGATTTCTTAATAACCCCTCTTTAACATTTTATCTACCTCAACATTGATTTCATTCAGAAATTTGGCCGGTAGACGATATGAAGGTACGTAAATGACCTGGTCCTTATCCTTTAAACGAATTTGATGTTCGATGACTTCCGTTTTGCCTAAAGCTCCAGTACTAGTAGAAAAAACATCACTATATTTGGATAAAAGATCAAAAAATTTCTTGCTTATATCCCTATCTAAGATGTCTGCTTCGATTTTGCCTTTAATTACCTTTAAAAGAGATTCGTCTGTTGCTGATTCAGTGGAGTTAATTTCAGCAACTGTAAGGATTCGATGTTTATATGCTTCGATATTGACAATATGTTGATTTTCATGTACTGTTAAAGCAGCATTTAAGTGATTAAAAACTTCAATGTTAACCCGATGATCAGAATTTACTGTGTATAATGCTTGCGTGACTGAAAGCCCATTGATCTTTAAAAGTATCAGGAAGAATTAAAACCTCTGAGCCTGGCAATTTTCTTTTAACCTTGACCGTGAGATACGATGGTGTGTTTGGCTCAATGGTTTGTGCGAACGCAGCAAGGATGGGTGCCTGAGAGTTATGTTGGGTTGCTGTAACAATATCATCGCTTATGAGACAAGTGACTGGCTCTTCGATATACGTTATCTTCTTACTCTCTGTCTCCTTCTGATCCAAAACAGATTTCAATGTGTGTGAAGACCGATAGAATTTCCTTTATAAACACTCCGTGTTTTGCGGGTGTTAAAATTACGTTATGTAATGACATTGATGGATATCCCATAATAACTACTGGGTACATATTAATATTGCCAACAATGATAAAGGTATCCGTAAAGTACGTTGCCCCAACCTGTATTGTATCTGAGATGTACCAATTACATCTAATTCATTATTGCCTATTCTGACAAACGAACATCGGAGCGTTCGATGGGAAATCTTGAAAATAAAAGGTGATGGGTACGTAAATCCATTATATTACGTGGACTACCTGAATCAAAAACAAGGTGAAATGCTTGTGTTCTAAGCTAACTGCATGCAAAGTGGGTCTAACTTCTTCTGAGCCAATAATAGCGTGTATTTTGCAAAAATCTACGGGACCGTGCTCTGCATGTTTGGGAGACTCTACCTCGATTTCTGGAAAATTCTTGTCTTCACACATATCTTGGAGAACATTAAACTTATTATCTGATTCAAAAGTGATGATAACCCAATATCACTCTCCTCCCCTTTAAGCTGGCTATGTGGTGTTTGTCTGCCCGCCGGCATTCGGAAAATTCACTGACGCATGGTTGTTTGGAACTGCTGAGCCTGAAGTTGGCTTTCCCGAGGAACGATTTGAATGTACTTGTTTCTGACCTGCATTACTGTTCTGCTTGTAATGTTTGTTCTTTCCCCATGGTGCTGTTGCTTTTAGCGTCATTACCAGTGTTTTGAATGTTTGTGTTACTGTTTAAATTCTTCTTTCTTGCATTGCAATGACTATACTTATGATTCGTACTGTTATGGATTGAACAATAGCGGGATCTACACTCATTTATCATATGACCAGGTTTTTGCAATTAAAACAAATGACTGCTGATGGATTATTAGTGACTAAGTTAACCTGTTGCGGTGATGTAGACGCATGATTTTGTTTTCTTGCTTTGTAAAATCCTGAATTAGAGAAGGATCGAGATCTGTACACTTGGACAAGTGTTTCCGAACTTGCCTATAGATATCTAATTCTGAGCTATCTGATTGTAATTTCTCATCAAAACACTTAACCAAAGGTTCAGGTAACATCGCTGTTACAAGTGTTAAATAGAATAACCTGCAGACAGATTTGGAACTGATATGCAGATCACCATTGACCCAACTTGAGCCATCAATCTGTCCTTTATACTCTTCGAGCCTATCTCCTATCAGAGCTGCCCTATCTGCTATACTTAGATTAGTCATAGATGTGAGTCTTATGATGTTGCGTAAAGCAAGAACTTCATCCAATGCATCCTCACTCCCATAAATGGAACGCAGATTGGCTTTGAAACCATCCCAAGTGTTTGTTTCTTTAAAAGATATTCCCCAAGTACGCACCTGCATCTCCTTTAGCAAAATCTATGAAACTCTTTGCCTCTTGCAATTGTAAAGACGGATCGGTAATGGATTTTGCCATGAGGTGTACGTCTATAGACGAAATCGAAGATTCGACACCCTGCGTCAAAAATCCATTGACACGACCTGCGAATGGTACAATTGGCGATCTAGCATTAACTACCGTAACTACAGGATTCTGTGGGGAAGTGGTGGGTCGCTCCCACTTGGGGTTGGAGGAGTCATTTTCCTACTAAGTTTCCTATCCGCACGCCTACTCTCTAAGTGATCTTGAAACCTATATGAATAAACACGGCCGCTACGTAACCTCATAAATCTAAACCAGGAACGCAAGTAAATAACAACCGAGATTCATATAACCGCTAAAAATAACATCACTTATGAAAATGCATCATAAAATACAATAATGAAAAGTAATAAATGCACTTTCCTGAAAAAGAACAGAGTTAACAACGTGTCAGGCGTAAAAAATAAAAGAACACAAAAGTATGAAAAAAAAATGAGGTATCAGGAACCGCTACGTCTGCAAGGCAAAGGTATTAATCTACGGCACTGCTCACCTTATATCAGCAACCTGCCACTCGAGACCAGAACACTGTAAATGAATATACCAACTGTTATAAATAATGGCTGTACTTAGCTTTTTATTGGATTCTGGTAAGTAGGTCGACGAGGTTCCTCTGCTGTCCGACTTCCGTCTGGCTAGATACACGTCATCGAAGGGATGTTATTGTGGATGTTGAACTTCTTATGTTGATGAATGTTGATTGCAGAAACCCTCAAGGAACATCGTGGAGTGTTGATGTGCAATGTTGCGTAGATTTGTGTAGATTTCTCTCTCTCTCTCTGCCGTGCGTTGGGGAAGATGTGTTGTGAAGGTCAGATGTTTTCCTCGCTTTTTCGTTGTTGATTGTTTTCTTTCCGCTTCCAAGACGTTTTGATGCACCGAATTGTCCGTCCGACTGTAACCATGTCATTTATGAAGATGACAATTGTCTATGGTTTTTTAGGCATCTCGCCGTATCGGAGCTTCCGTTCCACCAATGTAGACGCCATGTAGAGGTGCTGCCAGAAAGCTCTGTTGTGACCGCTGTTGTGTACTGCCACCACTGTTGTAAGAAGGTATTTCATCAGAAATTCCCCTGGTGTTTGGTTATAAGGACTGTGTTTGGAACTCAGTCAGAGTTTGGTGTGGACATCTTCATTTTCTCCATGGCTGTAAAATAAGACTGTTTTTGGAAGATCAGACCAATGTTCTGCAGGATTTCAGACAAACTCCATAGTGGTTTTTCTTGTATTTAGTATAAAGACTTATATACAAAAGAATACAATTGGTCTGCACAGGATGATCTCCCATGTCGATCTAAAATCTAAGCTTTCACACTTTTACATAGCAAGACTAAGATTCACACACACGAACAAACATATGACCTCGTTCCCAAGGACTTCCCACGGCTACGTGACTTTGCCTCCAGCTCTGATCAAAAGGAGAACGCTGAGTTTATGCAAACGGATGCTAATGTATGATGACGCACTGTCTTAAAGACACTACACAGGTACTTATTGATGACGTTTGCGTCTGGTTTGACCAAACGGAGATTTCACAATAGCATTCCTTTCATGATCGATAGAGATATATATATTGGGAATTATCTTAGATTTACTAAGAAACGTAGTTTATTTAAATGTGGCATAAATGAAATATGACATTTATATATATATATATATATAATATATATTTTATATATATATATATATATATATATATAAATATATGTTATTTATTGCTTAAAGATTAGCGCCAAAAATATACGCTATAAAGCGCCCGCCTTTCTGCTTTGCTCAGCCGATAGATAGGCCTCTGTCTATTTTAAACCAGTGAGAGGTAGTGGATACTGGCTTTATATTATTTTGAACCAGTGGAAGTCCGGGGTATAAGGGCTCAGAGATATAATCTTTAAATATAACTGGCTTTGCACCATTTTCTTTGGTATATAAAATAGGCCGTTTCTTTGACATAGTATGACCGGTCAGGACATCGCCCCCTCTACCCCTGTCCAGAATAATAAATATCAGGGCGAGGACAGCTCCTTCTCACACGTTCTATCGCTATTTAATAATAAGTCATTGCTTAGAAAACAGGCCCTGCCCCTGCCCTCCCGTTCATATGAAACAGTACTGGAATTCTTGCCACCCTTTTGCTGGTGCCCCCGATCCACGTGGCCTTATAAGTTTTATCAGACGGGGATTGCAAGTCTCCAAATGCGAGCTGATACTGAACGGCAGCCTTTTCATCATCCCACGGGCAGGATCAGCTTTTCCGTCCCAATGTAACGACTTGAAGCAAACCTTGGTGAGGGCCCTTTTCTGACGCTGAACACGTGGTCCCTGGCAGAAGACGCTATCATTTACATAATTAAAGTACCCAAAATGAGTTGCTATGTCCGTTAAATTCGCCCTTTAAATTTATTAACTTCTGGGCCTATAACTTTGTATTCCCTGATGTTTCTTGGTTCAAGCCCTCCCACGTGTTCACTGCTTCTTTCCTCTGAGTCACAAGTAACGCCTCAGTAGTCCTTAGGCGCCTTCATTCTGACAAAAAATTCATTTCTTAAATTCCAGCATTAGATTTGTAACCTGGGTCCTAATTTATCGTTTCAGAAGGACGACCGTAGAACTGCAATGTAATTATCATGGTCCGTGTTTTGATGATTTCCCAGGCTCCCATTACTATTATCTGGACTAGTGTCATAAATTTAACGTGTTTCAGTTAATTTTCCCTTTGATCTTGTTGCTAAAGATATAACTATTTTTATATAACACGTGTTTCACAGACTTCCCTTTGAGAAGTATTAGTAATCCGTGTATCCTTTTTGTTTGTGTTTTAATGTAGCAGTATCTTGCAAGGCCATTTTTAGTAAAGTTATCTATACGTTAGTCATAAGAACCACCTTTCAGAAACAGAGGATAAAAACATATATATATATATATATATATATTATATATATATATATATATATATATTATATATATATATATAACACCAGATATTTTTATGTTTATTATGGTATATATATATATATTTATATCTGTATATATATATATATATATATATATATATCAAACATATTTCCGTTATAATAGAGTGTTTTTAAATTGCCAGAACCCTATTTTATATAAACTAAAATTGATATGGACAAAAAAAAAGATAATTCAGAAAGGTTAAGTTTCTCTCTGAGTATTTAATATTTTGTGTGGCCTCCATCTGCCTGTACCACAGCCTGCATTCTTGAAACAAATATGATTTCAGAAAATCGTAAAAAAGCTGAGACTAAACTCCATTTCCTGAGCACTTATCACCTCTCTTCGCAGGTCGTCGAGGCTTGGTATACCATCATAGTTCACTGTGCATGCTTCAACACTATCCTTTAAGATACTACCAATGTTCTCACACACATTAAGGTCAGGGGAGCTACCTGAAATTCACTTGACGAGAAGAAATCGATACCACTGTTTCTGAAGCAAAACCTGTGCCTGAAGAGAGCCTTGAAACATGGTGCCTTATCATGCAAATATGTGACTTCTTCAAACAGATAAAACATTTTTTGGATCTTTGAGGAAAGGAAATTCCCCACCAGTAAGACAGTTTCTCTGAAGTATTACCATTCCATGACTGTCCTTTTTATTTGATGAGCCACATTAACCTTTTTGCTGTGAAACAGAGAAAAATTCAAACATTCAGGAAATTTCACAACTTCCATTAATGCAATAGCGCACATCATCGCTGATATCATCAAATTTGCAGCCCAAATGATGTCATTTTATGATTTGGCTTTCTGACTGTTCTAAAAATGAAGAGTTCATTTGATAATAGCAACATGGAAAAGTCAACTTCATCCCAGTCTTTAAGAAATGAACCACAGAACCATGCAATCTTCTCTCAGTTGCTGAGTGATGTTGGGCTTAGATGATAACATGAAATGGCTAGATACCAGATTTTTTTAACTCAAGATATACAGCACTGTAACTTCTCTTCTTTCCCCCTTTTGTTTCTAGTTCAAGCACTAATTTACGTAAAGACTCTCTTGGTCTACCCACTGCCTCAGCTATGATGTCTCTTGACTCCTGAGAAAGGACTTCAGGCCTTCCAAGATTCTCACTCTTTTCGCTATGACAGTCATATGGATTTTTGCTCCAGTTTCTTTTGACAAATGATTCATCTCTTTTAATGTATTTAGCTATCCAGGAACGTGAAATGAAGGATGCGCCAGCATCCCTGGCCTCTCTGAAGGTTATAGCCTGGATTCGGTCAATCCATCTGATTTCCTCCAAGTCGTTAGCCATGGCTGTATCTAACTCCGTCACTCAGTCTGAAAACACAAGAAACGTAAAATGAAAAATAGCTTAATAGAAACTTTAAATAATGTACTTGGAGATAGGCTATAGCAGAAAACTTCAATAACTTTCTGTTTGTTCTGTGGAGGGGCATCTAATTTCAGAAACACCCTATATATATATATATATATATATATATATATATATATATATATATATATATATATATATATATATATATATATATTACATATATATATATGTATATATATATATATATATATGTATTATATATATATATATATATATTTATATATATATATATATATATATACACATATACATATATATATATATATACATACATATATACATATACATATATACATATATATACATATATATATATATATATATATATATATATATATATATATATATATATAGATAGATAGATAGATAGATATATCCGGAGCCAGTAGGAAATAATGAAAGGCAGAAGTACCTAGCGCTTTCGTGTATTTTTGATACACCTCATCAGGGTACAATATAAGAATGAAAAACAGCTTCGAAATTTCAAAGGTAAACATAAAAACGAAGAAAATTAAAATACAAAACAGCCTAACCAAGAAGCAAATGGTCCACAGCCAAGAATTACACTTAAAGGATAAATGCTATAAATGGAAATGAAACTACTAAGCAGTCTGTTACATAGTTACTAAGTTTTCAACAATGCATTTCGTAAGCCAGTTATCTAGCTTATATTATCCATTGCTAATATTAAACAGGCTACTTGACTTATGTTTTATTATGCCAGATTCTATAATGTTTCTTTTAATAATATCCCTACAAAATAAAATATCCTTTGAATTTTTCCAATTAATTGCATGATCATAATTGTTCATATGTAGAAAGAGGGCACTCGATGTATTGCCTACTTGTACACAATATCTATGTTGATTTAATCTTGATGCCAACAGTTTACCACTTTGACCAATATACTTTTTATAACAATCTCCTCAAGGAATTTCATATATGCAACCTGTTTGTAAATGGGGAGAGTTCTTTATCAAAATTGCTCTCACAGACTGAGTGTTACTAAAAGCAACATTAACATTAAAAACTTTAAACATTTTTTATAGAGAAAACCTGTAGTCAAAAGGTAAAACAAGCAAATTGCAACGATCAAAAGTTTGTACATAGTCATATGCATAAAATGTTTTCTTAGCCTTTCTTAAAGCAGCATCGGCTAAAAATGTCGGGTACTTCAATCTGAAAGCAATATCATAAATCTTTATAATCTCGTCATGTAAAAATTCTGGACAACAAATTCTTAATGCTCTTAAAAACATTGAAGAAAATACCGAGAGTTTAACTTTCAAATGGTGATTAGAGTAAAAGTGAATGTAAGAACATACATTTGTAGGTTTCCTAAAAACTGAAATTTTACATCTGTTGCCGTGTCTACAGTATGTACATTTACTACATCTACATCTAAAGAGGGTAAAATGGAATCTTTTTCTTCCTCAAATGTGAATTTTATACAGGGAACTAGAGCATTTAATCTAAATAGAAATCGCTTTACATACTCACGCAACGGCCATACACAAAATATGTCATCGACATACCTAAACCAAAGAACATTCACCGGTAAAATATTTGATAAAAGCTTCTTTTCGAAAAAACTCCATGTAAATGTTGCTTAAAAGCGGCGACAAAGGGTTCCCCATCGCCATACCAAACTTCTGCTCATAGAAATTTCCATTAAAAGTAAATTTACACTCCTTTATACATAGTTTTAGTAACTCTAAGATGGTGTCGGTTGGCAGAGAAAATTCATAGTTACCCAACTCATCGGCTAAAAAAGTTATCAGATCGTCAACTGGAAATTTAGTGAATAGTGAGATTACATCAAAACTAACCATTTTAAATTCATAATTAATGTTACAGCTTCTGGGACGGTTTAGAAAATCCAAATTATTTTTTACTGAAAACCCTGAAATTTTTCCCAAAAGAGGTGACAATTTACTGACAAGCCACTTTGACAAATTATAAGTTGATGACCCAACAGAACTAATAATAGGTCGTACAGGGTTATTTTGTTTGTGAGTTTTAACAGGTCCATGAAGGTAGGGCAGTGATGCACATACAATACAAAATTTCTTAATTAAATCATCCTTTCCCCTTAACAATGTTTTAAGTTTTTTATTGAAGCTACTGTTAACTTTCTCTAGCGGACTATGGTTCAGAACTGAATACGTTTCTTGGTCACTTAACAAAACTAACATCTTATTTACATAGTCACCTTTATTTATTAAAACAAGAGCATTTCCTACTGACTCCAGATATACAATCTTCACGTGTTACTTGTGATCGTATAACATATACAGGGTACGGCATAAGTAACGCCCTTTGTTTAAGTGGAACAAAATTAAAGCCTTTTTGATTATCCTTTATTTTTTCGAACATGGATGTATTGCCACAGGTTAGTAGATTAATATAATATGTTAACAAAATTAATATAATGCTTATTCGGTTTAATAATGCGGCATAAGTAACGCCCTTTTTAATTTTATATCTTATAATGTATATTTTCTTTATTTTTAATTAATTTGCTAAATCTTCATTTTTTCACATATTTTATACAACCATGAGATAAACAAAGGAGCAGAGAGTAAAAGCAATTCAATTGTACTATCAAAACAATAAAAATGGTGCTGAAACCTCAAGATTGTTATCAGCTGAATTTAACACTCCCAAGGGTGCAAAGCCGAAATATCATTTGTATTGAACATTATTAAACCGAATAAGCATTATATTAATTTTGTTAATATATTATATTAATCTATTAACCTGTGGCAATACATTCATGTTCGAAAAAAAAGGGTAATCAAAAAGGCTTTAATTTTGTTCCACTTAAACAAAGGGCGTTACTTATGTTGCACCCTGTATATATATATATATATATATATATATATATATATATATATATATATATATATATATATATATATATATATATATACATACATATATACATATTAATAAGCCTGTGAGGAGTATTTCTTTTCCTGCACTATAAAAATCAGTCAATAATCATGGCGGTTACCAGCAAAGATTGAAATTCACTGACGAATAATCGAAATCGTCACATCAGAGGTGATAAAAATTTCTGTCCCCGTTTCTCTGCGCAGTCATTTTTTCTCGATAAAAAGACGATCACTATTTCTGATCAGAAAGACAGAAATAAGCGATAGTCGTAATAAAAAAGACAGCAGGTGGAGAAGGCAGTGTGAAAAACTTCAAAGACAAATATCCCCTCTCTAACTAGGAATTAAAAATAAGATTGACACCACTATTTGTAAAGCGTCATTTCTGCACTTCAGGATTTCCACAGTAGCGTATAAAATACACAGAACAGTATTTCGCGAATTATTTTTCGTAAAAGGCAACTTCTTCTTTGAATGCTACTGAAATTTGAGATAAACTGTAGTAATAAATAAAAATCACTCTCTCTCTCTCTCTCTCTCTCTCTCTTCTGGAAAACTAACTGACCTCCGGGTAATTACACTATGACTTATTCAATGTTTCAATAGATTATGCAGCTCCCTGGCAAAGATAACGCTCATATCACATGCCGAGGCCATTACCATTGCACATCATAGCCTTATGAGATGATTAAGTGGAGAAAATTCTAATTTTAGAAAGGTCAGTTTTTTTAAAAGACATTATCTTCTGTGTGATACACTCGATTCTATTTTTCATAGAAAGTAGGAGAGAGAGAGAGAGAGAGAATTCAGAAGTGATAAAGGCAGTGCAGTACGTGATTTTAGTGCAAAAAGTCTCTTCAGATCGAGCAATTTCCTCCATTAAGCTATGAAGTGTGACGTGACGAAATCATTGCAATTATAAAACATACAAATGCCGGTCTTTTCTCTTGTGCGACGTTCTTTCTTGGTATATGACGTAAGTAGGGTAAAAGGTGCCATTTGGCGTCCTGAACATTTGGCGTCCTCAAGAAAGGGTGTCATTTGGCGTCCTCAATTATTATTATTATTATTATTATTATTATTATTATTATTATTATTATTTATTTTATTTTATTTTTTTTATATTTTTGCTGAAGAAAATAACATGCATATATAAAACTATGTAGTAGGGTAAAAGGTGCCAAGGCTCTGAACTGATATGAGAGAGACCCACTGCTATAAACTCTGTTATTAATCCCACTTTATCGATAAGAGTCTGATTAGGAGGAGGAGACACCTGCTGAACTGATATTATACATATAAATATATATACAATTCCTCTCTCTCTCTCCATATATATATATATATATATATATATATATATATATATATATATATATATATATATATATATATATATATATATATATATATATATATGTATATACATATATATATAGTCTCGGTAATTGGGCGGTTACTTGGAAATCTTAGCTTAATGATAAATAATATTGCCAAGACCAGGAAGAACATTCTTTATTATACGAGCTTTCGAGGTATAAAACCTCATCATCAGGCTGAAAAACCGACAAGGATGAGAATCAATAAATTACAATAAAATGAATTGTCATAATAAATCCTCAGCAAAAATACTAACCAAATATATAAAATGAACAAGTAAATACAAACTAAAAGGGTGAGACTTAAAATCACGAAAAATTAAAAGCGAACATAAACATAAAAATATGAAAATAAAAATAAGGTGAAATGTAAACAAACTACCACTCACAAAGTAAAATATTTAACGACCTAATTGAGTACTTACTATGAAATTACACGATAGCTAGTTGAATACCAGACGAGATTTTGTTCAATTCCGGTTTCATCTTTTTAATAGTCAGCGACTCTGAAATCAAAAGGTCCAGTCTATTTGAACAAAAAGACAGTACCAAAATCCAGGTCAGTGAAAGGATGGTCTTGTGCTAAACTGTGTTCTCTAATGGCAGAAAAGGGTGGTTTGGAAAGGGGAAACCTAGTTCTAATAGAAAGACCTCTGTGTCCCAAAATTCTGTGTCTGAGGGGAACTGGATCCCACGTATCGCAGACCACACTGCGAACAAGTGAACAAGTAAACGACACAGGAATTAAGGTCCACGGGCAGAGTACGCTTATCTCTCAAAAGTGATCTTATTGTAAAAGGATTACAGAAAACAAACGGGAAAGTAATTTGAGGGAAACAATGCTTAAGTATTTCTTGTAACTTTTTTTCTGACCATATAGCTACTATGACCAAGGTAAGGCAATTTAATGTACTTTACATCTTTACTAACAGTACTGTACACCGGTCTGGGACAAAACTTTCCATTTAAAACATTTTTCAGAACTTTGTAAACTACAAAAATGGGATATGAGTTTTCAGATAAATAATTCTGGAGGAAAACCATATCTTGATGAAATAAATTAAAATCACAACAAACATTGTAGGCTCTATTTATCAAAGTGCGTATTGAGTTCATCTTATACAACTTTGGCGAAAAACTGAGGTAATTTAATCCCAAGCCAGTAAAAGTACTTTTCCTATAAACAGAGGTCTCAAATTTGCCACTATTTCTGTATACCTGTACATCTAAAAATGACAACTTATTATCCTGTTACGTCTCACAAGTAAAAGAAATGTTAGGGTTACGAGAATTAAAATATTCAAATAAATCAACATGTGATAATTCCTTAAACACAAGGAAAGTATCCCAAAGGTTTGAAAGCACTAGGGCATAAAGACATCCAAATCCTTTCACAATAACCCATGAAGCAATCCGCATATACAGGTCCAAGGGAATTTCCCATAGCTACTCCATCTATTTGATTATATAATTTACCATCAAAAGTAAAAATGCCATCAGCAGTTGCTAAATGTAATAATTTTTGCAAGTCTATTTAAGTCCAAACACTGACAAGTGGTTTTCACATATATTATTAAGAATAATGTCGGTTGTTTCTTTTAGTGGGATATTGGTGAAAAGAGAGGTTACATCGAAACTAGCCATTACAACATCTTGGTTAAAATTGAAAGAGAATAATTCTTTAACAAATTTGGAAGAATTAGAGATGTTAAATTCACTTAAAGTTAGAGGGTTTAAAACTGGAACTAAAAACTTAGACAGGTTATAACTAAAAGTACCAATTGTTGTGATTTTAATTTATTTCATCAAGATATGGTTTTCCTCCAGAATTATTTTTCTGAAAAGTCGTATCCCATTTTTGTATTTTACAAAGTTCTGAAAAATTTTTTAAATGAAAAGTTTTGTCCCAGACCGGTGTACAGTTCTGTTAGTAAAGATGTAAAGTACATTAAATTGCCTTACCTTGGTCATAGTAGCTATATGGTCAGAAAAAAGTTACAAGAAATACTTAAGCATTGTTTCCCTCAAATTAGTTTCCCGTTTGTTTTCTGTAATCCTTTTACATAAGATCATTTTTGAGAGAGAAGCCTACTCTGCCCGTGGACCCTAATTCCTGTGTCGTTTACTTGTGCACTTGTTCGTAGTGTGGTCTGCGATACCTGGGATCCAGTTCCCGCTGGCTCAGACACAGAATTTTGGGACACAGAGGTCTTTCTATTAGAACTAGGTTTCCCCTTTCCAAACCACCCTTTTCTGCCATTAGAGAACACAGTTTAGCTCAAGACCATCCTTTCACTGACCTGGATTTTCGGGTACTGTCTTATTGTTCAAATAGACTGGACCTTTTGATTTCAGAGTCGCTGACTATTAAAAAGATGAAGCCGGAATTAAACAACAACTCGTCTGATATTCAACTAGCTATCGTGTAATTTCATAGTAGGTACTCAATTAGGTCGTTAAATATTTTACTTTGTGAGTGGTAGTTT
>NC_089754.1:12825302-12932802 GCF_040412425.1 Macrobrachium rosenbergii
TACATGGGATTAGTCATTCAAAAATTTGATTAATAATAGTGTGCAAGCAAATCTTTACAAACGTCGTATTTGTTGATGTTAATAAGTCTAATAGTTCAACTTATGATAGTCGTAGGCCTATGTCTACAAAGTTCACACATATGAAGGAGATAAAACAACGATAGTGATGGCAGTTGGAGATGAAAATATTAAAACATAAGAACAGCGATGACCTCTGAAGAATTATAGTAACATCCTTTAATTAAGTAAAAGTATGACAACAGTAAGCAGTATCAGAAAAAGCCCTGTCTAAGGGAAACTGCAGGTAATTTCTCGGACCCACCGCTAGTGTTCAGTTTTTCTTGCACTTACAACTGAGTTGCCAAATAGCGCCAGATGTCGCTATTATAAGCTGTTGTCCGAAAAGTTTTGAAGTATGTTGCAAAACATTTTTGAGTGATTGTACATACTTATACTGTGTTTGCATGCAAACAATATGTACAGGTTTATATGTATATATACATACATGTATATATATATGGAGAGAGAGAGAGGAATTGTATATATATTTATATGTATAATATCAGTTCAGCCATACCAGTCCAGCAGGTGTCTCCTCCTCCTAATCAGACTGTTATCGATAAAGTGGGATTAATAACAGATAGTTTATATTGGTTCAACTCTTATCAGTCATACAGCCGTTGATGAGTCACACAGTGGGTCTCTCTCATATCAGTCGGAGCCTTGGCACCTTTTATCCTACTACATAATTTTTTTATATATGCATGTTATTTTCTTCAGCAAAAATATAAAAATAAAATATAATAATAATAATAATAATAATAATAATAATAATAATAATAATAATAATAATAATAATTGAGGACGCCAATGACACCCTTTCTTGAGGACGCCAAATGTTCAGGACACCCTTTCTTGGGACACCAAATGGCACCTTTTACCCTACTAACAAATGTTCAGGACACAAAATGGCACCTTTTACCCTACTACATAAATTTTTTTATATATGCATGTTATTTTCTTCAGCAAAAATATAAAAATAATAATAATAATAATAATAATAATAATAATAATAATAATAATAATAATTGAGAACGCCAAATGACACCCTTTCTTGAGGACTCCAAATGTTCAGGACGTCAGGACACCAAATGTTCAGGACGCCAAATGTTCTGGACTCCAGGATGCCAAATGGCACCTTTTACCCTACTGACATAGCTATCTTTATTAAAGAGAATATTATTTTATTTCTTTGTATTTAGAAATATAGTAAGATCGAAGGTTGATTTTGTCTTAGTGCATATTATTAAGAAATATATAAAAATTATATACATTTTTTATTCATAATCGTTTTGCCTCGGAGTTCAACAAATAGATCGCGATCGAATTTTCAGAAGTCTGTGAAGAAAAAAAGAAAAGCGAGAGCTCAAGATTTCATACTATGAAAAAATGAAGACTAGTACAAAGGTTGTTACAAAGGGAAAATCAAATGTGGTAATTGACATCTGGGAAACGCGGGAGGTAAGGCCACAAAATAAGTCGAATAATTGCCGAGATATTTGCATGTTCTATTAGACCACGAGAACTGAAAAGGAAATCACTTTCATATTCACTGGGAAAAAAGAAAGTCTCAACACTGGCTGATATTTATCATTATTATAATGATATAATTTGCCTTAATAGATTAAGATAAATAAGAATATAAAAATCCTATGATGGACATATACCTCTCTAAGTAGATTTTACTTGCATTACCTTTTTTCTGATCTTAACTATATTTCATTTTTTGGCAAGTAAATCTCTTGTTAAAGTATATTATAAACATTAATTTTATACCAACGGTTAAAGAAAAAAGGGGGTTGCGTTCATGACTTTTCATTTCAAAATTTCACTGTTATAACTCTGTTATCTGGTTTCGGGTCTTCCTTCCTGACAAGTCTCTACGTAGAATTAATAGATGCAAATCTCATTGTGACCCTCTCATTAAGTAAAGTCCACCAAAAGAGACGAGTTATTTATTTATTTGTGACTAATGAGCTCTTGGAAAAAATTCAATTAGCAGACATTAAAAGGAGAAAACTGCCTTGTGCTGAAACTCTCCTAAACGTGGCAGTGTCTGAGACGGCGCCTCTACCCTTTTTCATGATCGTAATTTTTCCTTTTCCTTCCAAGTGAGCTTCCCCCTTGCAGAGACTTACCACTCAAAACCAAGTCCCTTGCACTGATGCGGACAGCAAGGCTTAACGGGGTCACAACTCTGCCTGTCTCGATTTTCCCCTGTGTATTACTTGCCTGACTTTTTTTCTCTCCTACTGTTGATACCAGTTATGGGCTGTTCTACAAGCAAGAGCCCGTACCAGTATATGCCTGCTCAATCTAACAGCAACAACAGGCAGCACTGATGAAAAAGTGGAATTATTAAGAAGCTGACGGAAGAATAAAACAAAATCAAGAAACCCAATACAGTGACTGATGTTAAGCTGTTGCATCGACACTTGTTAGGTAGCCACTTCCCACATTGCTCGAATCGATGGCTGTATCTTTGCCTGTGCTCATGCGCTTTTGAATTCCTACCCTTCTACCTCCTGGATTAAGTCCTCATTTCTACCCTTCCCACATTCTTGGTTTTGTTTTCATGGAGGTCTCAAGCCCAGCTTCAAAAACCCTAATGCTAAACTTAGATACCAAAGTATTTAAATGGTGACGAGAATACGTGATTCTGTTGCACAGAGATAGCAGCAAAATTTGACACTTCTATGAACAAAAGCTTGTTTCAGCTTGCAAGCCATCTTTTTTTTCGTTATTCCTCATAGAGGCTACACAATAGTTATTGCTGATGTGTGCTTGTTATTATGATTAATTTTTGTTATATAAATAGATTACTGTTGTTAAACTCTTTTTTGGCTAGGAAATATAAAATAATGGTCAACTCTATTAAAATTGTTTCAGCGGTGGTATTACTGTCCATTCTTCTAAAGTAGATAAAGCCTTTATTCCATTCCAGCGGAGCAAGTACTGACGATGCACCACTTGTAGTATGAAAGGTGCTAGATAGTGATCACTTTGCTATTTTGTATAATAGTAATGACACTTGGACTATGATTGCAAAAGAGGAAAAAGGTCTCGCTCAATACATTTATCACTGAATCTCCTTCTGTAAATAACAACACTGATCTGTCTTTCCCAGTGACAAATGTAGCTAAAAAGACAAAATTAAAAAAAGGACATTTTCTCCATACTGCCTCCTGCAGAACAACACGATTAAAAAAATCCGTAACTTCAATTTTTTTTTTAACTGTGCCTCTATGACTTTGTTGTTGAAACGCCAGGCTAATAAGTAACAAGAGTCATTTTTGTTTTTCCTTCGAGGTAGAATTTAGGTCATAAATGGTTATAAATATACAATAAAAAATTATATGAGAAAAAATTTTCCATTAGTCTTTCAGACTCTGCAGAGCCACATGTATATAATTTGAGATAGACCCGAGTTAATGAATAAAAGTAATTGTTGCAAAGGACTCACTTCTATACAAAATAATTCACTGATATTGTGATCCCCATTATGCAGTGATGTATTGGCGAACATCTGTTTTATGGCTTTATTATTGCTTGATATATATATATATATATATATATATATATATATATATATATATATATATATATATATATATATATATATATATAGTGATTTGAGGAGCCAGAATTTCTTTTTGCAGAATTGTCTTTCAGTAATACCATTGCAAGTGTTTCTCTTTAAGGAGAAGCTCCCATAGTTTATTATCAGTAATGGCTCATAAAACAAAGGAATCAGGGTTTATAATCCATTGAAGATGCTTATTATCATCATAATTATCATCATAACTGACTGATCATTTAGGATGATTTCCTGCTTAACAAGTAATGACGTTTAATGTAGGTTGATTTACTGACTGATTCCTATAAACAAAAGTCCGGCTCCGATAAAAAAGAGGACATCTGTACCTCCTGGGCAGACGAATTTTAGCACTCGAATAACATACTGGTATGTGTTAATTTATTCATATTATTTCCATCCCTTCATCAAATTTGATCATTTATCCTGTTGCGCTTGAACATTTGCCTTGTTTTCATTGCTAGCATTTATTTTTTATTTTACTCATCAACAGCCCTTATAAACAGTTCAAATATATTAATAGTGAATTGAAATACCATTCATAAGTTAGGAACCTCCAATGCCCATAAATAAAAGCGGTCCTTGTATTGCGCACAGAAAAAATCAGCTCAGCATCCCAATAATTTCATCCACATTTCCCTACAGAGAATTCTGAACCTTTTTTGGTTGTAGGTAACGAGCAAAGGCCCTTTATCAAGGGGCGTATAACGACTAAAAACTTCTCTTCTCTATAGTTTTCTTGTAAAGGAAGTATAGTACGGTATCTCTACTCACTCAGTGTTCGTTCAGATATAAGAAGAGACAAGGAAAAGTTGCATTAACAATGGACATAAGGAAGTCATCATTTGAAGTTGCACTGTTAGAAATTTAGTTCCTGTAAGACGTCCACTCGTTACTTCTCGGTTCGTAATTGCAATTGTGAAGCCTCTCCTACACCAGGACTTTGTTGCAGCGGGGAATACTCCCTTATGAAACACCTTGGAACTCGATGCTGAATCTTCTGGCAACCGCTTGTTTCTTCCTCTTTCCTCATCCATATTCTTCTTCTCTGTCAGATCTTCAAAGACCTAAAATACGGTTTCCCCAAAAAGTAATTTGAATTCAAATTGCGAGTTAACAGAGGATAAATTACACTTGATGTTTCAGAACTGATGGTCGAAGACTTCCTGGAATTTCTTTAAAGTTTCTAGAGAGAGAGAGAGAGAGAGAGAGAGAGAGAGAGAGAGAGAGAGAGAGAGAGAGAGAGAGCCACATGGGGGGGAGTCAATTTCTCGGACTGGTAGATTGGCTTAGATCAAGCCGACTTATGACATACACGGCCCTTGCGGTGAGGTGTGAAACGAATTAGAAGTCTTGGTGTGGATCTCTAAACTCTTGAACAGCCAACATAGACAAAAAGCGGTTTAGACCAATTTATAAGGATCTTAAAGAGTTTCTGTTTATAGAATTTATTCTAGTTAAATACATGGACCGAAAAATCTGCGATACTTTCGTCATTACATTGTCTGGATAGAAACAAGGTTCACAAAATAACCGGTCCTCTCTAAAATCTTTCATCCGCTTAGGTATCCTGTCCTTCGCCGCGATTGAAAGAGGCAGGAAGGTAGTTCAATGGTAACGGAAATGAACCCGCGAGAAAATAGATTGAAAAAATGGCTCTGGGGATATTGCAGTTCGAATGAGCTACAGAAAAAAATGATTTGGTTGATTTTTTTTTCACGTTATCTAAAACATTTGGGAAAGTAGGTGTGTAATTTTATAAGTATGTGGGAAATAGCACCATTTAACAGTACTAGGGAAAGCTAATTAGGATTTAAGAACTCTTAAGTGCTTTGCTTTATAATACGCAGGTTTCATAACACTTAATGAAAAACAAGGTTGTAAGCTTAATCCCTGATAAAACTTTTGCATGAAAATAAATATCTTTCATAATTCTTTAACGGTTAGTTCTAATCAACGCTTGGAATCATGTTTATATATATATATATATATATATATATATATATATATATATATATATATATATATATATATATATATATACATACATATATATATATATATATATATATATATATATATATATATATATATATATATATTTACATAAATATATATAAGTATATATGTGTGTGTGTTTGCCACGTAAAATAAATCTCATCCTTCGGGCCAGCCCTAGGAGAGCTGTTAATCAGCTCAGTGGTCTGGTTAAACTAAGATATACTTAATTTATGTGTGTATGTGTGTAACTGATTGTGAGTGAGGGTGTATCTCCGATTCGTTATTTTATTTTAGTGGCCTTTACTTAGATTTTAATTATTTCTTATAAGAAAATCATGAAGAAATGAGCCGTAAACCTTAAACGAAAGATAATCATTTCAATATTACAATATTCACCACAACACACACATACACACTTAGCACCCGTATTACGTTTACTTTTATAAATTACTTTTTCAAGCAAAAATATCACCCTGGTTAGAAAACTTCCTCAGCCTCACCAACTTATTCCTAAACGAAAGGTTCAGCAGCAGAGGGTCGAGTCTCAAGATGTAAACTGCGCCACTCAAATTCCCTTCTCATAGCTAAGCGATATTTTTTACAGATGGATAGATAGATAGATAGATCCCTTTAGGACCATATTCTATTCGTAATAAGGAATTTTTCAATGTACAGGGTGCAATCAAATGCAATGGATTATCTAAGGGCTGTGGTCAGTAAAAGCTTCACTTTTCAGGCAATATAAAACCATGTGAGAAAACAACAGCAAAATGGATTCTATATCATTGTTTTACAATATATATATATATATATATATATATATATATATATATATATATATATATAATATATATATACAGTATATATATATATATATATATATATATATATATATATATATATATATATATATATATATATATATATGAATATATATATATATACAATCTTCCAATGATGGTTGTCGAAAGTGACCCCAGGAATTTATATTTTTATCATCCGTAATCTAATAAAGGAAGTTAATAATGGAATTATTAAATAGTTCACCCGCTTCGGGTATCAAACCACTGTTGAAGTTATTGATATGATATGATATGATAATCATTGATAATATTATTAATGCTGTGCTAAGCTTGTATAATCACCCACATCCTCGGATAATGCAAGGGGTGTACAAATGAAAAAGAAAATGATTCATAGGCGAGATTTACTTAGTAGGATGAACCTTAATTTATAGCCTTATTCTTCTCAAATTACGGCAGTTTTTGTTAGTAATTTCAGCTTATTGCTATTTAAAAGGGCAAAAAAATTAACAGAAAACCTATAATTTTGACCTAAGTACATAAACGAAATAAGCTAAATAACATTGTATAAAAGATGACACTTGAAAACGTAGGGCAAAGCTGTCCCATGTACTCTGATTAAAAGAAAAAAAAAAAGATTAAAATCTGATGCTGGCAAGAAATACTGAAATAAGGCCAATTTCTCTGATCGGAAAGAAAGAAACCTGAGAATTTGAATATAAATCGAATGAAGAATAAATGGACAAAACAAAGTACGTGTTCATGTCTGTCTGTCATGCAATAGTACATAATAACAGATCAGCAACTGAGTCGACGTTCATCCAACAAACGATGCTTAAAACAGTTACTGCATTAATTTTAGAATGTTGTAATATTAGAACGGAGAAAAATGGGGCATAATTCAGTTAAGGAGGGAGCAGTCGGGGAAAGCCTTTTGATTAAATTAATGGATAAATCAACAAATGAATAAGGGGAAGGTGATCACGGAAATTGAAAAAGGGTTATGGAAATACTCTCTTTAAACTCT
Source organism: Macrobrachium rosenbergii (assembly GCF_040412425.1). Classification (NCBI taxonomy): domain Eukaryota; kingdom Metazoa; phylum Arthropoda; class Malacostraca; order Decapoda; family Palaemonidae; genus Macrobrachium; species Macrobrachium rosenbergii. The sequence goes on from NC_089754.1 coordinate 12,832,789, forward strand.
TGTTTTTCTGTTGGTCTTTATAAAGTACCGCACGTATTCAAGTACAGGACTCGAAAAATGGAAGAGGAACAACGTCCAAAGAATAATAATTCTACTGAACGAGTCAACACGTTCTAGTTCATGATACTTAATGCCTTCAGGAAAGATATTAATAATTATAATGAACCAAACAAAAACTTCTTTCAGTTTTCTTCTGAATATGGAAAGAGAAACCCACAAGAATCCTGTGTATAACTTGTTTACTTGTAAATATTTACACGTTACTTTTAAACTCGAGTACTTTCAGGTCTTAGCCAGAAGATTGCTGGCCCTTGAACCAGCCTGACTACCTCATCTCTTGAAAAAAGGGTCACAGTTAGGACCTGAAAGTACTCGAGTTTAAAAGTAACATGTAAATATTTACAAGTAAACAAGTTATACACAGGATTCTTGTGGGTTTCTCTTTCAATAATTATAATGTCAAGTGTCAGCTGTAAATAATCACCCATCGTTCCACTAAAGCAATTTTTTCTTCAGAAACAACTATAATGTCAAATAGGATACAAATACATATGTATGATGGTGTCATCAGCTGATACTACATTGAAAAAAGTCATCGAGGAAGATGAATATAAAACAAGACTAAAGTTTTTCAGAGTATTCTAGAAGTTAATAAGATTGGGGCTGGCTCCGACATAAATTCAAATGACCGTGAAATAATACACCTATTTTGAGATGAAAATACTAAAGCTTGAATAGATTTGGACGACAGTCAACAGTACTCGTTTCCAACTCTAAAAGTAGAAATATGTACAAAATATCAAAGATTCGGCCAGTGGGGATAAGAATCTGAATTACCAGACAGGGCCGGGGCTTTTAAAGCATAGATAGAAAGGTGAGATTGCGAAAGATTCGATATCTCTGACGGATGTTTAAGATGGCACCAAAACTGTTGCAGCCACTTCTGTGAAGCACACATAATTTTCATTCTTAGTTTGTTTACGTCCTTCACCTTGTATGTAGAAGCTCTGAGTTGGAGTGCACAAAGAAATAACTTCACTGCATTGATTTCAGTTCAAAATGTAATTATTGCTGCTAAAATGTAGCTACTTTGTGCGGTAAGAAAAATAAAGAGTGGGAGAAGGAAGAATATAAGTGAGACCTAATGATAAATTGTAAACGAGCACTCCTCCAATCTAAACAATCCGTATGAGCAAAGGTAATACTAAGTTGTGCAAAATGATTTGATTATTCATCTTAGCCTATTCGTAGATATTTTTAAAAAATGCACACGATAATTGATTAAAGTAACGAGATGTTTAATAGACCTCCCATGAGTTATGAAACTGCAAAATGAAACTTGTGGCAAGTTCAAATTCAACAAACTGGTAACACCCTATGTTGGCACAGGACACCTACCTATTAGTTTGGGAGTTCGTCATAGAAAATTGCCAAAGCAGATAAAACGCCTGTTGCAGGATACCAGTAGAAGAGTTCAACAAAACCTTTTAGTTAAAATCGTAAAACCAAGGATGTCCGATTAATCGGCCAACATTTCCACCATGTATAACATATTTGGTTGGCTTTCAGAACCCGTTGCCTCGAACCTGGTTATCTTTCTGTGCTTTGCCTTCCCAGATCATTCATTGTTAACTCTGTGAACAAAATCATTCCCAGAAGTGCATCATCTTTTACTTGTTCCTTAGCGTCGATATCTTCAACTCACCATTCAGTTGTTTTTTCCTTCTCTATTGCTGAACTGCCTAGATGTTCCTTCTGCTTCTTGCCCCCCCCTCCGCTCCCCTCCCCTCCCCCATTTGGCCCCAGCCCTGGTCCCACTGCAAAGTCTAACGAATTTTCAGCCTCTCATTGTGCCTTCATCCGGATTTAATTTGGCTTTGTGCTCGCCAGTCAGCGTTTGAATTTCTTTCACTCCTTCCAGGAAGGGAGGTTCCGTTTGTCTTTGATGTTCTTAGTTAATTGTCTCCTCTGGGTCGTAAACGTGATCCGATCATCTTCAAATATTTATCAGTCACATTTTCTGCATCACTCGCTTGCCTAATTGTTTAAATTAAAGGCGTAGAAAAGCGTGATGACGAAAATGTAGCGCAAAATTGAATATATACAGTATTTAGCAAGAGTTTGAATGCTTCTCTTGCACACTGCAGCTGTTGTAATTCCTCGTTTTGTACCGTTTTGTTTTCTCTACAACATGCGGTATCTTTTGTAATCGTGTACGGAAAAGCGCGTATCGTTTATATTTTTAATATGTATGTATATTTATATTTTGCAAGTGTTTGAAAGCTTCTTTTGCCAAACTTGCTGTTGTAATCTCTCGTTTTCTACCAGTTTGTTTTCTCTCCATCTGATATCTTTTGTAATCATGTACGGAAAAACATGTATCGTATGTGATAACCAGAACCCACTAAGACAGGTCGGCCAGACTATGACGTAACACGGGGTCATCGCAGGCACGACCCACTGCTGGCTCATCGGTACAACAGAACTTTTGCCCATCCTTCCTCTTTGCATTAATTGTTTCAGTTTTGTGTTAATTTTTTTTAGTGGTAGTCTGCCAGCAACCTAATTATTTATCAGTATGTTATTTTTTTTTTAAATACAGCCTCATATGTCACAACTGTAAGTTAATTTTTCTATCGATATCAAGGGTAAGAACTCTATATTTTTATTGTTTTAAACAATATCTTGACATAAAGTGTAATGAAAATTATTAAGATTACCTCAGGCATTCAATAAATGAAAATAAATTTATCCACAAGCAGCCTGTATATAATTATAATAGTAATAAATATTTGACTGTCCTTGGTTTACAATCTGTAAATCGTTGACTTGACTCAGTCAACTCGGGTGATTCATCATTAATCCCCTTCCTTCAATTTGTATTACACTGTTCGTTACGTTAACCACTGAAATGCTTTCCTTTGTGTACACATGCTGTCCCTTCAGGAATATTTTCTTGCTACTTGGCATGAGGCCTAATCTCTCGTAATGATCCTTCAGGTAGGGGCTTTGGGGGCTTAAACAGCAGACTTACCAGTGTCGGTGTAGGGACTATCTCACCTCTTGCAGGGGTAGCTGGCACTACACTTTCATTGTTTTCATGCAGATGTATTCAGTATTCACATACTCTCACCAACATAGTTTTACCAGTATCTCCTCACTATCTATAACCACTTTAATGGGCCTGCAGCGGCCCTGGATATTTACCCCAAAGTCTTGAATGAAAGCAATACCAAGAGTACTGTGCGCTCACTCGATTCCTAGAGAAGGGATAATAAAAAAAAATCTTGGTCCATAACCTTAGATCCTACCTTGATTCGCTGCACTGTTCTCTGCCATGATGCTAACACATGTCCCCCAGGGGTGGCGAGGGTCAGCCTCTCCTTGAATCTCCTCGACTCGGGATGTGGTCCCCACTACCCACTTCTAACAGGGGAAGGCTCTCCCCAGTGTCTAAAAGGGCAAGCACCTTTTTTTGTCTGACAGTTATCTAGACTAACAATTCACCCACCTTATCACGGGGCTTGGGGAGAGGTGGCTGGTCCATGCCGCCTGCCTGCCTCTTACCTTCTCGTGTGTCCACACTTCCAATGCCAACAGCTGCTGTCCTTAGGGGAATCCCTCCTCTGGCCCTAGGGAGGAGATGCCCTCTCGCCCGTGCTGAACTTACCTGCAGTCGTTTGCACTGCCCCACTCCCCAACCTCTTCCTCTTACACTGGTACCTTTTCTTAGGGAAGTGCCACCCATTTCGACCCTGGTTGGGGGCGACAGATTTTTTTTTAAGTGTTTGCGCACTTGCAAGGGATGTGCAGAGGCCGTGACAGGCGAAGCAGCGTTTGTCGCATTGCCAGGGCACTGGTGCTTGTAAGCGCTCTATATACACTCGCAGGTCCAGCAAGCATTCCTCTCACCCTGGAGCCTGGCTCCCCAACGCTGGTACCTTCGCGATCCTTGCTCTCCACGTTGCCAACTGATGGGCTGCATAACTCAAGTTGAGCTGAGCTTCCACAGACTTTGTTTTTCTCTTCCCGATCTTTTACATGTATTCTGGTACCTTTCTTATGTGACCTATTCTGTGACTGACCTCTTCCTAACATCATCCGGTATATCTACATCCACATTCTTAAATATATATATATATAGGAACTGATCATTGCCATTTCTCGTCCAGCAAAAATGTTCAGACTTTTTCACTAGCAGCTGCCGTTGCACTTTACCATCCCCAATTAGCAAAATATCTGCAATCTTCAACTATTTTACACTACATTCGTGCTTCATTGTCTTATTACACACCTTTGCCTCTACTGTCCTTTCTCCCGCTTCTTGCATCATCTATCCTTTAAGAAAACAAAAAAAATCATGGAGACTAAAACAACATTGTCTGGGACTCATTTTTATACCAAACCAGCAACTCTCTTCCATCTACATTTCTAACACATATTTCATTTACAGCATGAAAAGGTTTTAATTACAAGCAGCAACTCATTTTCTTTACCAAACATCCCCAACACACTCTATTTTACCTCTATATTGATTCCATTATAAGCTTTTTCTAGGTTTATGTATGTCATCTAAAGTTTTTTCCCTTCTTGCTGAGGCTTCTCACATAACTCTGTCAATAACCAGAACCTTGATATGAACATGCATTTCGGAATAAATTTAACAGATGATACTAGGATGAGAGAGGGGGAGAATAGTCACTGAACTAGTAAAGAAAGGACCTGTGCAAAAGATTTTGAGACACAAGAGTGTCTACGGAAACAAAAGGTGGAATGAATTAGGAGACTGTTTAGCAAATTAGCCTATACAGACATGAGGTGCAAGTGTCATGTGCGAAGGAAGAAAAAATGAGGAAGTTAGCGAAACAAATAATGTTGTTTGTATACTGTATGCGAAACAATAAAGGTTTTGAGTATGAGAAAAAATGTGACAGAAAGTTTAGGATAGGTGAAAATATGGATCTGTATTTTAAGGTGGTTTAATACTGTGGATAGAACGGGTAACGGTAAGCCGATTAATGATGTATATCACTCAGAATTAGGAATGGAAGATGGGAGACAAGGGAAGCGGTGGCAAAATAATGTGAAAACGGTGTTTGAACAGAAGAGCATTTGTGTCCAAGAGTGCTTTCGAGAGAGAGATGAGTGACGCAATGTATTGGGATGTCGAGGCTGTGCTGATGAATATCCTGTGTAGTTATATGAAACAGGTAACGTTGCGTAAATTTTCTCCACAGTGGGCTCATTATTGATTCAGCAGTTTAAAGTTGAATGGAAAAATGTTTTTTCTACATTCACCCTTTATTATTTGGTTTTTGTGGGAAAACATTACAAACAGACACTATATATATATATATATATATATATATATATATATATATATATATATATATATATATGTGTATATATATATATGTGCGTGTGTGTGTGTTTATACGTCTATGTTCTTTAAAATAATTCACCTTGGTCAATGTATTACTGATTGACAGTCGTTGCTTTGGATTCCTTGAGAGAGAAGTTAAAGAACGGAATCTATTTTCATATTCGTTTCCCAGTAAAATCAATGAGGGATAACGGAGTGCATTGACATTTGCTGCCTGAGAAATCCCACGTTCTTTGTGACTGGTTTGTAGGTGTACATTGCGCTTTCTTCATGGAACCATGGCATACGTACCTCTCCATTTTTTTCACCTGGCCCCCATCTCCGATTCCCTCTAGTGACCAGCCTCGACGACTACTTCTTCTTTTACTAGTTACCGCCCTCCTCATCTGTCTCGTCCTCCTGCGGCTACTTCTTCTCCTCCTCCTCCGTCTAATCAAGGGAATTGCTCAGCCTTTCAAAGGAGGCGAAACGTTACAGAGTCGTTGCCGAGGTAAACGTCGTTGATGACCTCCGTCACTTTGACAAATGGCCTTCGCTTAACCCATTCCAGAGTAACAACCTGAGCCACGAGGAGTAAGTGAGGCAGCCCCTTAATGTAAAGTGTGAAGGTTACGGGAATAGGAATAATAAAAATGGCAATAAAACCAACAGCAGATGATGAAAGAAGAAATGGCAATCATGACTGGAGTAATGGGACTGATGGGAAAAATAACAAAAGGTGTGAATGCCATTTAGTGATATTGAGATTTTGGTATAAGACAAGGAATTAAATTCCTTCGTATGTCATAAGTTGTTCTAAAATGTTAAGTTTTCGTTACGGTGATGTTATCGTAGCTCAAAAGTGAATGTGCAACAACTTTTCAACATTCGACTTGATTATGAAACTGGTGCAAACAAAACGAGTAAATAAGTACTGGGAAATCGCAGCCCGAACTAAACTAGCTTTCTACGCTTTATTTGAGAAAACATATAACTATTGCACCTTGAACCTGCATAATTTCTTTCACGTTATTTTACGATGAAATTTACCACAGAATTGGAATAAACTTGTTTATAACCGGTTCCCAGCGAACTGTCCGCTATTGTATTTACCTCCCTAGCTAAACCCTCAACCAAACACGCTACGCCAAATCTCCAGACGCTATTCGATACCAACAACGTAAATACAAAATAAAGAAAAACATTATATCTATAATTATTATTAACTCTCATTTGTTTGATGACGTTCGATGTTTTATTTCCTGTCAATACACGAATTCTCATTACTTTTTTTTTTTTTTTTTTTTAATTTAGCGTGATCAATTGGGTCAAAAGGGTTTTTACATTGGATCAGTTGCTTTACATTAAGCTAGCCTTATGCCAGTACTGACCCTTGCCTAATGGCAGCCCTAAAAGTGAGAGGGTGTATGATGTATAAGGTAATGGCATTTTAGGTTTTGTGTGGCCCTCATGACTCATCCAACTAAATGAGGCCCTTTTGCAAAATTATTATGAGGAATTTGTTATGATGATGTGAAAAATATGAAATAACAGAGAAAAGTATCATGTTCTGTAAGCCTGTTGTTAGCATAGAACCAGAAAAATAGCACTAAATGGGCAGAAATGTAATAAATTAAATAATATAGTAAAGTCTTCGTTAAAAGCAAATGGTCTTACCTCAAGTCTACGGAAAGACCGAAGACGTCAAAGTCACTGAATGCATTTCCTTGCCGCTAATGCCAAGAGTGCAAAAGGCTGCTGCAAGTTCGAGAACTTTTTTTTTCTTTATAATATCATTACTTCATTACAAAGCGCGGCCGTTAACCCTACTCTCGACGTATTATCTACCGGGGTTAGAGTTGAGGGGTTGGTGGCGGTTTTGAGGCTGAGCCCATTACATTCCTCACACAAGTCGCGCGAATTCTCAAGGCTTATGAGTTTCCCAGTATTATTATTATTATTATTATTATTATTATTATTATTATTATTATTATTATTATTATTATTATTATTCCAGCCAAATGAATTTATTATTATTATTATTATTATTATTATTATTATTATTATTATTATTATTATTATTATTATTCCGACATGAGGAACATTCGCACTACCAGCGGCGTTCTATGGAAGCCCTCTTCTTTTATCCAGTATTTGTGTTCATACCGCAAAGAACAAACAGCGAAAAAATGCCTGAAAAATATTTCGAGTAACACGGTTCATTTCACAACGTACACAAAATGTTTTACCACTCTGTTAATATAATCCAATCAAAGGGTAGGGTATAAAAAAAAGTGAAAAACGATAGAGAATTCTGTTTCAACCAGTTTAAAACACAAAAAACTGTGGCTGACAGAGAGAGAGAGAGAGAGAGAGAGAGAGAAGAGAGAGAGAGAGACGGAAAGAGAAAGTTAGTGTGCCTTGACTGCTAGCGAAAGGTCACACAGCTATTTCCATTACCTGTTTCGACCGTCTGCCAGAGATACCTTGACTTATATTCTTTCCTTTACATCTCTTTACACCAGGTAATGTACCTTTGAAGTAAATATGAACTGGTTTTGTTTTGAAGACATTCTAGACATCATACGCTACCAAATCTGGGCAGGAATTATCAATAAAGTTTACCGACAGGATAACTGACTCTGTTAAGTGAAATACATTTTTAAGATGTAGACTTTATTGGATTTTACAGTAGCCCCCTCTCGAGTGTGTTATTCATTCATTATAATCTAAATGTTACTTTTTTCAGTAATATGCGTACCGTGATTTTTCTTGTCAGAACAACATATGCTTATTTCTAGTTTTCAAACACCAGAAATCTCTATGTTAAAGGCCAGCACAACTCTTGCATCGTGATCAGCATATTTAGGCAAATACACTATGCTATTGTCCGTTTTTTTTTTTTTTTTTTTTTTTTTTTTTTTTTTTTTTTGCAAATGCTAAAATGCAGCGGCAAGAAACACCCAACGCCAATAGGACTATGAAAAAAAACCAATGATCTTAAATCCGAAGCAACAGCCCGACTCTTAAAGACTATGAGACTCTAAGCCCAGACAACGGACCACCTCGTTCGAACCTTTTCGAAACCAGCGGATGTGATATATTTTCTAGGTATAATTTGAAACTACTTATAGCCGGAAAATTTATCTACAAGAGATTTTTCCAAAAATTGTTTACAAGAGTTTTTCCACATAAAGATAAAAGAGCAGAGAGTTTCTTTTCCAAAATTTTGTCGTTCGAGAGATGAAACAGTTTCTCATCTCGTACAACACAGTCATTTGTGTCCTCGATAAAACTCGGATTGAAGAAAGCGAATCTAAAATTTAGACTGACGTAAACTGATGGAAGAAGGAGCAATGAAAATTACTTGAAAGCAGCAAAGCTTTTCCTTTCGAAACAATTTCTTATTGTGTTGCTACAAGCAGTCAACATTGATGTTACGTTCACCGACAGGGAAATGGTATCTGTTCGTTAAGCTGAGTCCGGCAATAAAACAAAGTATACCTTAGTTAACCAGACCACTGAGCTGATTCACAGCTCTCCTACGGCTGGCCCGAAGGATTAGACTTATTTTACGTGGCTAAGAACCAATTGGTTACCTAGCATCGGGACCTACAGCTTTTTGAGGAATCCGAACCACATTATACCGAGAAATTAATTTCTATCACCAGAAATAAATTCCTCTAATTCTTCATTGGCCGGCCAGAGACTCGAACTCGGGCCTAGCAGAGTGCTAGCCGACAACTCTACCGACTCGTCCAACGAGGAACGAGCTGAGTCCGGAGGTCCACACCAGGCCTCCTACTCCCTTTCCCACCTTACCTCACTGAAAGGCCGCCTCAGAGCAAGGGCGTGTGCTGGCATAAGCCAACTCAATCTAGATAATAAATGGAGAACGTAATCTCTGACTTATTCCTTCATCCATTGGTATCAATAGCAACGACGTATCCACTTTACGGTCGTATATAAAGTGTATTGACCCTTGATTTTATATTCCTTTTCCTTCTTTTAGCTCTGTTGTTTTCTGTCAGAAATGATTTTATTTCCATGAGAGATCGTTGACATTTACGTCACTGCAGGTTGGCTCTAATTAACCTCCATACCGGAAAAATGATTAATGCATTTATCGTGCTATGTCATGTAGAATTTTTCTTTTGTTAACTCGTGGAAATCACACTTGTTTTGGTGACTTATTTCAAAAAGTAATGAAAATAAAAGTTATAAACCTGTTTGGTCAGTTTAGAATTTTTTTTAGCTTACGAACAGCAGTATTAACTTTGCTTGTTTTCATCTTACCTCAAACATTTGATTTATCAGGCTATCTTTTCACTTTTGGAGTTTCAGTCAATGTTATTTTCAATTTCAATAACTATTATTCAGTTTGTTGTAACAAAAGGAAACTATAGTGCACAGCTTCTATTTGTGCCTGCAATATGTCATTAGGTGTCGCTACTGGTTTTCTGGATATGAATCCTGAGTAAGGAAAGCCGAGCCTCCTTATTTTACCGTAGCAACATCACAATACAGAATTAAGAATGCCTGAGTTATATTTTATAAGATTTTCCCGTTCTCAGGTGTCATTAAAAACATCTGTAATGATACTGATAAGCAAAACCTCCCATGCTTGAAAGTAAAATGCTGTTCTGAAATTAAACATAATTAACAATTGATCATTCATGCTATGCATACCTTTTTTGATAAACAGGCCGAGAGAGAGAGAGAGAGAGAGAGAGAGAGAGAGAGAGAGAGAGAGAGAGAGAGAGAGAGAGAGAGAGAGAGAGAGAGAGAGAGAGAGAAGGAATAATGTAATCGTGTAAGAGTCATAATATCCCTTATAATATCGGTCTGGTAGTTACGCAAGCTTTTTAAGCATGCCTAAAAATCCCCTTTAATGGATTGACCTTAGCCCGCAGATAAGAAAAATAAAACGCTGTCATGTGTAAGCATAACATTTTCACAGAATTTTACAGACTAACATCAACATTAATGGCTTTTCCATTTCCAACAGGAACGAAATGAAACTCAGCAGTTTTGACACGAAAATAAGATTCCAAAATTCTCGAACATTCATTTTAGGGCTTAATTAATCTTTTGCCATCGAACCCACGAGACATTTGCTTCGTCTTCTTTTTCCTCTTCTTCTTCTTCCTACACCTCGTCTCCTAATCAGGAAGATTGCTCAGCTTTAGAGGGACGAGAAAACGTCGCAATCATTACTAAGGTGAGCGCCGTAAATATAGCCCTCCTTTTAACAACCGACCTTCGGGCAACCCATTTCTACAATGACCCTTTGCAACACGAGTGATCGAGGCAACAGTACGCTGGGGAAAATGGACCAGAGGTAAAGGACACATTAAATTTATGTAATGTGGACTCTAATGAGAGATAAACCGGAGACCTTGGATATTTGGTACAGGTTAAGTATATCTTAGTTTAACCAGACCACTGAGCTGATTAACAGCTCTCCTAGGGCTGCCCCGAAGGATTAGATTTATTTTACGTGGCTAAGAACCAACTGGTTACATAGCAACGGGACCTACAGCTTATTGTGGAATCCGAACCACATAATAGCGAGAAATGAATTTCTATCACCAGAAATAAATTCCTCTTATTCTTCATTGGCCGGTCGGGGATTCTTCATTGGCCGGTCGGGGATTCGAACTCGCGGCCAACAGAGTGGTAGCTGAGAACGGAACCCGCTTTCCCAACGAAGAACGCTATATTTAGTATAGACGACGAAGAAAAATAATGGAGGAGAGTTGAAGGATTTTCTTTTATATTACTATCTGATATTTATATGCGAGAGCAACTTCACGGGTACATGAAAAATGAACCTGCATTGCTTGGTGGCCCTCAATCGGTCTGTACTCTTTATCAAACCACAAAGTGGAAGCAATAATTGATTTAAATGAAAAAATATACCTCTTTTTCAAAAGATCGCAATTATGTATCAAGCCTTCAGAAGTAAAATATCTGAACTAAAAAAAATACTCATTTCTTTCGATGCTAAAATATTATTTGGTGCCTTGCTGCTTCATTACACTGTTGTTATCACCTTCCACTTGAGTGGGGTAAAAACATACTGTCTCTTAATAAAGAGCGCAACTGGCAAGGGGTTCACAAACTGTTAACGAACGAAATGAAAGATGCGTTTGTAAAAATTCGAGGGGTTTATGTTTACTTCAGTAGTAATAAATACCAGGAGCAAGAGCACACTTTAAATAGGATTATTCACAATTCAGTTTAATAACGAGGGGAGATTAGTAGTAATAATCAAAATAACTCTACATAAAATAATGAGCCAATATCAAGGAAGAAAGGGGAGATAAAAGAAATTGATACCCCTCTATTCTAGCTCAAGTAAGATAAAGAACCATATAAATGGTCGAGTTTAAATGATAAATATATAAAATTTTAGCTTTCAGTAATATTGTTAGTAAACCGAAAATATAAACGATCGATTCGCGTATTATTATTATTATTATTATTATTATTATTATTATTATTATTACATTCGAAGTTCCGCATGTAGGACCTAATTACGTAAGACGTAGAAAATGCACCTTCAAAAAGCTGCGCACATTTAACGCCGGTGTGGAAAGCCTGATCATAAAGCCCGACTTTCTTTGGCAGTTTCCAAGAATGTTCGAAAAATAAGGGATCGTTTCAAGCGCTAATAAGTCTGGCCCCAGACCTAAGAACGCGTCGAAAATAACTAAACCACAAAATATGAGAGCAAAGGTTTCTCCATAAGATTCTGAGTCACTAAAACGGTACTTCTGGTGTTAATGGAGTGAAAAGCCATTTCTAAAAAATGCTGTTACATTGCGTTGGTGTTATTATGACGGAAAAATAGAGAATATTAATTAAAGTCAGAGTCACGGATACTGGTACCGTAAAGACGGATAATTTTTTAAAATGAGAGTCAAGACTGAAAAAAAGGAAAAATCATTGTGCCTTTGTTAAACTCAGTTACTCAGAATCCTTGCAGACTTTCTTATACGGGACTATAAAAAGCAGTGCAATGCTTATTATGGTCTTATTAACATTGCTAGTGCAGGCCTCATTAAAATTTCGCTACTACTCTTTTGGCAAACCACCTTTGAGTAACGTGAATAGCGAATGGAGAAATAAAATCTTTTGTGAATGTTATCTCTTCATTATCATTGTTAATCTTATCAAACTTTCGTCAGTATTATTATTATTATTATTATTATTATTATTATTATTATTATTATTATTATTATTATTATTCCTAAGTTTTTAATCATGGGTTTTAATCGAATCTCAGTGGAATTTCAAATGAAGGTAGCTATGGTTCCCAGATCATTAAACCTTAGGTTACAAGGTCACAAAATTTGTAAGTGTCACTGACAACCTTGCACAGACATCCCTTTTAACACCATAAGCTCAAACCAAACTGTAATATCGAAACGCTTTCCTGTCACTTCTCAGCCATACGTCACCTAAAGACCTTTAGGCACCTCAAAAAAAGACGGATTCCATATTATGTGTAAACTTCTTTTTCCTTCGTTTCGGGAACCATAGGGAAACGACGTGACACCGACGGCCACCCCTGCCGTTAGCAGAAAAAGATATCACCAGTTAATCTTAATCGGGCTTTAAATATAATGGCAAAATTGAAAATTACTGGATCAAACAATTGTCGCCTCGGGTATAGTGTCCTTGGCGATGATCACAATATTTTGTCATGGTGGAGGATAATAATTGTCTCAACCAAGAGACAGATAGTAAATTGTTATTATTATTATGCAAGACAAGAAGCTGGTATATTATGCAAAAAGAGGAAGAAAATATGTCTTGTGGTAATTAAACCAAGGCTTTGTAGCAAACTCTTGGAAGTGGAATCCACATTTCATTCAGAAAAGACGTATTGTTACAGCTTCCTCCAGTATGCAGTTGTAATTTGCACATAGGTGAAACACCTAACATTTCTCCCCACGTTTATTTTGAGATAAATAATTAAATTTTAAATGAAATAGGATAGATTGAAACAAAAAAGAAATAAATTCTTGAACACTGTTGTAGTATAGAGATCAATGTTGGCGTTGTGGATATGCTTAAAATAATTTCTTACGTTGCTTTACCGCTTGAAATTTAGTTTATATATATATATATATATATATATATATATATATATATATATATATATATATATACATATATATAAATATATATATATATATATATATATATATATATATATATATATATATATATATATATATATATATATACACACAAATTAAGACAGAATGACTTACAGCCTAAGAGGATTATATGTTACAAAACCTCCTACTTCGACCAATATTCAGATCTTTGCCTTTTGTGATTGGAAGTAGGGTGACAGTGACTATAAAAATCCTGCCATCAAGACAAATATATATGCTCAATAAAAGTGACGTGTTCTTGTCAAATTCCAGTTATGTAGGCAGAATCAAAATTAGACCATCTGTCTCATGATAACTGAGCATCAAGCTTGAACCACATAGCCGTGCATGATAGCTGGTCAATTTTAAGCATGATAATTTTGTACATTCAGATATTAAGCCATAAACAACCCATTAATATCGAATTCACTTTACCGTAGGAGTAAATTACCCTAATTTACTGTTCTGTCGAATTTATATTCTAGATTCAGAGTAGCAGTCTGCCCATGATAGCTGAGTACTACAGTGGGTTCGGAACACGTGGCTACCTATCTGTGATAGCTGGTCAGTTTTACTTACCACATATAATTCCTTTCGGTGTCGGTTATTCCTGAGGTAAAGTGAATTAGATATTGGTTGGTGATTATAGCGTGATGGTACAGAAATATAATGTGTAAAATTAACAAACTGCCCTGCATTATAAGGCAGTCAGTATGAAGAGCTCTCCTGATGGCTAGTTAAAGAGATATAGATTCGAATCCTGGTCAGGATAGAACTTAGCACATGTTATTTGCCTTGGGTAAAAGCTATTCCCAAGTTAAAGTGGTTATAACATTAATGGGTTACATATTGTGGCCTATTTGAATACAAAAACGACTTGTGTAGAACTGACAAATTGATGTTTTGATTTTGAATGTACGTACAGAACCTGAAACAACAGGAATTTGTACATCAAAGTCGATTTTTACTTCTATTGTTTTTGATGGCTGGGCTGTTGAATCCACAGCCTTCCCATTTGCAACCCCAAGAGGCACAGGATCGAACCCTGGTCACGGTGAGAAGACGTATCATATATAATTCAATGTGGGTGTAAGTTTGTGCTAATGTCAATTTAGCCTGATATTGATGAGTCAATATATATATATATATATATATATATATATATATATATATATATATATATATATATATATATATATATATATATATATATATAAAATGTATATATATATTTATATTTATACATATTTATATATGTATGTACAATACATATGTGTATATATATATGCGTGTGTGTGTGTGCATGATTTGTAAGTTGCATATGAAATGAAACTCCATTTCCTTACCCGCCCCCTCCCCGGTTTTTATTTATAAGGCCAGTGGTCTGTGGCCCTGGCAACTGCTCCGGCTGCCATAACGATCAGAAAATGGTTTGAAACTACAGTTATGGGATAACTCCGGGGATAAGTGCGTGCTTCATTAAAGTAATTTTCCTGCTGTTTATAGAGTCACAGGATTTTGTGGAAGTATTAAGCGAAAGAAAATAACATGGCAGTAAAATCCAGATGAATATTCATTGCCGCTAAACAAAACACTTTTATAATGAATTCAGTCTGTTACAGATTAAAAAATGCTCATAATATCATAGCTGTTGCAATATCTGAGTTTTCGAGATAATAAAAATACCCTTACTATTTCTGTCTACCAAAACGGTTATGATTTTGAGTTGATTAGGTTTGTCTCTGTTCTTGTGTGTTGGCTATCAATACTGCGTTAAACATTTTTAACTAAAGATCTAGAGACATTCATTGAGTCATGAGATTGGCGAAAATCGACGAAGATTTTATTACTTTTCGCCAAATCTTTATCAATTTCCGCCTAGGTTCATAAACTCTGATTGCCTATCTACTTTTTTGTTCGGTCTTTCGTCCTGCCTGTCTGTTTAAATTTTGTTGCGCTTTTCACAAGTTAGAAGCAGAAAGTTGGTGGCATTTATAGGAACAGTAGATCCAAATGATGGTCTGTACACAAGCCAATGTCAAGAGCAAAGGAAGCCTTAGGAGAAAGTTCAAAGTTAAGTATACCTTAGTTTTACCAGACCACTGAGCTGATTAACAGCTCTCCTAGAGAGGAATGGCCCGATGGATTAGACTTATTTTACGTGGCTAAGAACCAGTTGGTTACCTAGCAACGGGACCTACAGCTTATTGTGGAATCCGAACGACATTATAGCGAGAAATGAATTTCTATCACCAGAAATAAATTCCTCTAATTCTTCATTAGCCGGCCGGAGACTCGAACTCGGGCCTAGCGTTGCTCTTGTCTGACATAACGACAGTAAGATTTTTGTTACATGTGTAATAGGCACTTCATTTTGGCTTTTAATCCCTCAAAAAAAAAGACATATGTTTCCCGAGCCTTTCTTGAATTTACGTATCCAAAATCTTAATTCATCAAGGCATAATTGTCCTTCTCCGTACATCAGTCTGAAAATAAACAAGAAATGTTGCACAGTTATAGGCCATTTAACTTCGATTGACAGAACAGGAAGGCCGTAAAGCGAAACACAAGTCGTTAATCATCCACTTGTAATCCATGGTCAGTCCCAGACATTGCCACGCTGACCACTGGTCCTTGGAGAGACAAAAACGTATTGAGACCTAAGATGGGAATGATGGGAAGGCATCGAGCGATAATGAAACAAATGATAGGTGGCGCTCAAGGGTATTACGCCGTTTGGGTGGTCACGGAGTTGTCTTTTATCATTTTCATGTTAATCTCGTAAAACTGATGAACGTGAAAATCAAAACAGTAGAATATATTATACGTATAATAACTAAAACTGCACCGGAAATGTGAAGGAAAGGTTAAGGGAAATAAATAGAGTCACATGCAGGTTCTGTCGACACAAATTCAGTTTTCTAAATCTTCCTTTCAAACGCATTTTGAAACAGCAATTTCCGATATGTAAAGGAAGAGCATAATAATGCATTACAGTTAGAATAAAAATTTCTCGTCTATGAGAGCGAAATTGCCATACTTTAAAGACACTGTTAAAGAGAGAGAGAGAGAATCTCTGACGATTATCTAATGACGAATATCTAATGTAGCATTTCACACTGGCGAGATGCGGATTACCTTGTTTTCCTTTTTTTTTATCATATGACATTACACATTTTGATGGAGCACTATCCAGTAACTTTCTCTCTCTCTCTCTCTCTCTCTCTCTCTCTCTCTCTCTCTCTCTCTCTGTACAACTCCAATTCATAGCAGCTGGCAACCAGACACCCTATTTATTGCTCCGGTCAAAAGAGGTATACCGTTCCTTACTCTGTTGTGAGTAGAGAGTGCTACCACAATCTGTATATGTCAGTCTGTCTCACAACAATGGTAAGACAGATTGACATATACATACATATATTAGAGAGAGAGAGAGAGAGAGAGAGAGAGAGAGAGAGAGAGAGAGAGGGGAGGCAGTCTGAAAACCAGCAAGTACAAAGAGTACGAGAGAGCCAGAGAAAGTGGGGAGCAGACAAACAAATAAGGAGTTGCCGGGAGAGAAACAGAAAGCTCTTATTCACGCGAGAAACATCCTTCAACAGTAAACGTGAAAGGGGATGGAAACATCATTCAACGTCACCAACTTTATAATGATGGGATTTCAAATCCAGCCACGCAGTTTCAGCCTGCTTTATATTTTCTCTATTCTGACGATTGTCACAGTACTTTATTTCAACGTTCCATCAGAAATAGTAAGATGATGATTTGTTACTAAATACTGTGAATCTTGCTATAAATGTTGCTTTAGTCCTAATCTTGTCACCAAAATATGTTGTAAATGTTTTCAAAGTTTATTGTATGTAAGCCTAAATATGTATCTGCGTGTGCATGCACTTGCAGTATTTCATTTTTCACACACACAAGCACACACACATACACGTAGGCATATATATATATATATATATATATATATATATATATATATATATATATATATATATATATATATATATATATATGTGTATGTGTGTGTGTGTGTGTGTGTGTGTGTGTGTGTGTGTGTGTGCGTGCGTGTATGTGTGTGAATAATGAAGTAATTTAATTGTATGCAGATGCATATTTAGGCTTACATACAATAAATTTTGAACAAATTTACTACATATTTTGGCGACAAGATTTGGACGAATGCAACATTTATAACAAAATTCACATTATTTGGTAACAAATCATATATATAGATGTATATATTACATATGTGTGTATATAATATTAACACACACACACACACACACACACATATATATATATATAGTATATATATATATATATATATATATATATATATATATATATATATATATATATATATATATATATATATATATGTGTGTGTGTGTGTGTGTACGATATTAACACACACACACACACACACACACACACACACACACACACACACACACACACACATACATATATATATATATATATATATATATATATATATATATATATATATTCACAAGTATTCAGCCCCAAATAACGTTAAATATCCAATTCCCTGTACCTCGGAAATGCTTTCCACCCAAGTTGAATTATAAATGTGCTTCGACACCGGCAGGATTCGAGGCTTAGTGATCAAAGTCACTGACTATCGTTGTTTCTAAACCAGAAAATGGTTCGAATCCTGTTGGTGGCGGAGCACTTAAATAATAATTCTCCTTGCGTGTAAGTTATTCCAGAGGTATAGTGAATTGGATATAAACATTTGTGGCTTAGTATTTGCGAATATAAAAAATCAACGAGTGTATAAGTGACAATATATATGCATACATATATATATATATATATGTGTGTGTATATATATTTATATATATATATATATATATATATATATATATATATATATATATATATATATATATAGTGTGCATTATGTATGTAAGTGAATGAGTTTAGTGTGCATGCTAAAGGGAATTCTTAGTTATCCCATACCATATATTTACTCATGCTTTAAATTGAACATCGTTGAATATATATCAAATCACTAGACTTAGTAGACTGGCTAAGTGTACGTATAGTTAAAATTAGGCGCTCGTGCATGCCCAGTGAACATGGTGTTCTAGTTTTGACTGAGTACAACACAAGCCACACTCCTAGTACTCTTACTGCCAACCCACAAACCATCCAGTTAAAAGGTTTTGTAAATGAAAGAAATTCAGAGCGTTACTGTAAAGGTAATCATTAAAAATATTCCCCCTGAAGCATAAAGTACATAAATTCATCAATAATGTATTGCAAGAGGCGAAACTTTTCCTCGAACAGGCAGATTCTGAAGCGCGAAAACACTGCACTGTTATTCATAACCATCATAAATTCAAATCGAAAATGAAAGAGGAAAAATAAATAGCCAAAATGGTTGCACAAATGCACTTTTATTCAAACTCAGAAAATGAGATGCAAATCTAACTTCAATCGTTGCCCATCTGCCAGTGGCGGCGATGGAATACTGATGATGAAGCCTCTGAAGATAAAAATGGAATGAAAACTGTGATTAGGATTAGGATATATATATATGTGTATATATGTAATATATATATATATATATATATATATATATATATATATATATATATATATATATATATATATATATATATATATATATGTATGTGTGTGTGTGTGTGTGTGTGTGTGGTTGGGTGGGTGTGTGTCCGAAGAATGGGGTAAAAATTAGCCCCCCCATGAAAGGTTTATGTCGAACCCTTAATGGAAAACTTATCCAAGCGTAATTTCACAAATGCGAAAGAGAATATAAAACGAGATAAAACAAATATCCAATGGTTATCAGAAAAAGCTGTAATATTACTATAAGAACTAAGTTCAAAACCTGCAAATCAAGGGTCGCTCGAATTAAATTTGATACGCTGATTATCAAAAGAAAAGAAGTTTATTGAGACAGCATGTTTTGTCAGTTGTAAGTAAAAAAAAAAACGATAAATTATTAAAAGACATGAATATCATTACTTTAGAAGCTATATTCATTGTTGCGCATATATTTTTTTTTTTTACTCTTTTCATTTACAGGGCTTGATTTGGACAACCGTGCTAGCCTCGGCCACTACTTAAAACAGAATCAAAGTGGCATGGGAAGTTGGTCAGCCAAAGTTAGTATGGCGTTATTGAATGCAAGCTGTCATTATTCAATTATGCTGGCTGGATTGCATTGCCATTAGTCGTCCAAACCCCTTTAACAGGAATTAGGCAACTGGTGGCGAAGTTGCATCGAGGTAGCAAACTAGGCAAACGCTTACCTTCGTTTATTCAATCCACTGAATAAGAAGCTTACTTATTCTCTCTAAGAAAAGGAAAAGAAAATTGAATAACTAAATTGGACTGTAGGTCGTGAAAAGCAAGTTCCTCTTGGCTTCCCTGTCAGGCAAAGTGAGGCAACGACACTGTAAACAAGTGATGACCTCAATATTCTCCCCCAGAGATCATTCCTGGAAAACGCAAGGGATGATGGCGCGTTGATGCGCTAAACCATAAACGACCGTAGGACCATTACGAAAGAAAAGTTTGCTCTATCATTACAATACAAGCTAGATGTTTTTACTCTTCTTGTGGCATAAATATACACAAAATCCACGCATGAAAAGGAGAAGTGCAGAATAAGAAACTAAATGGTAAAAACTTTTCAAATGCTCGGGAAGATAGCTTTTGACTATCTCTCCCTGAAATTATATAGCTTTCTTTATTGTTTTCTTTACCTCTCAGTCATACCGCTTCGTAAAACATAAGAGAAATTGTTGGATTTTAACAATGAAA
This sequence comes from Macrobrachium rosenbergii, assembly GCF_040412425.1. NCBI lineage: Eukaryota > Metazoa > Arthropoda > Malacostraca > Decapoda > Palaemonidae > Macrobrachium > Macrobrachium rosenbergii. The sequence goes on from NC_089754.1 coordinate 12,853,147, forward strand.
TGGAGGTTAAAACACTTTTATATTCAGCACTGCGACTTTCTCCTTTACTTGTTCCTTTTATTCAAAACTGGGTTTTCAGTTTTGTGGAAGGTTGCCAGATGTGTCAATGACCTCTCACCTCGTACAATAATAATACATATACTTTATGAATAATAATAATAATAATAATAATAATGATTGTGATGATGATGATGAACACCATGCATGTATAAATCTTTTAATCTCATACTTTCATCAGTTATTAATCCTTGTTGAATCAAAAGTATTTTTCAAACACCTATAGCTTGGAGGTAATTTCCAAAAGAGTCATATTCTTTTCATTCGGAACCAAACCTGAAGAATGGGACTGACTTTATGATATAATTTGCATGTAGGCAATAAATTTTCACTTAAAACAAAGCAAATATATTTAACAATAGTGTAATTTGATCACACTTTTAATCTGTATTCTAGGTCTCACATCCTATAATTGAGGTGACTAAATTTTGTTCTGAGGGATGTTGTATACCTATTCCACAATTTATTTCTATTTATTTCAAAAGTTTATGCCGCCGTGTGAATGTCAGTGTTGGAATACTGAATAGTTAAATGGAGTGCTTTTAAAACGTCGATACAAAGTCAATACGCCTGAATGATGACGTACCCCTTATTTTTGTTGAAGACCTCAGCCGTGCGACATCCTACCATAAGTTGTGTTCTTAGTGCTGACATTCTTTATAGCAGGTAACCCCAACTCTTCTTCAAACACTATTGTAGTCATAGGTTAGTCAAAGTAAGAATTTGCATAGTGCTTACTAAGCATTACACATTTCACCCGTAAGTTAGCATTATGCTCAAAGTATGAGATGAGACATTCCGATTTCCTCAATTCAAGATGTCGTGCTTTTCTACGGAAGACTTTTGTCGTTTACTCGCTACCACTGTTTTTCTTGTTTCTTTCAAGAGCGTGAATTTGCCTTTCAAGGGGTTTTAGTCTTCATCGTTTTGAGGCGATCTCAGAGGGATAAGAACCCTTAGTTAAAATATCATCCCCCTCCCGACCAATTTCCGATGGCCTCATTATGTAAACACATGTCCCCTCAGTGAAAACTTGAACAATACTGTTTCCTTCATTAGAGGAAACACGCCGCCGGTTATTTCAGTTCGACTTGGGATCTCATTTTCTGTTCGGCAGAGAAGCATTAGTCACGTGAATTCTTTATCTTGGTCATTATTACCACCGTCACCACTGGTAGTATCCTGGTAGTATCGCTCATCACTCAAGGTAGAGGGATGCACCTATAACCAATGCACATCAGACCCTCAGTAAAAAAAATCTACGAAGTCTCTTATGAATGTTTCCTAAAATTTATCACGAACTTTTGACAATTAACCTCACGAAAGTCTAAAGAATACAAAAAAAGTTTCTTATGAGCGTTTAAGAAATGCCACATTGTTTTAGAATACACCTTACTTCGCAAGAGTTATGATGTTGTTTTAGCCCTTTTTTAAGAAATACCTTATTAACGTATAAAAAACTTTTGAGCGTTTAGAACAACCTTGTGGGCGTCTCTACACATAACACTTTCCAGCTATCGGTCTCCTTCTCAGCTTCACCTAAAATGGTAAATATTACAGAAGTCCATTAACAAATAATGGCTGTAGTTAGCTCTAATGTCAAAACGGCAACATGCCTAACGATTTCACCGGTCATAACAATTAACATTTCATAGAAATTCAGTACAGATGCCTCATGAATCCGCAACTGGAACTGAGCTCTGGGTCTCAGTGTTATGTAGTCTTTGTTCAGTCAAACATCAGAAAGATGGGTAACCAGAGCGAAAATGCACGAGGAAAAATGAATGGATAAAGTAAAAAAAAAAAACACCACAGATAAAGAAGAGCTATCAGATAAATGGGAATAGATGATAGTTTGCTCCACTACCAAAGAATTACATGATGTTTCTCAGAAATCTATTCCTTTCCTAAGAGGGAGGTTTACACCAGGATATAACAAGTAACATTCTTTAATGGGATTAATTACCAAAGCAGATCTTGCAAGCGTCATTGTCAAGCGTTTCCTCGAGCATTTCAGATGTGACAGTTGATTTGTCTTAAATCCAATGACAACTTCAACATGATTCAGTCTATTTACAATTTAATTTTTTTATAACTATATTGTAAATAATTATCATGCTGGGGATGATTTCTGAGGCAGTAACGCTATTGAACAATTTTGCAATTGATGTTTTGGAATTCTGTCTTACGATAAAAATCTTGGAGTTCACCAGTATCTATAAATCATCATATTCCTTTCACACATATACTAAAACTAATTAGTTAACATTTGTAATGATAATTAAATAGCCCATCAGCGAAGTTGAGAGGAGGTAATGTTTGCCATGTGATAGCCTGAGTGTTTAAAAAATATCTTGAAAATTTATAAACCAATTGGGATGAAACATATGGAACAACTGCCATCGACGCAATAATTCGTATCATAATGACTCAGAGTTTTTATAGTTTTCATGAATGAAGGCTTTCCTTCATGGCGAGAGCCGCTGTGTGGTGGCAGGAGCTCATTCTCAACAAAAACCTCTTGTTTAGGAACCGTGTGTTAAGCTAGGGCTCCCTTGTTAAAGTTTTTCATTAAGACCCTTTATCATACCCTCACAATGTCGTTAATACATCTAATGGAACGAATGCTTAGCTCCTCGATACGGCAGACTATAGCTCAATCTGCGAAAGAAAGTTCCCTTTGAATTCCAAAGATCTTTCTCCATATGTGAGAGACAGAAAGTATGCGGAAATATGGAGTTCCAGATGTCATATTATGCTCAAATTCAGCGCGCATTAACATAAGCCGTCAACCCCAGTGAAGAAGTTGGATGCACACATCAATAAATGTATATCATGGACCAACTTTAACTCTCCTGAACAGGACAGCTGCAAAAGTACAGTGATGTATTTGCTTGAGAGGAGAAATTCAGAATTATAAAAAATATATTAACCATTAGTTATGATCAGTTTTACACGAGATGATTTTTGCAGTGAAACCGATATGAGATTTTTCCTACAAACAACATTCCTTAGAGATCCTTTTAGGGAAATCAAGTAAATAGATCAAAATAGAAATAGCAGTGATCTTTTGTGAAAAATCAGTCATCTATGCAAACATTTTTTTTCTTAGTTCTTAAAACCAATAAGGAAAGTATACTTTGGTATCAGTTTTCATGTATCAGATTTCGAAAAGGTTATCTTGAAAGAGAGAGAGAGAGAGAGAGAGAGAGAGAGAGGCGTTTGGAGAGGAAATGCAAAATAGTCTTGAATAACCCGACGTACGAATAACGAGAAAGTGACACTTTAGTCAGAAAAAGGCCAAAAGCGTATCCTTTCGAGGCATAGCCTCCAATATCCTCTAGCGAAAAGCAATATTTCTCGAGCGACAACTTCATTGGCCCTTTCAGAATTCGGAATGACTCGAGCACCAGGAATTGTTTTAGGCTGTCGCCACAACGAGGGGTTAAAGGAAAAAAGGTTGGGGAAAATATATATAACAATGTCAAAATAAGGTTTCCGCCCGAAGCAAGTATGTATATGTATCAGAATAACAGCGGACGCACTCCTTGAAAACATTTCCTTAAATGGTTTACCGAATATTCAAGCTTTGTCTCTTTTATAGGAGGGAAGATAATTTTCTGGAAGGGCTTAATTTTTTGTCATTTCAGTAATATCTCTCTCTCTCTCTCTCTCTCTATATATATATATATATATATATATATATATATATATATATATATATATATATATATATATATATATATATATATATATTATAATATACATTATATATACATACATATAAGTATGTATATGTATATATATACATTTTTGTATATATGAATTTTTGTCACTTATTTTCACGAATAATTAAAGAAGCGATCACCAGTAGTAGGAAAAATACATAACTGAAATCAACAATGAAACTTTTAGTGGCAGAACCTCGATGAACATGTGTCCAGCACAAAAAAATTAAGACAAAAATAATTCTTTTTGCCATAAGAAGTATTGCAATTTGCAACACCTTTTGAATCGAGTCAGACCAGTTGATACTAAACAAAGACTTTGAATCCAGTTCGAAGTTTGGTCGGGGTCTGTCTTTGTCTGTCTTGTTCTTTAGTTGTTGGTTTAACAAATTTTGCTCGGCATGATCGTATTTTTCTCTCTCGAAAACCCAAATGATAAAAGGTATCCGGGTTCCTCTGACACAAAATCCCATCAATCATGCTCCATAAATCTTCGCTGTAATTCACGTTTATTCCCACCATAACTATTCATCATGCCAGTAATCCACAGGCCACTGCCTTTTAAATTTTGGAGTGAACAACACTTCAAAGGCGATAGTAATAACGCTAGATATTTTCGATGGCTTCTATAATCTCGACTGAATAAATTGGAAATGAAAATGTTAGTATCTCGAACAAAAGGACTTAAACGATAAAAACAGTTTTCCAGGATGACAGTGATTGATAGATGCCTGTCAGGTATGGCGTTTAAATTTTTTCTTTTCATGAAATGGACTAAGGGACTAGCACCCTAATGCTCTTATCTAGCTAAACCCCGAAAAAAGCAAGAATAAGGTGGAAGAATGGAAGAGTGAGGCTTAAAAGTTACCAAAGTCACCTTATCCTCGCCTGCACTAAAAGTGTTTGCTTTTATACCCAACTGTCTCCTATAACACGAAATATCTTGATTTTAAACATTTCCATTTCAACCTCACTGACACAGCTTCACCTGAGGGAACGGGTTTTAAATTGTCGTTTTCATTATCTACACACATATATCTTTTACTTGATATATTAAACTATCATGTTCCACAGATATCTTTTACTTGATGTATTAAACTCTACTATGTTCCTAAACATGTGCATTTTTCACACTGATGATCCTACCCACTCCCACAAGACGGGGTGAAAGAATTCTTGGTAAACTTACATTTGATAAGTCCGTAAAAACGTATGAAAAGTTTTGGCATAGTATGATGAATGCTCCTGTAACTGTGATGACATTATGCAATATACTCAGGTATTTTGTACACTAACTAGGTGTTTCATAGAAAGGGAGCATTATCTTAGGCAAATTATATAATAAATAGATTAGTTTAGAAAACTATATCAAATTACCAAACGCAAAAAATTATTCACAAAAGCAGAACTATCATTACGTTGTGTTACCTTACAGATAAGGCAGTCGCATATTTGACTGCAGAACTGCAATTATTTTCTCATTAAAAGATGGAAAAAAAATCTTAGAATAAATGTGCCTTAATGTTCAAGAGACATTAGAATATCTATCAGACAACAATAAATTTTTTTGTTTCTTGAAATAAGGTTACTTAGGGTCTGTGTGAAATGGCACTTTAAATTTAAATCTGCAGTACTAGTCTATTGGCCTGGAGAAACGTCCACACTGGAAAATAACCACTGCACCTCAGTAAGTCCAGAACTCGTTTATTCGATTGAACTTAACGTTGTACAAAAGGTTCCCTTCCATAACGCAGTAGTGAAGGTAATGATGATGCTGTCATATGGTAGCTGGCACATCCTTTACTTGAGGAAAATGTTTGAGGACCGCGCAACTCAGCACGATTCACACACCACTCATATCAAAACAAGTGAACTAGTTTACCGATACACAGTTACCGCTTTCTTTTTTCTCTTTAGTTAAAGCAAATAAAACTACTAAAACTCTATCTGGATCTTATAAATACACACACTGAGAGACCATAGTATGCATTCTTTAAGTGCACTTTAGAAATTATCTCGTTTAGCCAGCATTTTTGACGTTGTACGTTGCTTATAACTTTTCCAGGTCTGAATCACTCATGCTTCTCTTTGGGTGAGTTTACAGCTGTAAGGTTACCCTATCAAAATCTGTTCTTCATTCTAGATATTCTAGCTTAAGGAATATGGCATCTTCATATCAGCCATTCATGAATGTCAACAGTGTTAGGTGCTGTTGACTTAGTCTTTCACTTATTCATTGCTGGTTAATGAGTTCACTGATTATCATATAACTACAAACTCAGTTGATGTTTCCTAATTGCTAAAACTCTTGTGTCCAGATAATTTTTGACTACGTTTTTAACTACGAAGAACTTGTATGGCATGAATGTTTATCTGTGTTGCATATAAAAACACATTGTTTTATCTTGCAGTTCCTTATTTCTTGTAACTGCATGCATATGCTTTTCTAATCTCGACCTTCCAAGGAATTTTTCTTTAATGCTCCACATGCATTTTGCTCTCGTTATCCTTTTCATCTGTTCATTCTCTTATTTTCATTTATTCTTTTCTTTTCTCTCGCCGAGCCCTCCTTTTCCTCCCCTCATCCTGCGAGTTGACCAAACTCCATTAAGGATACTAACGAATTTTCCGGCTCTAGGTGTGCTTTCGTCTGGCTTAATTTGGCTTTGTCTTCTCAGTCAGTATGTAGCTCTCTCTCTCTCTCTCTCTCTCTCTCTCTCTCTCTCTCTCTCTCTCTCTCTCTCTCTCACACACACACAATGCGCTCGAAAAACGGGAGAAAGCTCTGAATTTTCTCAGGTAAACTTAATTTTTTTTTTTTTTCTTTTGGTTGGAAAACCAGCTCCGGCAATCTTTTATTATTTTCATCCAAAGTTAATACATAAACTACTTTGACAATTACTAAAACTTGGGGAAACCTTAGAAGTGTGGTGGGGTTAACTGTGAGTCACAATGAGACTCAAACATCAAAAGAGCGAATAAGTAAACTTATGTTCATGCTCAACTAACAACCTGCAAAAGTTTTTTCATCAGGAGACCCAATGAACGATGTAAGTGCTCCAGGCTGTTAGCAACAATATAGCATTATTTTCAAAACATGTGGCTCCCACCTTTAACGCAGAAAGTCGTCTAAGAATTTTGTGGACACTCGATACTACGATCATTTTTGAGTTAGTGTTAAAATAATGCTATGCAAAATCGAATGCAATGATACAAAAAAATTAGTATTATTAGACTCAACAATGTCTGGACCAAAAACAAAAATGTCAATCTGAATTTGTCGATGCTTTTATGACGTCACTCCGAAAAGAAGTTGGACTCATGATTTACGCGTCAAATATCAATCTAAAGACCTGATTTACTTGTGTTCTGAAAAATGAATGGCGCGAAGATCCTGTAAGGGCGGTAAGGAAGCTGAACGGATAGCATTAATCCACAAAGGCTTGGAATTGAGCCTTAGAGAGAGCTTTCCCCATACAAAACTGAAAGTTACTGATAAAGCAGTTTTCAAAATATTATCCTGCATCAAGTAATGTACAGGTTCTCAAAGTACGGCGCCAGCGCGCCGTCAGATATTAGTAAGGATTTTACACTTTGGGTTTGGAAATGTTCGCTATTTGGAGGTCGTCGTTGAGGCTGTAGTAACAAATTTATTACAATGAAAACAAGATGCTTCGAAAGATTTGCCTTCTGGAGGAGGGGGCGTAACGCTTGGTCAACAAGCATTCAATGAAGTTGTTTGTTTTAAGAACGTTAAGGTAGCTATAGTATCAAATGAAAAAATAATCATCAGTGATCGATGCCATACCGGATAATCGCAGCCAATCACTGTAGATCACTTGTTTTAGAAAAAATATGGACTTACCTTTAAATTACGACTTGCAGGCTGTAGCCAAGTGCCTGGAACCTCGTTACTTAGATATTTTCAAGCAGTCAGACAAGGAAAATAGGGATATGTCTGTTACCAGCATTTTACTCTCTTTTGTCTTTTTCACTGTTCCGTAAAATTTCAGTATTACTGTGCATTTCAGGGCCGTGTCTAATTGATTTTCGTCGATAAAATCTTTCCAAAGCATCGGATAAGGACCGTATTTTGGAAATAGCTGTTTGAAGCCACAGCCTAATTGGCAAAAATATGCAGTGATGTCTAACGTTGAAAATTAAGGCACTTATCAGAGTAAATCAAAGAAATTTAAAAGGAAACTTAGCTAAATCTAGCAGGCTTGCAGATAGAGGCTAGCAAAACGTCATTACTGAAGGCCCTCCCACTCATTGACGTACTTTACTAGACACCCCGCCCATACACAGCACCTTATCAAGACAGATGTTGGTAGTAGTAGTATATGGAATTCTTACATTGCTTCACACACTCCAACACCTACCCTACATTCTCTCTCTCTCTCTCTCTCTCTCTCTCTCTCTCTCTCTCTCTCTCTCTCTCATCTTTCTTTTCGATGAGTCTCAAAGCAGAGTACAATAAGGGAATGGGCATCAAATGAGAAAATTAATTGTGTAATGCAGTTCCATGGCGTAATTCACGTTTCCTTCAACTTGAAATATGGACAAGTCTTACAGTAACAGTCTCTGTGAAAACCATTGTTGCCCTGGAGTTTCCGTCGCCTCGTATTGTCTCCTCAAAAGTTTCAGTTCAGGTGTACCTGCTTATTCCTGGTAAATGAATGTAACATAACGCCAGTGTTCTAACCTTAACTTCCTTAATGCATGATCAGTCCCATAATAAATCCACAGTGCTTGGTATAGCACACTACTCCCCCTTCATTATTTTATTTGTGTGCCTCTGTGTCAGTTTTGTTTCTATACACGTTGATTTGAAACAGACACCAATGTTTGTTGTAGGGTTGTTGAGTGGTTATCAGCGAGTCTATGTATTCCCAGTTTTATCTGTTTATTTATTTTTTATGGATTTGAAGTTACTCATTCTTTCAATTTTCAGTTCTTTTTCATTATTGCGTTTACATCATTTATATATATATATATATATATATATATATATATATATATATATATATATATATATATATATATATATATATATATATATATATTTCATTTAATCATAACTACATTGTAGTGCTGAATGATACTCGTAGCTCATAGTCCAAGCGCTTGGGCTATGCCCTAAATTTTATAATCCACTAACCCATTTATAGTACATTATCTTACAATTTCGATAATTTTCGCGTATTCTACTCAAGGTATTGCTTATTGTACAAGAGGGTCAAGTAGTTGTGTTTCTACGATCATTATCACACCACTGGGAACTCTGCTATTACGTCTGATGTCATAGTTTACGTCAGAACTAGCCTCTCTCAGGGTGCTTACTAAATTTCGCTAAGTTTCCCTTTAAATTTCCTTGATTTACGCTGATAAGTGCCTTAATTATCAACATTAAACATCCCTGCATATTTTTGCCAATTAGGCTGTGGCTTCAAATAGCTATTTCCAAAATACGATCCTTATCCGATGTTTTGGAAAGATTTTATCGACGAAAATCTATTAGACACGGCCCTGAAATGTACCGTAGTTACAGTCAAAGTCAATGATAGTTCTAATGAAAAGCGCAGCTATCTAAGTGGAGTCAGGTTATAAGACAACAGAATATTTGAATTGGTTAGAAAAGGGTTTTCAACCTGGGGTACGTGTGGGGTACGCCAAGGGTCAGTTAGGGGGTACGCTCTCCCCACGGGTCGTTAGGGTTAGGGGCCTGGCCGCCCACTGACTGCTTAGCCACAGGTAAATAATTATAAACAATTTTCTTTATTTTTATGGAATTCTTTGTGTTTACAACATTGTTGGTTATGTCAGGAGAGTTGTGTATTTAATTCCCTTCAGTACAGTACTTGCAAATATACACAATGGAATGTTTTTCTGCGTTTGTTTTGTTTTCCACTTTATAAAAAGTGATGGGCGTACATTATTGACATTAAAAATACCCAAAACGGTACGTGGGGAGGAAAAGGTTGAAAACCCCTGGGTTAGAACCTCCATCAACAAAGTCGTTAACATCCTCCTTATCTAACACCGCAGTTCCTGAAATTAAAACAAAATACCGATTAGGCGAGATTTTCATTAAGTCAGTATCAACTTCGCAAAAAATAAAAGTAATGAAGAATTTCTACCTTTTCATAGCCTGCAACTTGAGTGAAATAAATTCTAGTTAGACTACTGAAGGACAAAAATCACAAGAAGAAAAATATCGTATCTAATCTACGACGCGCAAACTCCTTCAGCTGTCTAAATATGATATAAGTACAAGTCCATATGAATATACGTATAAGTACATATGACTTTTACACATTACCGCCGATAGAACTTAAGTCTTTTATTGCGCCAACATAATTTGTAGGAAGAATCAAAGGCTTATTATTACAATACATTCAAAAGAGAATGATTATAAAGAGAATGAAGTAGCATCAAACAGAAGAGAAATATATATCATACACGTCCAAAAGTACCCTGTTTCAGTCAGTATCAACATCAGATCTCATCCAGTTGCCTCCTAAAGTTCTCTTTCCTTATTCACTCTTCTTTTTCTTCTCTTTCGTGCATTCTTCTTCTCTTTCCTCTTCCCTCTCCTTTACTTTTTCTCTGCTTTGTTGCCTCCTTCCTTCCTCACTGTCCAGAAGCACAATGCGTCAATCTATCATGAGATCAGTACTGAGATCAGAGCTCATCCATTAGTCTCCCTCTAAAGCTTTCTTATCCACCCTCTCCTCTCTTCCTCTTCTCTCCCATGCACTCTGTTTCGTTTTCCTCTTCTCCTCATTTACTCTTCCTCTTCCTCGTTTTCTCCTCCCTCCTCCGCAGTCGTAAGGAAGTCATATATTGTTCCAGAGCTCTTTCGGAGGTCGAAGACCAGACTGCGATTGGAAGCAAAAAAGAAGAGGACGTCATGTTCAAGAGATTCAAGTGACTTCTAAACCATGTCCGCAAATGTCCATTTCAAATTGAACTTCGACTGACAAACTTTTAGAACCCTCTATTGAAAGTGGAGCTGAAACGAAGGAGAAAACTCGACTCTCTGAAGATAAAAGGGCAAATGGTGGAGCTGCTCGTTAGGCGAGAGTAACTGTCTTTCTTCTTGTTCCCAGAAGTGAAATATGAGATAGAGCGAGAGATGATATCATTAGAATTTAGTAAAAACTAATTATAATGAGTGAGAAATGAGAAAAGTGTAAAGATTTGGTAATAATACTTTGCATTAAACAGTTGTTACGAGAGTTGTATTGGTAGAAGAAAGTTCTCTCTCTCTCTCTCTCTCTCTCTCTCTCTCTCTCTCTCTCTCTCTCTCTCTCTCTACTGCTGCCAGATACGTATATGTGTAAGTTGCTATTATAAATGTGTTAGAGATAAGACCAAAACGAAATAGTCCATTTCGGTCTGTTTTTTTTTTCATCCCTTGATTTTTACTTGTCTATGAATTAAATATGTTCTCGTATATTTGTCTTAGTTTTCATCTCCTATAATCTGCGTTTTGAGTAATCAAGACCTCTTCATCACATGTAAATTAATCACATTGCTCTTTTTCGCTAAGGATCTATTAAAATTATTTTGAATAACACAGGCTAATTGAAAAGATCCACATAAGACTCCCTCACTATAAACATGCTTAGGGTACTTTCTTCCAGACTCTTTCTATTGATTTTATTTCTAAACAGCGGCTTTTTTCAGGTGAGAGAAAACGAAGCAAGACTGCCTGTCTTTAAGGATTGCATGCTGTTTGCAACCATTACACCCCTGCTGTTATCTTTCCCTTACTTGCTATGGAAGCTGCAATGTTGATATCTAAGCGCACATGCAAGGTAAGTACATACCTCAAGTTTTAGACCCTTGCTTCCTATCAGCAAATATACACACGTGAAACATTTAGGTGCCTGTGAAAAACTTTTGCCTTCAACAAGTTCCACATAGATAACCTTAATAGAGATGAGCCCAAGCTTGGTGATATTGTTTAGTGTAATGCCGTGAATCCGTGAATAAGGAGGCTCACTTACATACTGTACATTGTCACTCGGATGTCGTAAACAGCATGCTTGTTCTCATTCGCACCCTTTCATGCAGTCGACTACAGAGTTGTCGGTGGTGATTTTAGAGAGCCTAGGCCTGCCTTGTATAGCAACCCACAGGGAAGGGTTTTAAAACCTTTGTTTATAGGCTAGAAAAGAAGAACGTATTCTCATATTCAGTTATCAGCTTATCCCAAATGTGAAGTGAAGATGCTATTGTCCTAACAGGGATCTGGTACCTAGAGCATTACTAGGTAGTATGGTCAGTTGAGTAAGCAGTATAACGTCAGCTAACCTAAGATTTTATAGATTAGCCAATCTCGCAACATGCTCCCACTCCATGATTTACTTAGCACTTGTAACCTTGCACGTAATCATTCTGATTATGTAAGGATGCTTGATGTTAGTTTCGGCTATAAAATTTTCTTTTTCATAGCACTTGATAAAGATATAATTTTGCTCTGTCCGCAGATAAATTGTTCGTTTATTAGTTGGGTTTCCTGTAACTACTGAAATGATAGTAGTAAGGCCACAGAATTCACTTGCCTGATGTCAGCAGCCCCCCGGGATCTTTGTCTTTTAGGCAACATTGCTCGAAGCAGTGATTTTCTTTGTTCCCAGCGTTGCTATTTCTGATACAGGTCATCACCAATATATTTTGCTAGGGCGTCTTCGAGAGGAACCTCTAGCATCTCACGTGCCAGCATCTCGAGAACTAGTGTGCTACTAGTGCTCAAAAATATAGTTTTTCGTTTTTTAGCTGTAAAATTGCTGAGAGGTCGTCCCAGCAATATTATTGGTGCTCACAAATTTTCGAGAGACTGTAATACCTCTTTCACGTGCCCGTAATACCTCTTTCATGTGCCATCTTCCATTGCTCTGATACTTCGAACTTCTAATGTTTTTCATGAAAGCAGGTGTTGATGCATTTGCTGCTTAATCGTTATTTGTTATTCATTGGTTGCTTCCTACTCTTTTTTTTTTTTTTTTTTTTTTTTTTAAGAACCAGGTAAAGCCTATGCGGAAGCTAGCCTCGATATATCTTATTTCCTTACTCCTTAAATACCACTTTATAAACTTCCATCAACAACTAGCGCTATCACTCCCTCTGTTAATCACTTCAGTCCCTTAATCGAATAGAGACAGAGCGGCCTTTATTGCCTTTGAAATAAAAGCAAAGAAAAAGAATGTTTTAGAAGTCTCAGGTTTAGTATGTTAAAGTCGCTTTTTAAATGGAGGTACCAAAGTCACATATCCTAATTTGTCTTTAGTTATGCTATTTATCGTTTTCATTTTCCCATCGCGGAGCTGGTATTTAACATTCTCAGATTAGTAGTAAACTTTACTGTGTGTTAATATTAAGGCTATTTTTTTCCTTAAATATTGTATGCTAAACTCACTCATCCTAAGACTTTCAATTTCGAACTTTCTTAGTGAATAAATAATGCATTTGGAGCTTAAAATAACCTAGATCATTTTGCCACTCGGAAACAATTTATATCGATTTCTCCTATTTGCATTTATGAATTTCAGCGAGTAAGGTTTGTAAATATTTCAGATCAAAAAAAGAAGAATAATAATAATGTATAACAGTGATGTTAAAAAAAGTTCTCAGCGGTCTGAGAGATTAATACTCGTAAATAAAAGCCTTTGTTGGGATAACAGTCCTCGAAAATGATGTACATGACTTACTGCTGCCAGGGAACACAATCGTTCTTCCCGGTTCGTAATTTTTTTTTCTTTGTCCTTTACGAAAAGGAAACGAATACCAAGATAAGTATTTGGAAATAAGATGATCTCATTCTTTTTCTTCCTTTCATGCTCCTTCCTTCCTTTTTTTTTGCCATATTTCTCCTCAAATCCTCGTCTCTGTTGATTAAAAGAATGTTTACAGCCGTCGGCTTTGTTAACAATTAATGTTTGATATTTCCGAAAAAAAAAGATGAAAGCTAAGTCCTACTGTTTTAAAAGACTGGAAAATGAAGCCGTCGTGCGCTTCATCCCGGAAATGTAAGGACATCAGACACAGAGAAATTTACTCTACTTGAAATTAAATTCAGTTCGAGGACAACAGGAAATGGTTTAATCCATCTTTCAGGAAAAAAAAGGCGGCAAAGCAGTGAGGCACCCGAGCGGTAGGCGTGAAGGAACAAACGAATTTTGGTGGTGAGGAAAATAATTAAATAACAAATTTATTCCTCCATAAAAAATAGATAACCGTTCATTTCCTATTTATTGTCATTTTTTAAAATTATTTAAAATAGATAACCATTCATTTCCTATTTATTGTCATTTTTTAAAATTATTTAAAATAGATAACCATTCATTTCCTATTTGTTGTCATTTTTTAACATTATTTAAAATAGATAACCATTCATTTCCTATTTATTGTCATTTTTTAAAATGATTTAAAATAGATAACCATTCATTTCCTATTTATTGGCATTTTTTTAAAAGTATTTAGACATCAAAATTCTCTAGTAAATCCTTCTATTTCGTTTCTGGTGATCATAACTGGGAAACCTTATAAATTCTTATCCATTAAAAAGTTTTCTTTCGATATCATAAGAGTCAACCTCAAAGCCGGTAAACCTGAAGAGGAGCGATATCTTAGAGCCCCCAACTATCAATTCCCAGATTGTCAGGTACGCGATTTATCAAAGTCTCTAAAGAAAGTTATTTTTCTCCTGAGAGATTTGTCTAAGCTTTTGCCTGAGAAAAATGGCTTCAGAAAGACGCTGGCTTCGAGACATATCGAGGGAGATTTCAAGGATAAGACTCGTCTTTGGACGTTACAAAAAAAAGGAAATAAATAAATAAATGAATCGTGTTACGGTTAGCTTTATTAATTTTTTTTTTTTTTTTTTTACTTTATCTCTCGAAATGAGTTGGCTTTAGTGAAAACCGGATGAAGGAGAAACACTAAAACAATCACTGCTGTGGCGTATATTACTGTACATCTACGTTAAGTACAGAAACTCTTGTGAGGGGAAATGAACAGAAAATAACAGAAAAAAAATTAAAACAAACAGAAGTTCTTACGTAAAGCTAAATCTGTTATTAGTTTATACGAAGAAAATTCTCTCATTGAAATTCTTATTTTCCGTGGAGTTTTGGTACTAAATAAAGATGTGAACAAGTGGTAATCATACTAAATAAAACTCATTAAGTACACCAGTTTTGTTTTTCTTTTTTTTTTTTGCGTGTAATAACGCAACCATCCCTCAGTGACGGTGTTTGTGCCTAGCAATATTTGTCTTTAACGGTTTGTGTAAACTTAGTTTTGGCGCCGTTTCAAAGATTAATAGTTGTAATTTATGGCAGTATGTTAAACAAAGCTAAATACCAGAATCAAGGATGAAATAGTAAGGTGACGTTAAGCAAACTGAAAATTATCTGTGCTTTGTCGCAACCAAAATTATCCCCTAAAAACAAAGCATGATAAATATGTCACTTTTTTCCCATCACAGATAACGGCGAAAAATGCCTTTCCATTTATATATATATAACTTAATGCTATTGATGCCATCTATTACACGCTTAACATAAGAAAAAATATTAAATAAATTTCATGGTTCTCCATACAGAACTTGTTTATCGATACATTCTTTAATCGTTCTGTAAAACGTCAACTTTCATCCTAGGATACTCTTTTTGAGGTCATTTTAAAGCTGAGTTGTTGGAACGCATTCCAGTATGTCCAGCATGAAAAAAGGCAAAAATAAAAAGCGAAAATGACGAGTTGGTGTCAACCGAAATAAAAAATTCATATGTTTTGTTGTACAACATATTTACCCAAAACGAAGGAATAGAATCTATATATATTTTTTTTTTAACCATGCACAGCCTTGATAAATTGCCTACCAATTATATAAAGTTTATTACTATTTGTGCCAGCCATTACGGAGCAAAGTATACCACTGTCATTTTTTACTGTATGGAAACTCTGTATCTATATATTTAAGATTTGTTTCATTTATCATGCCGGTAATTGTTTCCATTCATAGCGTGGGCCGAGACAAAGGATCATTTGTTAACATCCAATAAGCATTGAACTTCAGCAAGTAATTTACGTAATGTACGCCATATACATGATGATTATAATTATGATCAAATGCAAAATTCTTTTTATTATGAAGTCCTCTTTGGCCTTGGCTACACTAGTTTAAAACGAAAGGGTCCAGGAGAGAGCAATATCAATCATTCGCAGCTCCTGGGTGACAAGTTCTGCGAAAACACTTCCTCTCTCTCTCTCTCTCTCTCTCTCTCTCTCTCTCTCTCTCTCTCACACACACACACACACACACACACACACATACATTTGCTTTAATGGCCTTTACTCTTTAACTGACAGATTCTTACAAGAAAAATCTGCAAAAAAAAAATGCCATGCATTATAAAAATGAATTGAAAATATCCTCATAACGAAATGACGATATCTGTTATTCATTAACTTATGGAGATAGTAACATCAAAATAGTCTTCGCTGCTCAGGTAAATTCAGAACCTCAGGGCCGAGATCTTCTAGTTGTAAAAACATCTTGATTGCTAAGAGCAAAAAACTCCTTGATGCAACCCTCAGTTTCCGAGATCCAGTTTGCTCTTGGCTTTTTGTGTAGGTACTCGGATGGGTACCTTTAAATATCACGACTCTCTCTCTCTCTCTCTCTCTCTCTCTCTCTCTCTCTCTCTCTCTCTTTCTCTCTTATACTCTTATACATACGTTATATATATATATATATATATATATATATATATATATATATATATATATATATATATATATATATATATATATATATATATATATATATATATATTGCAGTCTGTTGACTTCTTGTAAAAAATAGGACAATGATTGAGTTTATATTATGGTGACCTTCCCCCTTTGAATATTAAGCATATGAAAAAAATACATGTATGAGTGAGAATGAACACAGTATAACAATATCTGTACAACTACTGGCTGTAATCTTCCTTCTTTTTGTCTTCATTTTTTATACGTAAACCTTTTAGCATCTCATTTTACTTTGACCATGCAATCGTAATTCTAAAATCTCCTATTACCGACTATTTTAAATGGATCGCTCAGTTGACATAACATTCCTCTAACAAAAAATTCTGTTTTTATACGTCATAATTTCGATTTTCCTCCTTTCTGTCTCTGTATGCATATGCATATATATATATATATACATAGTGTCACGAAATGATCAAGTACCTGGTTATTACATAATTAATAAGACCAAAAGTTACCTCACTTCAGCCAGACACTTGAAACCTCATAACAAAAATATTAAGACTGAATACTCTAAAGGTACAGTGATCCTTTAAAACTTGCTTATCACTTGAAAAATCACTCTAACTTTATCAAGTTATGGGTGAGATAACAACTTATAAGCTATAAACAGACTAGTGGAAAATAGGCATCACTTCATCAAACACTATAACGGTTTTCCTGGTTCTATTTCACTTTGATAAAGGAGAACTAGACAGATATGTCACTTATCTTGTACACATTCATTAATTTCTCTAATCATTGGTGGTCAAAATAAAACACTGTGCTTTTAAAACTTTAAACAGACAAATTTATTTGTAAGTTCAAAAGTTATAGCAGAGTTCACAATCTCAAAAAGATTTACTATTACTTGACAAGTGTAAGATTTAAGTATTTCTTAATCAAGATTAATTCACAAAACTTTAATTTATCAAGAAAGCAATTTGGTTAAGTAAAATTCAAACATTAACTTTCACTCAAGTTTTAAATATAAGTCTGAACATCTGCAATTAGCCCAAGTGTTCACTAAAACATTAATAAATGGGAGTCAATACAGGTATTCACTGAAATCTCAATAATAAGTGTGCACTAACAAAGTGCTAAGTAATCACCAACACAAACTTTGGAAAACACTGTGTAATTATAAAATTGGAGCAATATGATAACACAGACATATAAAAATGAAATATGCAAAAATGGAAATATACCAATGGCAATTTCACAAAGACAAAAACATGTTTAAAGATTATACCAATCTTTCAGAAGATTACCTTCACTTTAAAAAAAAAAGCTAAACTCACGTCTTTCTAAAACTTCCTCAAAGACAACACTGCCAAGTCACAATAGTTAGCAGCAAGACACATTAGAACTCACTATAAGAGATATTATCCACCTCTTATCAAAATAATTCTTTACCACAACAACAGTACAAAATATATCAAGTAAGAATCTTACCTTCTTCGACAGAAAATAGTAAAACACATTTTCACAATGCTAGCACATTATAAACACCTTAGATCATTCTTACAAAATGTGTACACTTCTGTGGGTGAATTTGACAAAACTTATGCTTTTTGTGGAAGGAGGAACCAACTTTATAACCAACTTTATATATATATATATATATATATATATATATATATATATATATATATATATATATATATATATATATATATACATACCCTTTAGACACAATATTGTACCAGAGAGAGAGAGGAGAGAGACAACTGCTATCTTTGAATTCCCAAGGCAACTCCTGGGTCTCTCTGATTTCCCTTTGAAATATATGGTGGGTCCTAAAGGTTACTAACTAGTCCCTTCAGTCTTTGAATAACAGATTTCTCCTTCCACCTCTCAGTATACATGATATGTAAAGTATACATACATTATACATACAGGTATACATGTATGGTATACATACAGGACTGGAACTTCAAGCTCCTTATCTCAAGACTGACATTTCCTGTCCTGGGTTAAGCAGATGGGTAAATAGAAAAAGTATTTTGAGACCAAACTGGTTCGGCTGTCAGCGTGTCAACTTCATCTCTCTCACTTCCTCATTCTTTTCTACTCAGATTATGAAAACATAATAGGCATAGACAAAGTTAATAACTATGGAACAGACACACATGATAAACATATAATAAAGCGTCCTGGCCTGAGGCCTGTCAACTCATCAAGATAAGCAAAGTGGCCCTTGCCTTTCTGCCTTCACCCCAAACACCTGTTTCAATACAGGATGTGGCGATCTGATAATGGTTCAAAAACATCTTTCTCTATAGCACTTAAACTTTAACTTCCACGAACACAGTATGTTACAAACATGAATGATTATACATGACAAAGTCACCTCAAAACATATGAAATGGCTGAAAACTATATCAAAATACAGAACACAAGAGTCATCTGTAAGAAATAAAGACATCTCAAAATCATAGATATCAAATCAAAACATGCCCATAATCTCACATTATAATAATATATTCAACATTAAATCGTTTTCCCCAACAGGGGTTGGCTCTGGGGAGAAAACACCTCATCAGACCGATATGCAGGGGACTTCCACTGCATTAAACCTTTCTAGCACCTACATAGAAGACTCATTCACAGTACTTTGAACCCCCTTACATAAACTACACCATTCATTTCTGTCTTTCACACAATGTTATGTTTCCTTGATATTAAAACCCATCTTTTTCAATCTTTCCTGCACTGTATATGCAACACCCTCAAGGTCCCCCTCTCTTCCTCCTCCTAACAATTATCATCCTCCATCTTTTCACGCATCCAAAACTGGTGATGTGATTCGTATTCTCGTCTCTATGTTAGAACAAGTCATTAATATTGCTGAAGTTACTGTATCATTGCCAACGAAAGAGGGCCGTTTAATTCCCAGTGTCAGCGTGTTGCTGAAAGTGTTAAATAACTGAGGCAGAGTCACTTGTCCCTGTATTTTGATGTAGATGCCTTTTCGTCCAGTTATGCTTGTGCATTTTGATGTAATTGGCTAGGTTAAGGATTTTGCTTATAACGAATGATTGATTGCATGCCTAACTATCATAATCTCTATACACGATCGAAGTGAGACTAGGATGACAATTCCCATGGTAAGTTTTTACTGCTTTTTTAATTTATCATTTCTTATGAGTATTTGCAATTGAGATTGTGACTTGAAAGCGTAGCCCAGCCTGCCACACTTGAGTATGTTATTCATAGACCTTTCTTTTCCTAGAAGGTAATATAAAGAACCTGTGTTTAACTTAGTTCTTAATGTTACTAATCTTAAATATAAGACGTGGTATACTCCATAACGTAAACATAGTCGTAGTCGTACTTTACGCACTGCCTGGTTGTAAGTTGGAATTTGTCATATTCTCTGAGAGAGAGAGAGAGCTCTGTGCTCCCGGAGTTTCATTTTTTATATAATTTCAGCTGTCGAGACGAAGCAGATTCCTTCGGGAGGTTCTCGTATTGTTTTATATCATTCTGCGTTAGATTAGCGTATTTCAGTCTCAGCGTGCACGAGTGTGCTGTGTTGTTTTTAAATGTGCTGGTGTAATCACATCTTTGATCCCGCGAGAAAATGTAATTTAATCAAATTTATTCAGAAGCTAAGTTATTTATTCATTTTAGTCCATCATCTATCCATCTACCTGGAAATAACCCTCCACTGATAAATTCCTCTCGTCCACAAGCTTATACACACTGACTTAAAAAAAAAACGAAACAACGAAACTTAAAAAAACAGCGAAACAAGAAAATCACACAATAAGTCCCATCATCTATGGGACTTACTGCGTGAGATTTCCTAGTTTCGTTTTTTTTTAACTGATTTAATTCACAAATCCAATATCTGATTCACTTTTAGTGCATAATCCTTATGTTGTGATTATTGAAGAAATCGTAACCATTCAGTGTTAATAAGTAAATAAATTGCTGAACTGCACAACCAGTGATATAATTCAAAGTCTTTGGTGGATGCTGAAGTCATAGCGTAAGCCTACAGACTGCGTACCTTTGTTGTAGGAAACAGTGGTGTTAGCATTCGAAAACCCTTATACCGTGACATGTCAAGCGGGTCATCTGTTAAAACTTCTCTTTCTCACCCTTGGTTTGACCACTGCGCCTCAACTATCTAGTCAAATGTGAAAATGCATCAGTCATGTCTAGATTCTGCTTCTGCTGTTACCTTCAACTGTTTTTCTTACTATTTTTTACTATTAGGAAGAGTTTTATTACTATTATCATGATTTTATTACTTAGAATAAAATTATTTTCCATATTAAGATGTAATCTTATATCTTGGTCTTGTTTTCATGGAAAGAATTCCTGGTCCGTTGTCATTTTATATTCGTGTTGATTTTTTTTTTTTTTTGTTAATTTCTCTCTCCTTCTCATCCCCTTTTCTAATGCCATGCATCCCATAGTATTCTTTCTGTATGCGACAAGTAAGGTTATTGTTTCACTTGAAGACAGGTGTCATCTGGTCCAGGTCAAATTTCAGCACCATTCCTGAAGGAATTTTTGGATGAACTTACTTTTTCGTTTTGCAATGCTTTTTGTTAACAGTTAAATCCTGCGTTTGCCCTGCCTATTAGAACCAAGCATTACTTCAACCATCCCTAAGGAAAGTGATCAGCCTGACCACTCAGATTATCGTTTATTACCTGTATTCGTCTACTATCACCGAAATATTCAAAATTTTACTCAGCTCTTGTCTTATCGCAAACACTGAATCTCATTTTATCCTTTCAGATCACTTGTTTGACAGCACAAGACAAGTTCCTGTAAGGACCTTCTTTCATATCATACTAATTACTGGTCGCCTTTGAGAGACTGGAGAATTTGTTGTCATCATTCTTGATATCTGCAAGTTAGCTAGAAGTTCTGCAAAATCATTTCTAGCAGCGTGCTTGAAGCACACTGTATGCTTGCGTCCTCATTTCTAAATGTGTTTTTCTATTGTTTGATAACAACAAAGTAGCTGTTCTTTACGGCAAATTTGGCGCTTCTAATCCATTTACAGGGATTTATTTTATCTTTAAATTTATTCTTCATTTTCTGTAATCCACAATGGAAGTAAATGAGATGGGATAGGTATTCAGCATTAGTCGGGAAGGGAAATTCCTATCACGCCTACGCAGCTGCTTCCATTTCATAGCTGGTACGCAAGAGTGGATTTAATTGAAATCTCAAATGAAAATGAGTCTCTCTCTCTCTCTCTCTCTCCTCTCTCTCTCTCTCTCTCTCTCTCTCTCTCTCTCCCCGTGTGTGCTTTTTGTATCTGGTTGGGAAAATGTTAAAGAAATACTTGCAATACATGGTATATCTTCTAAGGTTTTATCAGATAGAGTAAGAAGCAGATAATTGGAATTACGTAGCCATGGTAGAACGAGGGTTTTGAATTAGGTTTTAAAGACGAAACAAACAACTGAGGTCTGGACTACAACGCGTAGATAAAAGTCATTTGTGTGATTGATTTGAGACGATAAATTGTTTTGTAAATCAGGGTGATTGATCTGCTGGATGATTAATGATGTTTTTTGATGTCTGCTCCCTTTGATTCAAGAGCCGACTTAATGATTCCGCGTCCCACTTGTCGGACAGGATCTACCTATCCTACATTAGATTATACTTCTGTCGTTAATATTCTTATCAAATGAAAATAGAGATAATGATGTTGGCAGTGGTTGTTCTCTTAAAACAGGGGTTCTCAAAGTGGTCGATATCGACCCCAAGGGGTCAATGGGACTATCCAAGGGGTCGACGAATAGTCAGGGGGTCGAAAGGGGGTCGGTGAATGTTCTCTGCTGGGGTCTACAGGACCAGTGAAGCCTCCGACTTGAAATTTTCGTTAACAATTTATAAAAAAATGATTATCAGACTTTATTATATTTTTAAAAATTGTATTACTTTCTTGAATTAAGTTATCCCTACAACTTGGCGCGTCAACTTTTGGCCGCTCCAATCTTTCATGGCCTGTTTGAGGTATTACAGTCAAAGCCAAAAGGACATGATGCCTTGAAAGTGTGCAACAGGGCAATTAACAAAATCAAGGCTTATCCACTTAACTCACGATTGTTTGCACTGCTGTGCTAAGAGAATGATTACATGTATAAGCAATTATGCCTGCACACTGAGGTAAAGTCTAGGTGTCACAGCAAAGACTTGTTGACTTATAAGGCTCAGCTGTTCAGTTCCTTGCAGATGTGGACTCATCTTTATGTGAAGAGTTGTAAAAATGCAAAATTTCCCTGTTCTATTTGGTAGACCTCTATTCTAAATTTACTGAGACACAAAGACCTCTGCCGGGTAAAGGTATTACCATCATTCAGGCCAGGACAGTTTTACTGGGATGCCAAGGCAAGCTTAGCTTATTTAGAGCTTCACTGTCACGTAGAGATTTTCTGATGGGGACTTGGAAATTTACATGACTCATCTGGAGAATTTAATTGAAGACTTTGAAGTGTGCTTTGAAGACCTGGAAAAAATGAAATTGCCAGAATGGATCCTAACTCCGTTTGGTGTTGAAATAAGGAACACAGATATTGCCTCACACCTGGAGGAGGAATTCACTGACATGACTGTGGACCTGGAAGCAATTGCCTTGTTCAGAAGAAAAGGTCTCCGTGAATTTTGGATCAACGAGAACAACGTTGCTAAATATCCTCAGCTTTCTGCAGTGGTTGAGCCATTTTCACTTGCTCTCCCAAGTTCGTACATATTTGAAGCGGGTTTCAGTCATGCAAACGCAGTCTTAACAAAACAGAGGAGCAGACTGAGCCTGGAAGAACGAGGTGACCTACGGCTGAAGCTCACCAACCTGCAACCTAATATCAGTATCCTTGTTGAGTCCCATCAGGCACATCCTTCACATTAATGAGGTGAACAGCTGAAGAAGAAAATGGTATATTGCACTGAGAATTAAGTTACATATACTCTTACATCTAAAGTTCTAAACATGCTTTGTTACTGTGTGTAACCTTTTTGTCATACTACATGCCAAGTACTAAACTAATACCACTCAAATAGATTTTGACGTTGGTGATTTTTTTTTTTCCATGAACTATTGAATGCTAGGCTAGGGGGTCGATAGAAAATTTGAGACTTCACTGGGGGATCGACGAGTTAAAAAGTTTGAGAACTGTTTTAAAAGGTTAGGAAGCGGTCTCCATGATAGTAATAATAAGGATAAATATAATAATAATTAGGACCTTTTATATAGACTGTTAGGAATAATAAAGGAGTAATTAATCGCTGGTAAACTGTGGACAATGGCTGCAAAAAAGTAATAAATGTGATGCAGTGGACATTTTACGTGAAGCCCTTTTACATCTCACGCCACGCATACGGGTAGCAAGTTTGAGCGAGATAGGCAGCCACTTATCAACTAATTCTGCTCAGTTGGAACGTAATTGGAAATACCTCGTAAGTAAGTATAGCTTAGTTTTACCAGACCACTGAGCTGATTAACAGCTCTCCTAGGGCTGGCCCGAAGGATTAGACTTATTTTACGACTAAGAACCAATTGGTTACTTAGCAACGGGACCTACAGCTTATTGTGGAATCCGAACCACATTATAGCGAGAAATGAATTTCTATCACCAGAAATAAATTCCTCTAACTCTTCATCAGCCGGCGGCGGAATCGAACTCCGGCCCATCGAATGACGGTCTGAAGCTCAACCAACTCGGCCAACAAAGGGCTTGGAAATACCTCGTGGAATGAGTAACACTGGTAACCGTTAAACGCACTAACAAACAAGAGAAGTGAAACAATGAATAATCGCAGATTTGAACAGTCGAGTACTGATTAACAGGAGCATTCGCGTCGCGGTGGTAGGTGCTAGACACCTCTGTGGTTCTTAGTCTGTGTAGATCAGAATAAGTCATTAATAACCACGACTGAAAATATGACTCGAAAAATAGAAAATATTAATTTTGAGAAAGAGAGAGAAATTTTACAAGAAACGATCTAGGAGAAAACTGAAAAGAAATAGATAAACTGCCACAAATACTTAACAAACTTTTGTGCCTTATCATGTTCCGTGCTAATGATAATGATAGCAATAATAAACCAGCAAAAACACTTTAAAAGAGAGAGAGACAGAGAGAGAGGTCCTACAGACGAACGTTTGAGCAGTATATGTTTCTCTTATATGCAGGCCACTACCTTCCAAAGTATGAAACAATTAACAAAAACTTGGTACGTGTTCTACTGTACAACCCAGCGTCTTCACAGTAAAATGGCTATTTTAATTCCGTATTTGGTTGCTCTGTGGACAAAAGGTCCCTCTAATCAGGGTAAAAGACAAATAAATTAGCTAACCAGCACATCACTTTGGAAGGAACGCACTAGTCCGAAAGCGAAGCAATTGCTCATGTCGACGAAAACTCGTCTCCACATTTATCACATTTTTTTCTGTCTGTTTATTTCTTTGCAGTTTTTCTCAGTGTATCAGGCTATTTCTATGAGAGGTTAGCCTTCAGAAGAAGTTTTCAAAGTGCAGCGTAGGTCTTATGCATGAATATTTTTCCTCTTGGCTTTCCAGAGGGTAATATTTTATGACTGTCAGTGAGAAACTTTAATGATAAGAATACGAATATCATAGCCGGCCAAATGAAGCGAAATTATTGCAGTGAAAGGGAATGCTAATTGATTTCCCTTAGATCGCTACAAAACCGGTTCATGATCAGTAATTAAGAGCTAGATGACACAGAAAATGCAGGTTAAGGAAGAGAGTCATTTGTCTAAGATGGTTGACACTTGGACTTTAAATTCCAACACAGCATATGAAGCGGTGCAAAGCTTGGTGTATAGGGTGGTCGAGAAAGTGGTAGAAGCTTATGTTCAAGCTTTCGAGAGAAATGCGCATGGCATTAAGTACAGATTAAATAGAGAGCAAAGGTCTTATGATAGACTTATAATGAGCCGAGTTGGGAGAAAGAGCTGGGTTCTCTTTGGGCCAGTAATCATTTGATTCATTGGCATGAACACCTGTAGAACTGTTGCTGTGTGGTGCTAGATTTAATCTTTTATCATGTAATGATATAGACAAGGATGATTACCTCACGAGAAATTTAGGAGAATGGTTAGCATCACCTGGTCTCTCTTGAGGGGTGGTAGTATTTGTATTCAAATCTCTATCAAGATTTAGTTAAGGAAAGAAACACAGGGCTGGTTTCTGGCGTTCAGATCTTAAGAGAGATATCTTTAGTTTTAAAAACAGATTTTATAAGATTTTAGCGTTCAATTGACGTTGTACCTGCATTCTCAAGAGACAGATATCACAGGTTTCAAGGAATATAAACCAGCCTATAAGTAATCTCAGCGATACTGAGGAAGAAAAGAAAAACACCAATAAGATAATGTGAAACAGAGCATTAAGAGCTGCATAGAACCTTTTCATAAAAATAGGTAATAAAAGGGCTATCTTGCAGATAATGCTTCCGTTGGCCAGTGTTCAAGAAATTACCTTTTTCTCCGTGATCATTGCAGCAGTTTCCATCTTAAGAAACGATGGAAGCCATGACGAATGCCATACAAGAGTTGTTCATAACCTTACTTATGGCAGCAATTCCCCTTCATAAAGAGTAGCCTAAGATTTTGGAGATAAAGGATACGTCTGAAATACCAAAGAGATGGAAGAGAGATAAGCATAGCAAGACCTTATCACATTGAAGTTACGGTAGAACGTTGATAAAGGAACAAAAACGAGGCGAGAGAAGAAAGATATATTGTAGAGTATAAAGTTGGCGTCTAGAAACCTTTACATTATTATAGGCAAAATTTTCAAGTTTGTGAAATATGGTCATGTCCTTATGGATGTTCAACTAAGGTTAATCCTCTGGGAGGGGTCACGTAGTGAATTTTTTCATTGTCATAAAAATCTGAAGATTTCTCGAAGATATTTAGACCCCAGACAGATAGTTTCACTCTTACACTCACCCGTGTGAAAACATTACCCACTCCCAGCTTCATTAGCAGAGGTACAATAACAAATAGCAATAGAATTAGCATCAGCAATAGACACTGGTTGTAAAATGTACAATTAGAAAATAATGAGAAAGAGAGGAGAAAGTAAATTGTATTTGAATACAAGTTCATGGCAAAGAATAGAACTGAACGAACCAATCAATGGCTATATACTTAAGTGACAAATCAAGTTTTCTGTATAGCGTATAATCAAGGCCACCGAAAACAGTTCTATCTTTCAGTGGTCTCGGTATAATGCTGTGTGAGCCGCGGCCCATGAAACTCTCAGCCGGCCGTGGTGGCCTGCCCTATATCGTTGCCAGAAGCGCGATTATGGCTAACTTTAACCTTGAATAAAAACAAAAAGTACTGCGGCTAAATGGCTGGAATTTGTTATGTTTTGATGACTGGAGGGTGGATGATCAACATACCAATTTGCAGCCCTCTAGCCTCAGTAACTTTTAAGATCTGAGGGCGGACAGAAAAAGTGCGGACGGATAGACAAAGCCGGCACAATAGATTTCTTTTACAGAAAACTAAAAATTAACTCCCTCATTTTTTTTTTCACTCGGAAAATTTCGTATAGTCAATCTTTGTTCAAAATTTCACTAAAAGGAACCCGATGAAAACTTTTATTTCGAATGAAGTATTAAGAAAACTAAGCGCTGAACTCAGTTCGTTTCCTGGACAACTTTAAAAGGCTTTCCTCGAGCCATTCCCGGCTAAATCCAACGTTCCTTTCGCGATTCCCTTGTTTTTCTCTTTCTTCGACAATTCTTTATCTCCCAAAGGAAATAGAAACTCTTTCAGAGTAGGTTTCCCTAAGAAGGATTTCCAGTTGTAAATGCGATAACAAAATACTGCAATGTATCCAGTGCTTCCAGAAATTTCCCAAGTAAAACCAGGGTATGATTTCAAAACCATCAACACTAGTGGTAGCATGTAAATCTTTTCCTTGTACGTCTACAGTTAAGTTTAATATCTTAGATTATGATTTCTATTTAAATTTTTTATATTTCATCACTACGGAAGGCGAGATCTGCTCAAGGAGGAGGCTTGCATGATAGCTAAAAGATATAATATATATTGTTGAATTTCATGCTAAAAATGTAAATTTAATCTGCTGTGAGAGTTTTTTCAGTTACATGGTTTTGTGTTTTCTGTTTACTATAGCGTCTCTCTCTCTCTCTCTCTCTCTCTCTCTCTCTCTCTCTCTCTCTCTCTCTCTCTCTCTCTCTCTCTCTCTCTCTGTTTGTGTTCAGTTTGGCAATGAACTGACGACGTAATATGAATCATTTCCAGCTCACAGCTTCTCTCTCTCTCTCTCTCTCTCTCTCTCTCTCTCTCTCTCTCTCTCTCTCTCTCTCTCTCTCTCTGTTTGTGTTCAGTTTAGTAATGGACTGACGACGTGATGTTTCCAGCTCCGTGTGTGTGTGTTTGTGCTCAGTTTGGTAATAGACTACTGAACGGATATGAAATGTTTCCAACTCACAATGTCTAGCGAACCTAGAATGAGAAACCCATCTAGGACTTGCTGCTAAAGAAAAGTGTCTCAGATATAAACATCAGGTCAAGCATGAAAGCATGACTCCGGTCATAATGATCTGTCATAGACTATTGAACATTGTAACCTAACACCACACATTTCTTCTTATGAAAATGTTCCGCAGGGGGTCACTGATCAGTTCACCAAAAGAAAACTATAGCATACAAGACATAGACGTAACATGATAAAACTGTTGATTATAAAATTATCAACGAGAGTGACAATAAATTTAACAATCATATGTATATATACAATAATAATTCGTAATTTTATGAAATCTGGATCAGGCATATCAAGTTAGAGATGAAAATAGAGTACAAAAGCCAAGAACAAGGAAAGATTGAGTAAAGAGAAAGCAGTTTTCAAGTTGATCCCCCACACAAAATATTTGCCCTGTAAATAGCGTGTCTTTCAACACTTGAAAATACAGGAAAATGGTAAAGTAAACGAGAGTGACTCGAGTCGAACTTCAAGCCAGAAAATCGGACCAAAGACTGCGGAAGGCTACAGCAGAGAACAAAGCTGGAGAACGTGGTTGTATGAGCCTCGCCCGTGGAACACAATGCAAATGAGGCTTAGTTCAAAACATTATGCAATATCGTGATGACCAACAATACCCTCCATTGCTTCAAAGATTTCTTATCTGTGCTGCTGTTACACGTTACACGCACTAAACAGAACTGGATGACAAGCGTGATCATATTTATAAGGAAACAGAAAGTATTAAAGAAAAATAGGTTTCTATGGTTATGTTAAGCAAGTTTGTTGAATGCAACAATCCTTTATTAATTGCTTTATATTTCAGAGTAAACAAACTCACTATTAGGCAGTGATAATAACTTTTTACTCATTTTGGTGCCTAAGATCTCGCTACAACAAACAACCAAAGCCAGTACGTAGATTCTCAATAAACAATCACTTCTCTGTCGCAAACTCTAAACGTGAATGACGGAGGTAAACTTGTAGCATTCCATGGTATCCTCAAAGTATTGTTTCCTCTTTTATGGAACTTAGGCCGAGCGGATATGCAACTTAATGAGCCTCTTTTCTATGCGCGGCACTAAAGCAGGCTGTAACCGTAAAGCAAGAAGAGTTCCCATTCTGTAGAGATATGTAGCCCGTAAGCGTTCAAGTGCAATGGTGCAAGCCAACTTTATAGTCCTATACTACGAAAATAAATCGCGAAGATCAGACCGTAATTCCTATAAACCGTAACACGCAGACAATGTCAATAGAAGAGTCTCTCTCTTTCTCTCAAAAAATTTTACTTTTTTCATAGCGATAAAGGTACAGTTTTAGCCTCCTTTAATTCACGATGCCTAGATTTCTTTCGTCTTCTATTTTTCGGGAAAAAAGGCGCGTATTTTCTTTTCAGTTGCCTTCCTAAGGGTATGACTCTGACGTACTTTTCTTTGAGCGGTTTTTGATCACTAAAGAGATGTTTTTCAGAAAATGCTTAGAAGAGTTTGGTTTTGTATATAGGAAAACTATTTTATTAGTAATTTAACTCAAATTAATCTTCGCGCAGTGTCTTTGGTTTGACAGATCATTTTACGACGAAATGTTATAATTGATAACAATGAAATGTTCCATGGCCAGTGAATGCTGTGATAACTGTTTCTAATATCGATGAGAAAGGAATTATACTTCCGCATTAATACTCATATGAAAAGCCAAGAAAAAATAACTCAATTAAAATACAAAAAAAAGAAAAAATAAGTCAGAGGAAAAGTACATACATCATTCTGATGTAGCTCTTTGTCTTGTTACACTAAACCAGAAAGTAAACACAGTCCGTGACTTCACCCTCTTCTTACCGTAACCAGCCGAAAACAGTGAGTACTTTCGCAATGCACTGTCTGGTCTCAGCAGTACGGTCGTAGCTCAATCTTGACCTGGGTTCAATGAAACCGAGAACACCAGAATCAGATATGTGCAAAGAAACTAAGCATAACTGTCTTAAGTAACGTACCAGTGATGACGCTACTTTTCGAGATGGGAAATAGGGAGAATTTAAAAAGAAAGACTTTGGGTGCACAAATCGTAGGAAACGTAAAAACAGAAGGGGCGTTTTTACACTCTACGGGGGAACCTGTTTGGGCGAAGTGCAATTTCTTCAAAACAATTAATTTACGCTCATGGCAACACCCAGTGTTGCTTTGAGTACTTGAATGTGATGATCCAATGATGCTTGAATGTCACAAACACTTTTATATATATATATATATATATATATATATATATATATATATATATATATATATATATATTATATATATATATATTTTCATATGATGTTGCCTTGTAATGCGTATATCCTCTTATAATTTTGATATATTTACTTTTGTCATAAGTGTTGTGTGTAATGATAATGATTGTTAAAGTGTCATATTTAGTTTGGCATCAGATCTCAAAAGAACTAATGGATTATGTAACTTAATAGCTGTAATTAGAATTGATAATACAGCTTAATATAGTAACGTAGTTTAGAATAATATCTTCTTGGTAAAAGTGTAGTGTGTGTCCATGATTCTTGTTTCATTTCAACTGTCATCAGTTGAGATAAGAGAGACGCTTTGTTCTGGGTTAGTGATGAGCAGGTTTGGAAAACAAATGCCGATCTGTCCCATACGAGCTCAAGACGAGTGATTTCATGTTGTTACGTGCGTTGTTCGAGTCACGTATGCCATGTTTTGTAAGATTGCGTTCAAAACGTTTTGCTGGGATGACGTCATTTTCCTTCTAGAAGCTTCTCCATTGTATCTCGCACCCAAAATGCTTTAATGATGTCACTTCCCTGCTTCTAGAACTTTTGTATCCTCAAAAATTCCAAAATGCTTTCGAAATGACACTGCAATGTTTCATGCGTTACTGGAATTCTAAAATTTGTTTCATTCTGATTTCTGAGACCATTGATTTGTCCCTCTCTCTCTCTCTCTCTCGTTTTAGAAAGTAGTGTTTGTGGTCACGTATTAACATTTAACTTTGAGATCTGAATTTAGTGAAGTATTTAGCTTCTGTAACGGCGCCTGGTAAAAGTGTGTTTTGTGGTACTCACAGCTGCAGCAAGGATTTATAGAGGTTTACAAGTTTGTGTATGTAACGTGAATTTACTTATTAATACCATGGAATGATAAGTTAGAAATTCTTATGAGTGAAATCATTGTTGATAACCTATGTATTTTTGTGTTTTTCTATTTACAGTCTCTCTTTATATTTTCAATTTTTTTGTTTGTTTGTGATGTACATTTATTTACGTAACATTTTAAAGATTTCTTGCACTTAACATTGCATACTTGATTTGATATCTCATTTATTTCAAGATTCCTCTTTTAAATCCTGAGTAATTCTTGATAGTTTCTAAATTTTGCTTGATTAATTCTAAATTTGATAAAGTTTTGTAGGAATTAGTTTGTCTCACAGTTTAATTCAAGAATTGACTATGTTGTATTATTTTCTGGGATAATAATGAATTTTCAGATTGTGAATTCTAATTATAAACTTAAATTTAAAATAAATTTTGTATTTACATTTTTAGAAAAAGTGTTTCATTTATTGATCAACAAAGGAATAGGATTGATTTGTGTGTATATGTAAAGTGGATAAACATGTTTTGTTCTTTAGTTTGCTAAAGTGAATTAAGACCAGGGAAATAGTTAGAGTTTTTGATGGAGGATGCCTTCTACTCTAGAATATTTCAGTTTTAATTTTTGATACTCCACACATATTCTGATGAACTTAGTTTGATTTTTCATGATTTATAAATAAGTTTTTCTTAAGGGATCACTGTTACCTTTAGAGTACTCAGTCAAATAATTAATGTTATGAGAGTCTGTGTATCTGGCTGAAGTGAGGTATATTTGAATCTGAGATTAGTTGTGTAGTAACTATGGTACTTGATACTCATCAGACAATATATATATACAGTATATATATATATATATATATATATATATATATATATATATATATATATATATATATATATATATATATATATATATATATATATATATTCTTACGAGTGTTGGTTGCAACTGTAGTTCTTACCTTGTTGTGGATGCTTCTGAATGGGACCTACACAACGTAATACAAAAATAAGTTATTTAAATGAGATTTCACTTAGGGGAAGGACTCGGGAGAGAAATTCCGGGTCTAAATGAATTACATGTAATTACATTACTCAGAAGAATTAATTACAGAGAGCCGTGGACACCAGGCTCTTGGCACTTTCAAGTTAAACTACACAATAGACAAATTTAGTAGTGCCACTCAATATAGAATAAAGAGACATGAATAAAATCAGCTTGAAGACTTGATTGATGGATGTGGACACAGTGGAGGCAGATGGTTTTACACAGCACACACAACCTTTCTGCAAGCGTAGAGAAAGGTACATCATCACTGATTAAGCCAGAACACAGTGTAATTATTACAAGAGAGTGCTAAAGGCTCAAGGAGTAACATCAAGCTATGTTCAGTTAAATTATTCTTTACTCTGATAAGTGATTACCAACAAAATTCAGGGGAAAAGGAAAGCGAAATGAGATAAGCATAAAAGATAAATGACTGAACACTCTCCACCACACAGTACCTTGTTTCTTAAGCGAAGATCCTTGGTTGCAGAATAAATGTCTCTCAGACGAGTGGGGACCTCTACATGTGGCACTTTAAGGTAGCACTTGGATGGCGGGTGAATTGACCAGACAAAAGGGATGAGCAATTGCTCAGTGGCAAGAGAGTGCACAGTGGCATGTCACCGGGTCAGTGGTCTGTCTGCTTCTGCCCTTTGTTGACCCGGGTCATGCTTATAAGACCTCGGCTTTCTGCCTGTGTTCATCACCCTGAGCAATTCAGGTGTCCTGGCTGTTGAGGGCGAGTCCTGTTGCAGGCCATTCAGGTGGGCTTCGGGAAGGAAAGATTCTGTTTGGGAAGAAGAGTCTTTTGGCCAGTGAAAGTCCTAAACTAGATTAAGGCACATGCTTTGAAGAGGCTTACTGAGGGGAAAGTACTGACCCTGACAAATTTAATGAGCAAAACCTAGTTACCAGGGAGCCACTCCGTAAAACTCTCCCTGTTTCTCTGTGCTGTTTCTCTGTGTTATGTAGAGGGCTACATATGAATATCAGCAAAATATATATATATATATATATATATATATATATATATATATATATATATATATATATACATATATATATATATATATATATATATATATATATATAGTTATTATATATATATATATATATATATATATATATATATATATATATATATATATATATATATATATATACATACATACATAATGCTGGTAGTTGGTAAAGTTAAGTAATAACTTAAACTAATAATTTCAAATCATTTAAGATATATCTCAGAATTCTCTTTAAGATATTGTTCCCGTCTCCCTTTCTGATGGTTTGTTTCCATCCTTTTAACCTATTGAAGATTTTTGTAACTTTCATATCTGTTATTTTAATCAATTAACACTACTATTAATTTTATGTTCGTTTCCTTTTTAACATGAGAATGATGCTCTAGTCTTGAAACGTCGCGCCATATGTTTTCGATAAAACATCTTAAAGACTTCTGTGATATGTCTTCTCCTCCCCTGATTTAGATAGATATATATATATATATATATATATATATAGAGAGAGAGAGAGAGAGAGAGAGAGAGAGAGAGAGAGAAAATTGTTATGAAAGTATTTCTACAGATATGTCTAATACTTAATTTATCAAATTATGCTGTATTGCCTACAAATGAAAAATGTCATTATCAACCGACTTTTGAAATTTCATTTCACTTCTGTTTCTGCCCAAAATACTCCTCTCCGTGTTCTTGCTGTAATCTCTGTGAGATATATCATTCAAGCACTCGTAGCATGAACAAGTGAAGTAAACATTTTTCCTCGAATTATTCTCATCTTAGGCAGCTAAACAGCAACTGGTGCCTATGGGTTAACGTGCTGGTCCCTAAACCATGGTCTAAGAAAGAGATCTCTTTCTTAGACCATGCCCTAAACACAGACAGGACCAGGACCTAGACCATGGACCGAGCCAGACCAGACCGTAGCTTTAAGTGGCAGTCCGTTCCGGTGGATGCTGGTTCAGTGGGATGTATATTCGGCATTGGCATAAGTCAAATTATACTTTGCTTGTCGCTGTCCGATGAAGGTCCGATATGTGCCAAGGAGCTACATGAGTGTGAATAGGTACAGTGTGCTGGCTTGATGCCAGTCCTTCATAGGAACCTTCACCTATAATCCACTAGTGACAATACAGGTTGTTCTCAAAACTAGGAGCCCCACAGCATAAACTAAAATTGATAGGACAAAACAAAAAGCAATTCAGGAACAGGTATTTATTTAAGTTTCCTGAGTATTTAATATTTTGTATTCCATCTGCCTGTACTACAGCCTTACTCCTGAGGAGTATGATTTCAGCAAATCGCAAAAAGCTGAGATCAAACTCCATTTCTGAGTTTCTCGGCGGTCACCTCCTGCAGGTCGCGAGGCTTGGTATACCATCATAGTTCACTGCAGCACTTCAACACGATCCTTTAAGATACTACCAATGTTTCTGCCACACATTAAGGTCAGAGGAGCTACCTAGAAATTCACTTGACGAGAAGAATGATACCACTGTTTCTGGAAGTAGCTCCTGTGTCTGAAGAGCCTTAAATATGGTGTGTGTTTAGCATGCAAATGACTTCTTCAACAGATAATACATTTTCAGGATCTTTGAGGAAAGGAATCACCAGCAGTTTCTCTGAAGTATTCCCTGATTCCTTGATCATTGTTCTTTTTCTTGATGATCCACATTAACTGCTTTGGTTGTGGAAACAGACAAAATTCTAAACATCAGGAAATTTCATAACTTGGCGGTAGCACATCATCGCTGATATCATCCAACTTTTGCAGCCCAAATGATGTCATTTTTATGATTTGGCTTCCTGACTGTGTAAAATGAAGAATTCATCTGATGCAACATGGAGAAATTCAGCTTCATCCTAATCTTTAAGAAATGAAACTACAAACCATACACGGTCTTCTCTGCTGCTGAGCGATAAAAGAGTTTGTTGATAACATGAAATGGCTTGATACCAGATTTTTCAACTCACACATATGGTGCACTATAACGTCTCTTCTTTCCCTTTTGTTTCTGTAGTCTAAGCGCCAATTTACGAAGACTTTCTGGTCTACCCACTGCTTCAGCTATGATGTCTTTGACTCTGAGAAAGGACTCAGGCCTTCCAAGATTCTTTACTCTTTTCACAATAACAGTCATATGGATTTTTGCTTACAGTTTCTTTAATTAAAGGATTCATCTCTTTAATGTATTTAGCTATCTAGGAACATGAATGAAGGATGCGCCAGCATCCTGGCCTCTAAAGATTATAGCCTGATCTGGCTCAATCCATTCATTCTCCGAGTTGTTAGCCATGGCTGCATTCACTCTGCCATTCAGTCTGAAAATACAAGAAATGTAAAATGAAAAATAGCTTAATAGAAACTTAAAATAATGTACTTGGAGATAGGCGCAGTAGAAAACTTCATAACTTTCCATTTGTTCTGTGGGAGCGGGGCTCTAATTCCTGAAACACCCGGTAGATTTATATAATTGTTTATCTTCAAGTTTATCTTTCTATTCTTTATTTGTCCCTCTCTTGGTATCTTAAATTTATTTGTAGCCTTGCTTAGTGCATAGATTTATTCTCCCTCTCTCGGACTCTTTATCTATACAAAGAGAGAGAGAGAGAGAGAGAGTTAAAGGGGGCAAGGAAGGAGGGAAAATGAAAGGCACAGAGAGGGAGAGAAATAGGCTAACTCTATTAGATAACTCTTTTACATCGACATGGAGATAAAACTGGTACTCTCAACCAGCATAAAAGTCTTTGAAAAAGTGGTCAAAGAACTCAATCCTATAACAATTTTAGAGGATTAACTTAAACTTTTATCTCTCTGATTTAAAAAAGAATACCTCCGGCTGGAACTATGAACTGCAGATGAAAGCGAGTTGTCAAGTTCTTTGATCCTCCCTATTTTAAATTTTGAATTGGGAACATGAAGTGAAATCCAGTGCTTTGCATTTCCTTTCACCGCACGTCCCTTGACAAAGCTATAAATGTGCCAGCTGTTTTGTGAGTCTGTCAGATCATTCGTCTTTGCGCACAGCCGAAAAATAATTCTTCAAAATGGAAGCCTTTTACAAGGCTCAACGTCTATCCCTGTGCGTCATTGTCGTAAGGAGTGGCAACACGTATTCATATATACAAGTGTGACTTGACAACAGTTATATTTTAATGTAGAGGTCAACGAAACAGACAAACTAATAACCTTATCTTGCCCTTGCCCGAAAAAAATAGAAAAAGGGTACTGAGGGAACAAGAGTGAGGCTTAACCTTTAAGCCTTAGAGCTCCAGTTAATCTTCTTAATGCCATTTTTCTTCTTGTAGATCTTTTTGTGAGACAAAACGTTAGGAAGAAACTATATTTTTCATTAAAATGAAAACTTCGCGCTGTCTTTAATCTTGTAATTAATGGGAAGTATTTTTATTATCTTTTTTTTCCCCAAATAGGAATCTGATAAAATGGCTATAATTTTGTTTTAGAATTTCCCATCTCTGTTCACATTACGAATAGTACTACTTTTCCCACTCCCTTTGGTAATAACCATCCTTTGTAATGAAGTTCTTAGGATTCGTATCGTTCAAAGTCGTGGGTAGAGAAGTATTAACTAATACATTCCGTTCGAACGACCAGTTAGAGCCAGTCACAATATTATTTCCCTTCCATTTTCAGTTCTTCCTTGGTTCTAAAGTTCCGGAAGGTAAATTGATAAGTTTTTTAATAAAATGAAAAGAAAGAATATTACAATCACCAATAATTCTCGTCCGAAAACGGATTTCATGTTTCTGCTTCGTAACGACTTTTTTTTTTCTTTTGTAGTGATGTGAAAGAACAAAAGCTGCTTCCATATTGCTGATACCCATCTCGCCACTCCACGCTGCTTCCCACGCTGTCTCCCCCCTCCCCCCATCCCCTTCGCCCTTCCTCTCCTCTTTCCTCACTCCCCTTTCATTTCCTGTTTCCTGTCCCCACCCACGCTGATCGCTAATCATGGCAAGCATCCAAGAAGTATTTATATGCAGAGTAATTCCCTTTTTAACCAAGCATATCACTCTAATGAAATCAACCGACATATTTCTAAGTGGTTACTTGATATTAATGAATGACGTCACGATAGTCAGCCCATCATGATATGACACGTCGCGCTTCCTGGCCGGTTAGCCGAAATCAATTGCCAGTTATTCACAGTCGGATGTTCCTCCTTTTATTTGACAGTTGTAATTAAGTGATTCGATTTTAGGCAACTGCTCATGAGTTACCTTATAATGTTGAAGCTACATGGATTCCATTCATGAAGATCTCGACAAGTAATTGGTTAAATATGTACATTCTGTTAGACATGTCTTTGAACATAAAAATTGTTTTTGTGGTAAAAGAATACATTAAGGAAAAATAATTAAGGCCTTTTCTACCATTTCATTTTACCGATTGACATCACAGCCTTTAAGCTTAAAGATACGGTAAATCTTACCCTTACTTCTGTAAATGGCAGTAGGAGGAGATTTATAAAGCCTTGTACTGTAGTCATGGAAAGAAAGAATGACGAAACCGTGAAAGCCAGGGAAAACTATTTTCCACATAGTAGGTGAGGGAAGAGGTGGCTTTGCGAGCAGAGACACTCGCTCTATGCTTGATGACACAGTGATCGGAATAGTTTCAGCAGCAGATAAGAACAGAGAGAGAGAGCTCCTATCAACAGAGAGAAACGGAATCATAGGAGTTAGTCCGTAAATGCTGGTTTTGAATCAGTTTTATGGAAGGGAAGACCAGAACTGAACCATCCCAAATACGGGTTACAGGAGCAACAGTCTGAGCTGAGCCTATAGGGACAATATAAAGTTTTCAACAACTTGCCTTATTTCCAAGAAATATCTTCATGATTTGAACTTTGCGATCACTCCAAGATAAATCTGGAACAACCTGAACTTCCCAAATTATTTACAGAAGTGATAAGTGTTTGAACGGATAAGCAAAAATGAAAATAAGTAAAAACTGCCTTGAATACACCGAACCTGATTATGTCACGGAATATCCATCCAAATACGATAACAAATCAGGGCTGACAGGTGAAGACAGAGCAAATCGAGAATGACGTTGAATAACAGGAAACGGGTAGGGTTGAGACAGATGAGATATGATGGGATGAATCACTGAGTAAATTACGAACAAGAGAGAAGAGAGACTGAAGAAGGTCATTAATAAAGAGGTGAAAACAACTGAGAGAACAGAGGTCAGAGGAAGCCCATTTGACATGAGGAATGGTTCAGTTGCAGCATCAACAACTACAGGAATAAGTTGTCGGACTGAAAATGTAAAACAAAAGCAGAAAGCCTGATGCTAGTCTATCCGGAGCCTTCAAGACATTGTTAGCAATGGCAGGAGAGTTTCGTAAATCTAGCAAACAATATAACCAACATTAGTATGTAATGAAAGAAAATCCCCCTGAATCATAACAATGCTTTGACCAGCATCGAATATCTTTTCAAAATATGGCTGCGGATATCCGAATTCTGACATGAAAACTTTTTTTTTTTTTAGGTAAAAAAGCAAAATAACTTTCTTGTCATTCTTGAAGTTAAAATTTTCATAAATCTATTTTTTAATTTGAATATTTATGTTGATGAGAAGAGAAATAATACAAAATAATATACGTTTATAGGGTACATCAGATGCGTCTTACCGTCAAAACTGCAATGATTTTGTAATTCACTAACAGAGTGGGCAATTCTCGCCAAGTTGCAAATCAGAATTTGGCCAATAGTCTGAAAAAGATAGGGAAACGGTGGGTTCGGAGAAAGAGCAGATTGGGACATTTTAAAAATACCCCGTCTTCTGTTAAGTGACTCGGAAGGATAAGAGTAAATGTCCAAATAAAAGCGGCAGGGGGAAAATTTCTAGATAAGGACAAATTTATTGTTGGCACACATTAAAGGAGATTCCGTTTGAGTGGGATGTCAATAGTTAACGGTTTGGATTTAGAGGTTACAAGTTGTTCCGAAAGGAGCTTAAGCCCAGAAAGCATGACCCCTCCCAATTATTTCCCACAGAAATTATAAATATTCTAAACACAACAGGAAGAACCAGACCAATACTGATCATTTTCTTTAGTACCTTATTAGGGTAGTAGATTTTGAAATCTCTCCGCTGGGACAGAATCACATCTCCCCAAATTTGAGTCAAGAAAAACTATTGTCCTATCTCAAACTCCATTAATAAAATGAAAAAAATTAAAAACTTCAAAATTTATGTTAGGCCTCTTTACGTCCTTCTGTGAATTTTATAATGAAGTACAAGCTTTAGTGATACTGCTCATCACTAAAAGATTGATTACTATGATTGAGAACAGAATAACATAGAAATTATTCATCATAGATCCATATCACAGGCGCAACAAGCCGCACATGCAACGAACGAACAAAATGTGTGACATTTTTAACTTTCCTTAAAATAAAAGTAATTTAATGACGATTCTGTATGCAACTTGACTTGCACTCCTCTTTTAAGAAATACTGTATAAGGAGGAAGAATTAAAATGATAAAATTTTCCCGGGCGTTCATCAGCGTGTAGCCTCTATAATCACCTTCATTAGTGTTACCATTGTATCCTTAGAAGGCAATGAAATGGCCGCCAACTTCGAGATACTGAATCGGACAAGTTTATCTATACATCACTACAAATGTTATTCTCCCATACAGCTTTTCCTCCCTGATGTGTGTGTGTGTGTGTGTGTGTGTGTGTGTGTGTGAGTGTTCACCTCGTGTGAGTGTGCACTTCTCATTCACTTGCGGAGATACAATGAGAATTTGATAAAATAGTACACAGAGAAAAACGGAGTGAAGTTTTTTAAAGTGACTGACTCACGTGAAAGAGTAAAATTCACAAAATTTAGGAGGTGGGAAGGAGGAGAGGTTTTGGAACAAAACGCCTTTCATATGCAGGATGTGCCATACTGTTTGCATCGATAGTGGCAAATGGTACAGCGCGCATAGATGGTCGATGAATTACTTATGAAACTATTGTGTAAGAGTAAGATACTGCTAATAATGTGGAAGTTTCCGGCACATTGTTTGTGTCCTTAATGCAACACCTAAGAAAAAAGATGGTAATGACTTATCTTTTTTTGTTTGGATTACCACCATAAGACGGAGATGACATATATGTTTGGCAAAATACCAATTAACGTCGATCCAAAAAACAAGCACAGATATCTTAACTAAATGTAGTGTTTTGAAGAAAATGTACTAACAAAACTCAGAAAACCCTGCTTTTGAACAAAGCAAGGCACTCAGTCCGGGAAAGCACCCCTCCCACCTCTCCCCCCAAAATACTAAAAAGTTACGTTGAGAAAATTCAGACTGAAAATGGTATACAGTAAGAGCGATATTAATAAATTTGACGTTGACGTCATCCGTTTAGCACATGTCAAGGGAGTGCTTAAATCCCTCTTTTGCAGTCTTGTAAGGGTAAAATTTCTTAAAGCTAATTCTTCCAATCTGATTCTTTCCATGTTTGTTTGCTAAGCAAACCGAGCTTTTTATTCATTTGTTAATTTGTTTGATTACTTTTTTGAGATAACTTCATTTTTAGGTTATCAGTAATAGAAATATTTCCAGAAGTGTACTAATAGGTTTTGTTCTGATCCTGTTCTAAAGAAACAGAGTGATTTGTAGCATGTATGTTCGTTTGAAAATCTAGCAAAGATGACTCCACCGCACTGAATGCTAGAGATGTGACTTGGAGTTAGGTAGGTTCCCATGTTTGTATCAGGCCACGACCCTAACTGATTACCTGAAGCATTAAAACTATTGTAGCAGATATAGAAAATCAAGAGAAAATTTTCACTTTTTGCCAAACTTGCTACGCTTTAAAACAAAGAATATTTATTTTGTTAATGATGACATTATTATAAACTGGAAATACTTATCTTTAGCTTCTTTGCCATATGAATTTAAAAATATTTTAAAAGATATGGTACCAAAAATCGAAATACTCTTTTTATCTTCTTATCACTTGCACGTTTGACCCTATTCATTATCAAACCTATTTTAAGTTTTACTATCTTACAAAGCCCTTTCCTATACAATAATCACAAAAGAAAATGTGGATATTTCGTACCACTCATGTAATCTGAGAGCAAGCTAAAAATATTCCTTTAACATAGTCCCTCATGAACATATAACAAAAAACGAAAGGACTTACAGGCCTCAAGGAGAATTATTTTATCCTATACTATAGCATTTAATATCCCAGGGTTTTTTTTTTTTTTCACGTTGAGAAAAACTGTTTTGGGTGAATGTCCAGAACAACTCCGCATGCGTAAAGTACCAAAATTAAAAGTAAAATGTAATATTTTTCATATTTAAAGCGTTTTAGGCCACTTTTTATAATGAGGAAACACCCACAATTTCGCCATATTAGCTATGGAGGGGGTTGGGGGACAGGTATTGTCTAACCTTATAAGTCAAAAATCGAAAATCATTCGATGGGAACTAGTTTTTCTGAGAAACATTACACTCTTTCTGAGAAACATTACAGTAAAAACCTCATTTTCGAACTAATTCCAGTAAGATTTCGAGGATGCCGATTAGATAATCATTAATATCTCGGATATGGTGAATCTCCTCAAAAAGTGTTCAGAGACAAAGTTTTATTATTTTATATTGTGAAAATTATAGTGTGACCTATTTTCTTATATCTCACCGCGGAGTTGTTCTGGACATTGACCTAATACAGGGTGATAGCTCATATAATTTTTAAATTAGCTACTGGGTGAACAAGGAGATATCAAATCAAATAAATGGATCTCAATAAGATGTACCGTGGCTTTTCGAAAACTTTGTTGTTGTTCTCCCGCCATCACTTTTCTTACTTTTTAAACGGTTGTAAAATTAAAAGAGAAGCATTTGTTATCAGAGAAAACGTAAAAGAGTGGTAGAAAAGAAACCGATGAAAAATTGTCATTGCAGCGCTGACGTCTGGTGGAAACATGCAATGATACACACAAGTATACTTCTATTTCCATTGTTGTCTTTAGTTCCTTGTGCTTTCTATAATCACCTTATCTTCCTAACTGAATACGTTTGTGTGAGGGCTAGAGAAAGATAGCTAACCTCTGAAGCTTTATTAGCCCTTAAAGAGTTCAGGACAATACTGCATACAAGTGATCCATACCAGCGGGCAGCTGCAACTAAACTAACTCTTCCCTTGCTGTGCACTGCCAGGCACACTCCCCCTCCCTTGTCCAACATATCTTACGGTTACGAATACTGCTAGCCCATACATGCCCCCACAAGATGGACAAATATATATAGGGCTACAAATATTTTTCTATCTTCAAAATACAACAGTACAAGCACCCTGTTCTTTTGCGGGAGCTGTCCTAGCTAACCGTGAACACAACAAAACAAAAAATAAAAAAAAGACAAAATAACATAATTAATACAACACTCCCAGAATTACTAAAAATACGACAGATTACAGAGTCCAACAAAATTACATCTTATAATCGTCGTGCCACGCAGGTGGCCTCCTACATCTCTGTTGTTGAGATTCGGGAAAAGACTCTGGTTCCCGAGAACCCCGATCAGGGGGTACTGGCGACGCTGGTGCCACTGAGGGGCGGAGGTGGCGCCCGTTGGGTACTGACACCCGACCACTTCCATCCAACCGTACACGATACTGACGGTACCCGGTCCCAATGACTTCTGTTACCACACCAGAGCGATCCCAAAGTTTGGATGTGGGGTCCTGAATGTGGACATTTTGCCCCAACTGGAGGGGTTTCAGAGTCCGTGAATTTCCTTCTGTTTTCGCCGAGACCTTTTCATTCTTTTCAGCCATTTTCAGTTCTCTAGACCTAAGAGATTTCTTCCAATATTTATTTACTTGGTAATACTGGCGGGCGATGGGCACCGAGTCCCT
The DNA here is from genome assembly GCF_040412425.1 of Macrobrachium rosenbergii. Classification (NCBI taxonomy): domain Eukaryota; kingdom Metazoa; phylum Arthropoda; class Malacostraca; order Decapoda; family Palaemonidae; genus Macrobrachium; species Macrobrachium rosenbergii. Next base: position 12,896,317 of record NC_089754.1, read on the forward strand.
CAGGCATCGACCAGTAGCCAACTGAGCCGGCGACACTTTTTCTCCGTGCAACGGTGTATTGTGATACTGCAAGAGGGCTCTGGCAACTTGATCCATATCTAGACTACCTCCAGACCCTAGGTGGTCACTGATGGCGCATTTTGCTACCTTGACACCTGCTTCTGCGTGCCCATTTGACTGGGGATATAAAGCTGATGATATCCTGGATGACACGCCCCATCTCCTTAGAAAATTCCTCATCTCCTAGCTCAACAAATTGGTTCCACTGTTGGTAGCCAGCTCCTGTGGGGCACCCCATCTGATAAAATACCCTCTGAATTTCTTGATGAGATGCCCTGACATGGCACCATTAGGCAGATGGGCCACCTCTACCCAACCAGTCAGCCTATCAGCAAAAGCCAAGTACGTGCATCCGTGGACCTGGAAGAGGTCAGCCACAACCTGTTGAAAGGGGTACTCTGGTGAGGGCGTCATGATCAAACGTTCTTGCTGCTGCGATGGGGTGTGTGTCTCACATACTTGACACTTTGCCCTTTGATGCTCCAAGTCACCTGTTATGCCCGGCCAATACACCGATTGACGGGCTCTTCTTAACATAGAGTCTAAACCTTGATGACCACTGTGCATGTTAGCCACTACCTGCTGCCGTAAACTTTCTGGGATGACCAAATGTACACACCCTTGGTCATAGGTATATGTTATCAATTTGCCTGATACTGCTAACCGTTCTTGCACACCAAAGAAAGGTTTTAAACACTCTGCTCTTGACTCTTGCTCTGAGGCCACTGGCCATTGTAAATTCTCGTCAGTAGCAACTGGTACACCGGGTCATCTCGAACGGCACTGACAACAGTCTCTTGATCCATTACGACTATGTCCTCCACCTCAAGTGCTGCCGCCAAGGTCATTACCATAGCAACCATGAGGTCATTGCTGAGTTCCAAATCTTTGTCTTCTGGCTTAGCACGGAGGGAGGGGTAGCTGGAGAGTGTGTCAGCTGCACAGCTTCTTTTTCCAGGCAAATATTTGATGCTGAAATGATACTGCAATGTCTTTTCCTTTAACCTAAATAATCTGGGATTAGGGATATCCTTTAACTCCCTGTTACCAAACAGTTTCACTAAAGGACGATGGTCCGTAACCAATGTCAAATTCAGACAGCCTAACAAGAAAAGCCTGGCTTTTTTCAGACACCACACTACTGCTAGGGCCTCTCCCTCAACTGCAGCATACACCGCTTCAGTAGAGGTGAGATGTCTGCAGCCACATAACACCAAATGCCATCCCCCTCTGCAGCAGAAACACAGTTGCAATATTGTTGCAGTACCACAAATCCGATACCCTCTCTATGCACCAGTCTGTCATGGCGGCCGTTGGCCGTGATTTGTCGTAGTACCTCAGGCCTTCTTTGGCTAACTGACATATAGTACACTCTGCCTTCTCGAATTCTCGTTGCTTTTTTTCTTTGATGGCTTCTTAAGTAGATCCCTAAACGGAGCCATCACAGGGGCCGTGGCCATGAATGGGGCCAGCTGATTCACCAATCCATGCCATGCACGAATGTCAGTTATAGACGGCTCCGATGGCATTGGGAAATCCTTGACAGCTGATAGCCTATCCACTGTTGGTTGGTAGGCATCCCAACCCAACTGATAACCCACAAATTCTACTTCCCACCTACAAAACTTGAATTTAGATGGATTGATTGTAATCCCATGTTTCTCACACACCTCCAAAAAATCAAATACATGCCAAAACGCTTGTTCAACACTCGTGTCATACAGCACGGTATCATCAATGCACTTGTATTTTCTGGCAAGTTTGCTATGATGTCATCAAAACGTTTTGTTTACGTGTCTGGAGCTGAGCAATGGCCCATGGGGTTACGTAGATACTGATATCATCCCCATGGTGTAATAAAGGTAGTCAACCTCCTATTCTCCTTGTCCAGTTCCACCTGATGAAAACCAGAATATGCGTGTCAGCCACTGTTTTAAAAGTGTGTGGTGGAACATTTGAGACCATATCAAAGAGGGCAGCTGTGTGATGGGTTCTCTTAAACACACCACATTTAGAGGCTGAAAGTCCACTGTCCTTCTAGGCTGGCCATTTATCTTGCCAGTTACCACCATCCTAGAACACCATTTCGGTGGCCTCACCAGCTGGCACTTTGAGGATGATACCTTGGCTCACGTCTTTCTCTAACTGTTTCTTCACCTCGTTCTCCCAGTGCTTGGGAACAGGCAATGGTGTATGAAAGGCCACAGGCTTAGCATTTGGCACTACATGAATATGGTGTGGGGCGCCTTCCATCTCCGGGAGGGGGCACTGGCTCGTATTAAATGTGGTGGCCGAAAAACGTTGCAAGAGCCATTCCTGCAAGCAGTCGACATTCATCTCGACCAGGGGGAAAGGTGGGTTCCTCTCGTTGGTAGGTGGGGCCAACACCATGGGGATCCTGCCTGACGAGCGATACTGTCCCTTGGCACTGTCTCTTACCTCATGCTTCATGTCTCCATCACTATTCCTTTGGGCCAATGAGGCTACGGCTGGCGGACTGTTTGTCGGAGGTCGCACCGATGTGACACTGTCGAAGGTGCAAGCAATTTCACTGCTCTCACAGACACTAGACACCATAGCATAAGGGAAATCTCTTGGCACTAAACACAGCTCTTTACATGAATCTAAAGATAAGAAAAGACATGATGATGATTTGGCAAAATAAACCATCTTCTCACACTCCACAGAACCTATTTTAATGCAACACCAGGTCACCCCCCATACTAGCACTGCCTTCCCCACTATGTCCACTAACTTCACCTTCGGTTTTTGCAATTGACCATTGCTCAACCCCAATAAACGAAGATGCTGTGTGCCAGCCACACACACTTCTGCCCCAGTATCGGCTACCGCCATTGCCTGACCCCATTTTCTACTACTAGGGATGCAAATATCTATCTTCACCCTAGGCAGGTTACTACGACCTGTACACGACACTTTAACAGTTGCCAAAGAATTTTTATCTCCCTGACTTTTCTTCTTTCCTTTCAGGCAACACCTGGCCAAATGCCCTTTACCACCACAATTAAAGCACTCAACATCTCTTGCCGGAGAGGCTTGGCGCCCATGACCATGATATCTGTTGCAACTACTACACTTAGACCTATCCTTTGCCGGGCCCCTCCACTACTTGCCCATACCTGCAGCCACGGCATCCGCCGCTGGTGGCTCCTCTTCGTCGGACAGTTCGACTGCTGCCCCAAAAATGTTGGGTTTACCACCCAGTGAGTCACGAGCTGCTGCCTCGAATGCTAAGCATTTTGTTTTCAAATCTTCCAGTGACATAGACTCACCTGCTGACTGATACAACTCTCTTTTTAGCATGGGGTTATGTAGGCCGACCATTATCTTCCTAACAAGGATATACTCTGCTAAATCACTAGAACACAACGGGCACTTAAATCTGCAATCAATTGCCTGTTGGAGACACTTATTAAAGTAAACTTTAATGGATTCTTCAGCCGACTGATGTCTACTGAAGAGCTGGTCCCATAACATAGCCTGGTTGGATGACGATGTCACTAGCTCCTGTATTGCATCCAGCATTGCCGAGGGCGTCATTGCAAATATTTCATCTGATGACACCTTTGCATCCAAAGCACTCTACAATTCAGCCTCGCACCAGAGATGTAGATGCATGACGGCTTCTATGCCCACCCATTTGTTCAGGTGAAGCCAACACTCTTCCAACCTCCTCCAGCTTCGGAATGCAGACAGGGACATGTCTAACTTGCACTTCTCGGGCGCCGCTGCTGCTGGGGCCCTGCCAGACACAGGAGACTGCGGAGGTACACAACTATTCCCTTGAAGTGCTGATAACTGACGTGTCAATGCTTCAATCGCCGCTTGTTGAGACTGCAACACACGTGAGATCCTGCCGGCTCCTTCTGCCGAGGCAGCCGGCAAGTTTGCAGACCTTCTTGCGGGCGTGGCCCTTCGCACATGCCAACTCATCTTGATTCAGTCGTTGGTTCTTGATTGTCACTGCACCATGTGAGGGCTAGAGAAAGATAGCTACCTCTGAAGCTTTATTAGCCCATATAGAGTTCAGGACAATACTGGATACAAGTGATCCATACCAGCGGGCAGCTGCAACTAACTCTCCCCTTGCTGTGCACTGCCAGGCATACTCACCTTCCCTTGTCCAACATATCTTACGGTTATGAATACTGCTAGCCCATACAGTTTGTTATTTTGATTACTTATATATTAAAGCTGTGTTTTGCAATATCTGGCCTTGCCCTTTTGTATATCCTCCATCACAAATTTATTTTAACCCCGTAGGTGGGTAGCGCCGTCAGTGCACCTCATGCGGTGCACTGTAGGCATTACTTAAGGTTCTTTGCAGCGTGCCCTCGGCCCCTAGCTTCAACCCCCTTTCGTTCCTTTTACTGTACCTCCTTTCATATTCTCTTTCTTCCATCTTACTTTCCACCATCCCCTGACAATTAATTCATAGTGCAACTGCGGGGTTTTCCTTCTGTTACACCTTTCAAACCTTTACTCTGTTTCCGTTTCAGCACTGAATGACCTCTTTGTTACAGTGCTTGACCTTTGGCCTAAATTCTATAGTCAGTTCAATTCAGTAAATTTATTTTGACACTCAAATTATTCCAAAGCTCTTCAACAACACTCCGTTTAATTGCCATACTTCTATGCCCATATTGTATCCTTATATTTGTAAAATTTAAACACTTTCCATAGCCCTTGTGGTTTTATAATAAAAATTTCTTCTGCTCAAGGGTTTAGGCTATACTTAGATTTTCCTCAGGCTCCATAATAATCAGGAGAGTTTCACATAATTATGGATCCCAGTTATGTCAGCCCAAAGTCGTTTCAGTCGTGATTTTTTTTTTGGTCCCTTGAAAAATTTTAATGGCAAAAATGATTTGCTTCCTTAGTATTCCTTTGACCACGAACTTCATCGGTGCCCTGTCTTCTTTGCGGGTCTAGTGCGCCTCATCGCCGCCATCTCATCACCGCCCACTCGACGCCGGGCCAACTCATCGACTCAACGAACTTATGCTAAAAATCGAAATTCCCTGAACGACACCTTTATTTAAAACACAGTAAACAAAAACAACCATTACCCCAGTTATCCACTAATTACCCAGTTACCAACTCAACTATTTGCCAACTTAAACGATAACTTTAGTCATTGCTAACCTTTCGATGCTGGCAACTTCAGTTTAAAATTATTTCAAAAAGTCCTTTACAACAAAGGAGTTTTACATCAGCGAGGAAAAGAGAAGTTTTCACATAAAGGATATTTGTTCATTTTTGATAAATTTAGTAAAACCGACAGAGATTTGATGTTTTGCGATGTGACCAACCAGGATATGTAAAGCAAGAATCCACCCAAGATTTGGAAACGCAGTGAAATTCATAAATACTCACACCCATGACTCTTCACCAATAAGAGTAAAAGTGGCAAAGACGATTACAAAAATTAAAACCCGAGATGAAGAGACAATGGATGGCTAAGTGTAGTAATAAATGAAGTTTTAGCTAATGTTTCCCAAGTGGTAAAGGGTCGCTACCGTGTTCGTCTGCGCTCAAGAAACTATTCAACGGAAACGGAATGAAATGAGCGTCCCTCCGCCAGACCCAACTGACCTTCATCAGTTAGCAATCCTTGATGAATATGCGACCTACGAAACAGAGCCAAACCAGAGAGAAGACTTTTTATTAAAAGACAGTAGTACCGGAGGAGACAGAATCTTGCCATTTGGAAGGAGGAGCTGGGTGCAACATTTGGTTTCATCAGAAGTTTGGTATGTAGACGGAACCTTTGAGATATCCTCAAAGTTGTTCTCTCAGGCGTATGTTGTACTGGCTCAAAAAGTAGGTGTCATCCCAGTACTTTATGCTCTTTTACCTACCAAACATAAAGTTACATATTCAAAGTTATTTGAAATAATAAAAGAAATTGAGCTCACCATAAACCCTAAATCGATTGTATGTGATTTTGAACTCGCGTCATTTAGTGCAATCAAAGAAATATTTCCAAACGTAGAATTAAAAGGTACCTTCTTTCACCTTAGCCAAAATAAGCAGTAGCGTATAGCAGCTTTGGTCTAAGCTCTCGTTATAATAACGACAGCAATTTTTCGTTACAAGTAAAGATGACACTGGCGCCTGCATTTGCACCTGTTGAACATATAGGCTGCTATGTGGATGCCTTAGCCGACGAATTATCTGCAGAGCACATGCCAATTGTGAATTGGCTCGAAGACAGTTATATAGGTTAAATAGATGCGGAAATAGCGGACGTGCCCCGCTCCTCCCAGTGGAAATGTGGAATTTGTATTTTCGTACTTTAAATCAGGAAGATAAAACCACCAACCACGCGGAAGCAGAAAACAGAAGGAATTAGGGATGGAACATTCAACAATCTGGAAATTCATTAATGCACTCAAAAAAGTTGAAAAAGGTCGAGACAGTTGTTTGGAATCACTTATAGCTGGCAGTGCACCACCAGCGAAATTTAAAAAATACCTAGATACTGATAAGCGCATTCTTAGAATAGTCCAAAGTTCGACTCAAAGGACTCCCACTGAATATTTATGCGGTATTTCTCATAACATAAAAGAAGTCTTTTCATTTTTTCTTCACCTTCATGGTTTTTTATCTTTAGCTATAAAGCATTTTATTAATATTTTATATCTACTCATATTCCTGCCAGTACTATAATGAATAAAGGTGTTTTTCATCTCCAGTGAATTTTTTTTCCACTGAGTTTTTCTTTTTTGTGCTCTTTCTTTCTTTTATTTTTTATAAACTTTCGATTTTTTTTAATAAGTTAGTCGAGGCGATGAGTTGGCCGGCGATGAGTTGGGCAGGCGCTGAGATGGCGGCGATGAGTTGTCCCATTTCGTTCCTTGCAACTCCTTTTGCCTTGCATGTACAACTTCTTGCATCTCTCATATTTGGGCTGCAGAAACAATGTGCACCTGAAACAAATGACAAATCTTATTTTCATAGAGTACTTCCACTAACCACATATAATACTGATAATATTTGAAAAAACATAGATTTTTATCATTATACGAAATAATAAAAAGATTTCGTATGTGGTCACATGTACAGTATATGTAAAACACTTACTTTACGATCACGGAAAAATATAACTTCATTTGGTGTTTCTGCCTGCAGTACAGTACATAGCATCTGAGTGAACAACCAGGCTACGATAGTATGAAAAATATTGTCTAAGTTTTCAAGTTGGGCAACCACGAAATATTCGTTGGTGTTAATTTTGCACATGAAATTGTTACGAAATTACTTGGTTCAAAGCACGAAATTAACATAAAGTATATGCTGCTCATTTTCAGTAAAATTCATATAAGAATCATATGCATTTTGTGACAATAACAACTGAAAAAAGTAGTTTTACTGGTATCCTAAGGTCATCAACCAGATTCTTAGTTCATTATATGTCCTTTTTCCTTGCATTCTGCAAACACTGGTGCCCAACTTGAATACTCACAGACAATATTTTTCATACTGTCATAGCCTGGTTGTTCACTCAGATACCATGTACTGCAAGCAGAAATACCAAGTGAAGATTTAGTGTTTTACATTTTTTTCGTATATGATAAAATCTATGTTTTTTTTTTTTAATATTATCAGTATTGTATGTGGCTAGTGGGAGTACTCTATAAAAAAGAAGATTTGTCATTTGTTTCAGGTGCACATTGTTTCCGCAGCCCAAATATTGGCATAGACGATATTTTACAATAAATATGAAATATCTTTTCCACTTTTACCGATATCATATCCTTACAGCTCGCACGAAAACTTATATATTCGCTGATTTTATAGCAGTACCACTTGTTTTATACATTTTAATTTGAAAGGCTGATAGTAGCAAGGCGACTCGAAAAATTCTTCAAAAAATCTTCAATTTCTTATGTTTTTAGCCCAGTTAATTTGTGGTATAGGCTACGCATAGCCTACAAAATCAATTTTTGAAATTTGTTTCAATTTCTCTTAAAATTACCATTTTTCGTATGTCTTAGCTTGCTGAAAGGAACGCTATTACAATGCCGAAATGCTTATTCCTTAACCAACTGCGAGGTAGTAGTTGTATCACAGTCTCCCTTAAAAACGTCCGGCTTCTTCATTTTCTTCTATTACTTTGTGAGAAAACGTTACTCTCTCTCTCCCTCTCAGTAGTCATTAAATATCTCTTTCTCTTTTAATGGGCATACAGTTTTGAATGAGAAAATATTGATGGCGTTTAATGTTTAGAAAATACTGCAGAACGATTATGATTTAACTATAAATGCCAAAAATCAGTAAAACCTGTAGAAGAAGTTATTGTGCAAGTATGTAGGTTAGCATTTAAAAAGTTCCCTCATGACTATCATGTACTGTAGCCAAAAATCAGAATCGCACTAACAGTTTGATAGTGTACGGTGCATTTTGAAGGCATCTTCCAAATTTGGCGCCAAGAAGTTGAAACAAAAGTTTGGGGTCGCCTGAGTGACGTATTGTGCAACTTTGCTGAGCATCACGCCTGGTTCCACGTGTGAAAGTTGTCTACCGGGAGGAGCCCCGGGACAGTCAGCCACTCCAGATCCTCAGAACGGGAATTCATAGTTGAAGTTATCCGCCTCTACTGAAGCTATCCATCCTTGTGGCAATTTCATTCAGAAGAGTAGAGCAATGGACAAAAAAGGAGTCAGAGTATTAGACAATAATAAAGAAATATAGAGAAAGATACCCGTGTTGGACGAGACGATGTTTAAGGTTAACTCCTCAGAGACAAATTTCAGACAAGAGTTGAAAAAATCAACACCTCAAAGAAATCTGGTTCAGCATCTGATGAAAATAGTCAACCTTCTGTTTTTACTTTTTTTCCACGAAATTCTGTTTTCTTGTAAATAAGAAAATCCCTCCCTCTCTGAGTACCTTGGACCTAGATCCAGTTTGGTGGCGATTGTCAAGAAGAGACAAATGAAACAGCTGTCTTTTTTTATTCGAAATTTTATACAACAAACACCACAGGGAAGAAATAAAACGCAGTTGCAGATCCTGACTGGTGTCGGCTTTATTACAAACTCAATTAACAACAAAGCCGGCACAGGTCAGGACCTACAACCGCGTTTCATTTCTTCCCTGTGGTGTTTAGTGTATACATACACACAAATGTATATATCCATATGCGTATATATGTATATATAAATATATACATGTATATATATATATGATATAAATATATATGATATTATATATATTATTATATCGATTAATGTATGTTATATATATATATACAGTATATGACCTGATTCTCGGTCATGTAAAGGTTCTACCAGTACAAATGAAACGCGTAAGATACAATTTTCCTTAATAGTTACACAGGCCCCTGTTGCTAATATTACGCTATTTAATTATGTAATTATAGTCGGAAGGTACTCTGAGGCGATACGCGCCATGATTGTCTTTCAGACGGGCTTCCTAGCCCGACGGCCGCTACACCCTTACTGATCTTAACTTTTCAAACTGAACTTGCTTAGGTCATAGACCCCAGCTGATTGGTCTCTTACAATTGAAGGGAACCAATAAGGGTCTTCGATGGATGGCACTCATTTGAATTACCCACGCTAAACCCCAACGATCGTATATATGGCGTTCGACGACTCAGCAGTATCTATCTGTTCGTTACCCTCTGATCACAAAGGTTCTTCGTTGGATGAGTCGGTAGAGTTCTCGGCTAGCACTCTGCTAGGCCAGAGTCCGAGGGGAGTCTCCGGCCGGCCAATGAAGAATTAGATGAACTTATTTCTTGTGATAGAAATTCATGTCTCGGTATAATGTAGTTCGGATTCCACAATAAGCTGTAGGTACCGTTGCTAGGTTACCAATTGGTTCTTAGCCATGTAAAATAGTCTAATCCTTCGGGCCAGCCCTAGGAGAGCTGTTAATCAGCTCAGTGGTCTGATTAAACTAAGGTGTACATAACTTTTCTGATCACAAAGACGTACAAACAACTTGCAGATTTTTTGTTGTCTCAAACTTGAATTTCTATATAATCAGTTCATATATATACTGTATATACGAGTATACATATATATGTATATATACTGTTACGTTGATGATACGTTCAATTTTTATTCTTTATAGAGATAGAGGTAGTACTGGTTCCTTTTTGCAGTTTGCTAATTCAGCCCATCCCAGAGTTTATATATATATATATATATATATATATATATATATATATATATATATATATATATATATATATATATATGTGTGTGTGTATATATACATATATTATATATATACATATACATATATATATATATATATATATATATATATATATATATATATATATATATATATATATATATATATATATATATATATATGATATGCGACATAATTTTGTTTTTAATACTGTACAAGGGAATAGAGTTCATGGTTAACTATCATGAAATCTTGAATAGAAATATGCCGAGCACCGTAAAGACATTGATTAAAGTACGGATACAATTGCAAAATTACTCAGATATTACCGTCATTTCTAACGGCAAGAGTACACTGGTGTATATATAAGATGAGAAGGAAGATTTGGACTAAAGAGGTTAACGGAAGAGAAAGAGGCTTCGAATGATATGAAACAAGGTTGTACCTGAATAGCATCCCTGTTTAAATGACAGTATATTTAATTATTAGAGCTGAGAACCCGTACCTTGTTCCTTGCAGAGCCGTATATATACGGCTCTGGTTCCTTGTAGATGATGCGATGGTGAAAGCGGACGTTTACTGGACAGAGACAAAACGCCGCTCTTTCAGAAGAAACAGGAAAAAATGAGCCCACTTCAACATGTAGTTGAGTAAACTTTCGATTTTCGAGTGCAACATGAAAGACAAACTTGTTGAAAGAACGTGTATAATCTCTTTAGGTAATAATATAATAGAAACCCATGTTAAAACGCGGAAAAGCGAATGACATAATATGCATATAAGTGATTAAAATTAAATTTTGCAGAGCACATAATCAACAGACAATTAATCGAGATATGTTTATCGTAGAACGTTACGACATTTTCAAAAACTGGCAAACATGAACATGGAATAAAGTTAGTATTTGGTAAAACGAGACTATTCCTCAAATCAAGGTGACTATATGGAAGAAAAAAAAGTATCAAAGCAAAGTGCATTCCAAATAAGCAAGCATAAATCAACATAAGGATTCACTTATTCAGACATGTAATGTAAAGAGATACAGCAGTAATGCTATGACGTCAAAATTATGAGCATCGGCATCAACAATACTGCCAAGGTGATCGTTTCGTAGTGATACAGTACAGGAAACGAAATTCCTCAGGCGTCTCTTCCGTAATAAGCAAAGTGACACTAACCTCTTAACTTATCGGTTAGCATTGCTGGGGGAAAGGAGACCATAGCTCCGAGCCCTGGGAACTGCTCAAGGTAACAGGAAGTATTATTAAACATTCAGATTGAAAAACTACAATATTATCACTGGAGAGGAAATGGAGAAAGCAAAGACCGACTATATACTAGATTAGCTAATCGATAAATTCTTAGTTTTCCTGGAATCCGGCTTCATAACCTTTTCAAACATTGAATGGTCCGTTCTAGATCAATATTACGGCTAGAAACAACATAATTTTCTTATAAAAGCATCGAATGACTGCACGAAAAGATAAGTCGTCTGCATACTGTACTGTATTATTTTCAAGGCCGACAACTCTGTCACCAATAGATGCTAAAAAACAACAAATATCTCTTAAAAATTGCCACACTAAACACCGGATATGACATGTCATTTCACTACAGACAGCGTCACCAACAACAACTGCTTTTGATCGTTCGACAAATAGTGAAGGTACATGGCCTCCAAGTTACAGTAGACATTTATATTTATAGAAGTTTTGTGGTTAACCAGTCACAGGCCGCAGTAAAACCGATTCAGGCACATTATCAACTGGATCTTGGAGATACCTACGAAGTTCTGAAGAGGCAACTTGAGTACCTAATGAGTGAGAAGGAAGAAAATGAAAATGAGTTAAGATATATTTAATGAAGAATTCGTGTTGGGCAAAAACGTAGACAGTTTAAAGTAAAAAAACATGTAGTTGTGTAGTACACTCTGATACCTGCTGTGCAAACAGTAAGAAAAACGCTCCAGTGTCCTAGGAATATCTTGGAAATGTTTTATTATGCATGGCAGTCATCAGGAGATGATGCTTGGGAAAACTAATAACCCTGAACCTTCATTAGAATGCTGAGTTCACATTCCCTACCCTCAAACTGACCATCCGGTACGTCAATTAAAGGGGATGATAACTCTGCCGACGAACCCAGGTATTGCAAAACATCCGTGATGAGGAAAAGTCATCAGCAAGGCGAAATACCAATTATAGTTCAGTGATGCTAAGCTCATGACTGAGAGAGTAATATCTATCTCCCAGCGTTTGGCCTTTGGCCTAAATTCTATGTTCTAAGTAATATCTATCGCTAGTTCTGAGAGAAATATCGGTCCACAGTTAAAATTTTTGGTGTCAGAAGTCACTAAATTTTCTGTTGTTGCTGTAAAAAGGAGCGGCCGGCAGGAGACAAACAAATAGCAAAAGTCTGTCTCCAGCATGAACTATGTAGAAATATATACTATTAATATCAGTCAAGGACTCGTTTTTAGACGGCGACCCACCGTACTTATGAAAGCTGTAAAATTCGAAGAATAAGACAAAGCCAGAATGAAAGAAAAGTATTCATTTAACTGATGTGAAACCAAAAAACATAGTGAAAAAAAGGGGAAAAATACGTCTTTTTCTCTCGTTGCCGTGGCCTTGACGTCATTATATGGTCCACCTAAAAAGAACAAAAGAAGCTATCAAAGACATCCTGTTTGTCTAACACTGAGCACATTCTACCTGTCATAAACAGAGTAGGGAAAAACGTGCCATAAACGCGAGACAGGCAGAAATTTCAAGTGCGTAAATGCGTATGGGGATGAATTATTTCAGGAATGTAATCGTGAATTTTCTTCGTTTAGATAAGATTGTAAGTGGGAATTATTCGTCTCGATTTAAAAAGATAACATCTTATTAGATATGGTTTTACTACAAAGCAAAACACGTCAACGGTCACTGTCCTGTCAGCCTTTATTGCGAAGCCAAGGGCGAGCTCCCTGCACAAAAAAAGAGAAAAACTCCACAATATTAGCTGCTTCATCTACCAACTCTCATTAGCGACTATATACACATACCACACCTACACACACATTACACACACACATGTATATATAATATATATATATATATATATATATATATATATATATATATATATATATATATATATATATATATATATATATATATATATATATATATATATATATATATATATATATATATATATATATATATATATATATATTTGTACATATATATATACATATATATATATATATATATATATATATATATATATATATATATATATATACATATATATATATATATACATTTGGATATATATACACATATAATATATATTTATTTATTTATTTATTTATTTATTTATTTATTATATATCACTCCTTATTTATAGATGGAAAATATTGCAACAGTTTATTGTTAATGACACAAACTTTGTGTCTTTTGAAGTGCCTTTGGAAAGTTAAAACCGAGGAATTCTGACAAGTAACGTTGACGTATTAATGATGAGAATATGTAGACAGAGTAAAGGAACTTTTCCACTATGGCCATCAGGGGAGACATAAAATGGCTTCGTATGGTACCTCTCGACATCATGTTGAGACTGTGTAGAGCAATAAAGTAGAAATTCATCTTTAGCTATTTTTATTGATGGTATAATAAAAAATGAGTGGTTAACAAAGGAAGTGGTGCATGACTCAGAGCTAAAAAAAAAAGCTATGATGCTTTTCATCACATGGCCGTTGGTGATGGTGGGCTAAGAGTGTCGAAAACCAGGGTATTTCCAGGACCAATATAGAACAGGTCTTACTGTGAGTCCCTCAGGCTTCAGTCAGTGACGTCATGCCGGCCAGGGATTTTCCCGTCTGCCACTGACTCACTACTGTCTTTCAGGGTATTAGGGAGGTTAGGTTTGCCGTTCAGGATAACTTTTGATTATTACTTCATACTGACTAGTTGACGGTCGAATGTGTATATTAAAATGTTAATGAATAAAGAGTGAACATTTTTCTCTCAATGTTCAGACACTAACGTCCATGATACTTTTTACATTTTCTTTAACTAATTATTGGAGCCAGTTTGCTCCTAACGCCGTTTCCATTCATTCAGGTTCTCAAAGCCTAATTGGGCTTACAAGTGAAATGTTTTGTATGTTGACTGTTATAAATATTGCAATAAATAACAAAAAAAAATGGCTCTTCAATCTTTCGCTCTCTGTGTGATTTAACTATTTCCAATAGTGCATTTAGCAACTGTACATCAAGAAGCATTGCATGCTGCTCGCTTGCCACGTTGTCACGCTGTTTTGTACCAAAGAATTTTTAATTTTAACTGTAACTTTTAATTTTAACTATGGCGTGGTCTTATTTGCAATGCTTTTGAAACTGGTACGCAAAAGTTTAGTGTAGGATGTAACACTAGCGTAAAGCGCATGCATCACTGTCAGTCTTTTTCTGATCTCTGCAAATTCCTATATATGAGAAGATTTCCATATGTAAAATGAACAATACTTGTTATTTCGCTTTCTTTTTTTAAGGTACGAGCGCTCTTTTCCCTTGAAGCTTGCACTGTAAAATAAAGACCTTTGGGGCTCCTTCTGTTTGGAGGTATACTCAGATATATAATAATAATAATAATAATATTATTATTATTATTATTATTATTATTATTATTATTATTATTATTATTATTATTATTATTATTATTGCAAGGCGAAAACCATCGTTTAGGTATGTCTCCCGCTGTCATCATTCAAGTGGCCATGACTTCATCCCTTAGATGATCGCCAGAATTGATTGCAAAAAACCTACCTTGCCACACTACCACATGAAGTGCTCTTCTTGGGAAGTAATTAAATAGAAGTCTGAAAATCTCTTTACATCATTCATGTAAGTGTCGCGGAGTATGAGACAAAAATTCATAATTAGCCAAATTTACAAACTTAACAGTTTGAAACTCTCAGCCACGACCCATGAAACTGCCAGCCACGGCCCATGAAACTTTCAGCCACGGCCCGGTGGTGGTGGCCTCTGTTGTTGGCAGCTATAGCCCAGACGCACGATCATTGCTAACTTTAACCATAAATAAAATAAAAACTACTGAGGCTAGAGGGCTGCAATTTGGTGTGTGTGATGATTGGAGGGTGGATGATTAGCATACGAACATGCCAGCCCTCTAGACTCAGTAGTTTTTAAGATCTGAGGGCGGACAGAAAAAGTGCGGACGGACAGACAAATCAATTCAATAGTTTTCTTTTGCAGAAAACTAAAACTTGAATTCGACAGGCATATACACTACAAAGTTGATATCAGCTTATACCTCTCTTGATGGCTCATTGGTCAAAAGTCACTGTGCATCGTTGTTTTTAAGCCAGGCAGTGGTTCGAATTCCACTGATGGCGAAGTACTTATCAATTATAATTTCCATTGTGTTTAAGTTATTCCCGAGTTAATGAATTGGGTACTCAACGATATTTGAGGCTCAATATTTGTGAATATGGAAAGTGTCACAGTTTATGACATATATATATATATGTGTGTGTGTGTGTGTGCATGTATGTATATATTATATATATTATATATATATATATATATATATATATATATATATATATATATATATATATATATATATATATATATATATATATATATATATATATATATATATATATATATATATATATATATATATAAAATACAAGCCCTTTTCATTAACATGGAATGACAAGGAAAATAAGAACAGGGTTTCTGCTGCATTCACACTTCAACTGCTGAATCAGAAGCTTTCACCACAAAAAATACAGTTACTTTAAAGTTACCTTCTTCTCCATACCTCTGTCAACTTGTCACAAGCTTTACTTAAGTCCCATGGATGTTACAGCCAGTTTTTCCTATTTACACTCGAACTTCCTAGTCAACTATTTCACAATTAACCCTTAATCCATACAGGGGATCCTTGAGAAAATTTTGAGTATATTAAATAAAACTTTCATCCAGATTAGAATGTCACTTGATTTGTAACAGGGGTAGAAGTGTCGAGTCCTTAGTTCTCTACGAACTGCAATCATCACTATATCTACTACCCTAGATACAGTAACTCAGGGGAGTCGTGAGGACTTAGGTCTGCTCGGAGGAGGCCCCGGCCATAGAAAGGTTGAGAAACTGTTCTATCCTACACTGCTCTTCGCCTATCAGTCCTTCAGTCATCTGTCATGTTTTTCCAATAAAATGTGATTTTGTGTGTGATTTTACCTTGGTTCAGCTGTTACTAAGTGTATTTAACTATAATTGCGCTCTCTCTCTCTCTCTCTCTGCCTGCCTCTTTGCCTGCCTCTTTGCCTTGTAAGCTCGTTTCTGCATATCATCATCCATGCTTTAACTCTCTGATGCAGAGCTAAAGATGTTTAATTAACTTGTTAAATATATAAAATAAAAGACTGAAGAGTAAAGCACATAGTCTTAAGTGTTACTAGTAGTGTATATCAAAAAGAAAGAATATTATATATAAAAGTGCAGTGCAATAATTGTTATTTTTTCATCATGCAGTTATATAATTATATATATATATATATATATATATATATATATATATATATATATATATATATATATATATATTTGTATTTATATATATATATATATATATATATATATATATATATATATATATATATATATATATATATATATATATATATAATATGTGTGTGTGTGTGTGCGCGCTCACTGCATATCCTCAGGCTTCTCTAAAATAGACAGCAAAGAAAGGAGGACCTTCGTTAAATCAGGAAACGGATCTTGTCACGGCAGCCAATCACAAACTTCAACGTCATAAATCTTTCTTTCACTCGGTTCCAGCAGCCGCTTTTTTTTATTGGTGTTAATTTTATGATTGACTTTTCCTTAAACGCTTGTTATATGTTGATATGTTAATATAATGTATTTTTTGGAGGATGAATGAATGCAAGTTCTCTATGTTTAGCGTTGTATTTCATCTATAAATCTTATGAAGATTTATTTTCAAACTGCTACGTTTCAAACCCTCAGCAAAGGTTAATTATCTCAGAAGTGTATTATAGCAATAACCACAAAATCTCATCCTTTTATAACCCCTACATATCTTTTTAAAGTTCTGTAAAGAAAAACTGATACTATAAATCAAGTAACAGCAATCTTCATGCAATAGTTATAAAAGACTACTTTGGTGCCGGAGCGTACGATAGTTTGCCTTGCTAGGTGCATCTGGCAACCGACCTGGAAGATGGCTGAGACAAGGGGTGAATGGGTTGCTTCCAAAGTTCCAATTCAGTGGTCTTTTGGCCGTGCTCGAGGTTAGGTATGCTTGTGTATAGGAAGGGCCAGTTACCTCGCCTAATTAGTGGATTTGATATTTAAATTTGAAAGTGAACTTATTCATTTTTAACCGAGGATAAAACCACACATACGACACCTGTATTCACGGTGATAGTCAAACAGGTAAGATAGTTTTGTAAATTTTGCCCCCAGGTAATGAGGTTGGTATTTACAGGTTAATGATTTTTCTGTAAGTATTGCACACACACACATATATATATACCTTGCTTTCAAATTAGGCTGTTTTTGAACAGTTTTATGTTTCCATGTGTTAGAATTATTGAAACTTTTGAACTTTGCCCATTAATTTAGTATCTTGCGATGGAATGACATTCGTGAACTATGATTTTTCATTCACTCAAGAAAATATGAGGTTGATTTGAACTGGTTTGTTTCTTTGAGAATAAACACGTATTTGGATATATTTTTTTCTGGCTGGAACAACTTTCAGTTTCTTTCCATCTCTCTGTCAGCGGTTATGTTCTGTTGGAATATGGCCATAAAACACTCTGTTATTAGAACTTTTTTATCCATCGTAGATACGTGGAAACTAATCACGATAGCATTAATATTTGACATATTTATAAAATGCTGCGCATTTTATAAGATAGTGAAAACTACGAGATAATAATGATTTAATTCTTACCCAAGTCATCCCTCTTCATTGTTCTTCAGTATTTTCTGGTGCCATGGTGACTGGCTTCGTCTCTCTCTCTCTCTCTCTCTCTCTCTCTCTCTCTCTCTCTCTCTCTCTCTCTCTCTCTCTCTCATAATAATACTAATAATGATAATTTACGGAAAGTCAAGATTTATATTGTATTATTTTCGGGACACTTACGGGAAACTTATAACTTTGTATAAGATATCCGTAACTGTTTGTACTGCATTAACATTTCCAAATAGTGAATGAGGCTATTCATATAATGAACTCGTTTCGTGTAATATTTTTATGAAGATAATCTCTCTCTCTCTCTCTCTCTCTCTCTCTCTCTCTCTCTCTCTCTCTCTCTCTCTCTCTCTCTCCCAACCAGTGGCAGTACTTGGCCGAGCTGGAGCTCAGTAAAGTATCAAAAAGGTAAGCAAAAAAAAAAAAAAAAAAATCATCCTTACCTACCTTACCTATACTTAGTGTTCCTACGTGTTGTGGGAGTACCTTAATGTTGGCAACGAAGAGGTACCTTTGTTGGAATGCAAATACGATCATCGCAGTTTTCTTTCTCCCTCTCGCTCTTGCTCTCTCGGGTCACGTGCATGGACGGATTCCTCCTATCTCCTTAGCCACTACCTTGCCCACCCTCTCACCATCTCACAGAACACTTTGCTCCCAAATACTCGGTGCTCTCTCTCTCTCTCTCTCTCTCTCTCTCTCTCTCTCTCTCTCTCTCTCTCTCTCTCTCGCCAAAAAGGATTGGATGTATTTTCAAATCACATTTTTCTTGTAAGATTGTATGATTTTTGTTTACATTTGATAGTTTTAGTCTTCGTTACTGTTATTTTAATTGATTAATGAAAGCAGGAGCAACATTGCTGTTTTTATGGGTTCCAGTGATTTACACCAAAATGCAGTGTAGGTAAAGCAAGAAAAATTGGTATGAAAATATTACGGCGGCTATGAGTATGACTTCAAAACTTTAAGTTCTTTGATGAAATTCCCATTCCCGTGTAGCCGTTGTGTTCAAAAAACCCAAAATCGCCAGAACGTTTCCAAATATACGAAAACCGTAGTTCAAGGAAGAGGGATGGTTCTGCGATTCCATTGGTCTGGGGTCCTTTCCCTGTACTCTAAAGAAAAAATGACAGGTTTGTCAGCATTTCATTAAAGAATTTAACAGTATTTTGCCCATTGTACTCTGCCAGTTCAATTATAGAGTCATTTCCACTGATTTTGATCAATATGTGGTTAGTAATTTTGTCGTATAAACAGACCTCAATTTGATGGAAAAATGTACATAGCTTGGTTCATTGAATAGAGATACAAAAAATTGACTGATATAAATTGCCTAAACCTATGTAGGCTAAACCGTCTGAATTCCCTCACGAGGGGAGCGGTGGGCGACAGCCAATGAAAATTAGAAAAGATCAGCAGCTGGTACTTAAATTATTTTGATGAAATGGAAGGCAGAGATGAATGAACACTGTTCACATAAATATTTATTATTTGAGGTAATTACTGAAACGAATTCACTTTCCTGAGAAGGTTACGTGAAGAAAGCTGGCAGCTGATTGGTTTGGAATTTAGAAACTGGTGTTACAGCAACTCCGTCGTCGGTAAACGATGATAACTTGTATTTTGAAAATTGTATAGAGCTTATCCGCTTGATCAACCTGAGCTGTGGTTATCCATCATGTTACCGTTCACTTCTCAATGAAAATAGCCATACACTGTTCATGTGGCGAAATAGTGCTTTGCTTACTTTTCCTCAACAAACCATGAATTGATTTTGTTATAAATTAGACTAAGTAGTTTATCTGTCACAGCAATATTTACTAGTTCAAAAATAACTCTGAAATCTATGTTTCTAAAGTAAATTAAGGAGTTTTTTTTCTTCATAGTACTGCGCTGTGATTAAAAAAGAAACCTGTAAGATACCCTTTTCAGTTGTTCATTAAATGGAGGCGTGTTCATCTGGCAAAGTACTGTTCACCCATTGAACATGAACAACGCAGTGTTTTTTCCCGCCCAGTCAAGCATTGTTCATCTGGCAAAATAATGTTCAAGTTTAACGCCGCCATTTACAAACTGAGCCAATCATTTGTCACCTTTCGCCATGTAGCCAACTCAAGGTAGTATGTGCTTTGCTTCTCTCAGATGTTTTGTCTTGAATAGAATGTCGTTTCGCCATTCATTTGGGCAATTTCGACATTCGCCTTAGTCATTTTTCTGACTTAATTCTCTTATCATACTGCCTGTGTTCACCACGTACCACGGGCGCATACGGCATTTCAGCTTTTTGTTGGAATTTGAAATAAATTCTTACGTTTTACTCATGACAGTATGTCGTTTTATTCCCACCGTAAGAATATTTTTCTTTAATTCAAGGTGTTTTACTTTTATTTTCTTGAGGTCTGGTATTCATTTTCATGTATAGTTGAATGTTTTTGTCATATATACTGTATATTCCCGTTATCGTTTGTAGTTAAAGTATCTCATTAATTCTCTTATTTTGGTTATGTTTATTTATCTCAAATATCGTAATAAATTTCCTTGTCACCTAAATAATATTTCTTATTGTTTCATATCTGAAATATTTTCCTTCAATTTGTCACTTAAAATATTTTCCATATTTAAATCATCTCAAGTGTTCATCGTATATCATAAGCCACTACTTTCTTTCCCACCAGTCTTTTATACAACACCCTGCTGTTACAGATTTTTCCTAGTCTTTTTCAATCCAGCAGCCATATAAAGTTCAATAATGGAACTGGCAAAGGGCTAAGAAAAAAAAACTTTGTACACGAAATATTCACGCATTCGCGCGTGCGAGTACACCCCATACACATATATTTATATATACATATGTATATTTATATATATTACATTTATGTATATATATATAAAATATATTAATACAGTATATATATATATATATATATATATATATGCATATTTATGAATATATATATATATGTATATATATAAATATATATATATACAGTATATATTTATATATGTATGATAGATATACAGTAGGCCTATATATATTTATATATATAAATTATATAATATATTTATATTATATATATATATTTGTATATATTTTATATTTTTATATATATGCATTTATATATATACTTATATTTATATTTATATATATATATATATATGTGTATTATTTTTCTATATATATTTATATATATATATATATATATTTATATTTATATAGTTATATTTATACATATTTATATTTATATAGTTATTTATATATATATATATATATATATATATTTATATCTTTATTTATACCCATTTATATATATATATATATATATAGATATATGTAGTTATAGATTTATATATATATATATATGGTTATATATATATATTTATATATATATATTTATATATATTTTATATATAGATATATATATTTACATATATACTGTATATATATATTTTTATATATATATTTATAGATATATATATATATATGTATATTTATTTATTTATTTATATTGCAACAAATCACTGTAGACGTGTGATGATCATATTTTCTTTCAGCCAGGAGAAGGGTGAAAAGAAGTGACTTGAAGCAAATGCTTTCATGTATTTCTACCCCTGATCAGGGTTCAGGTACAATTACCAAAGAAACAAATACATACCGAGTCACAAGAAGACTTCGTGGCAAGGCAAACAATGCTAAAAAGACAAACAACGCTAACAATTGCCGAATAGTGGTAGTGGTAATGCCTAATAACTTACTTGTTTCAAAATACCGTTCGTTAAAATTTCATCAACTTTATATAAACCTTGGCTGATATTTAATGAATTGTCACAACCTGTTTTAATTATACAGTATTCTATTCAATTTCTTTTCACAGGATCTTTGCTAAACATAATTTCCTTCAAAATAAATTTAGTAGAATCCTGTATAATTAAAAATGACTGTGACAATGTATTAAATATCAGCTTAGGCTTATATGAAGTTGATGAAATTTTAACGAACGGTATTGTAAAACGAGTAGGTTATTAGGCATAACCACTGTTCGGCAATTGTTAGCGTTGTTTGTCTTTTTAGCATTGTTTGCCTTGCCACCAAATCTTCTTGTGACTCTGTATTTGTTTCTTTGGCACCTCTACCTGACCCTGATGAGGTGTAGAAATACATGAAAGTGCTCCGTTCAAGCCATTTCTTTTCATCCTTCTCCTGGCTGATTTTATATCTATATATATATATATATATATATATATATATATATATATATATATATAATGTGTGAATAATATATATATATATATATATATATATATATATATATATATATATATTTATGTAAATATATATGTAATATATATGTAATATGTGTGTGTATATGAATAATATATATATATATATATATATATATATATATATATATATAGCCTATATACAGAATAAATATATATATATATATATATATAAATATATATATATATATACTTATTTTATATAGAACCTATATACAGAACAAAATTTACCAAAGCTTTGTACATATTTCGGACAGCAAACAAATATTATTATTGTTATTATTATTATTATTATTATTATTATTATTATTATTGTTATTATTATTATTATTGCTTCTATTTTGCACGCAGTTATCAGCACAACCCTATTTTAAATGATGCATTTTGTTTCTGATTCAGCAAGATTTCCTCAAGGCCCGGATGGCACCTTTGCAACTGGTAATGGGCTTTTTTGCACCCTTCTCCCGTGTGTATATCAGTCTGCTCAATTCTTTAAATTGTAACTTCGAATTATTTTGTTTAGTTTTTGTGTTGGGATTAGATGCATTGATAAAATGAAGAGTCATGATGCTTCAGACTCTGGACTTCAAGAGAGTTGTTGATGCTTCAGACTGGACATTTTTTTTAAATTATGTTAAAAGTAGTAATTGTGAATGGTTATTGAGAATATTACTTTTTAATATGCAAAGACTAATGATATGGACAACCAAACGACCCTCTCCTCCCCGAAGCTCCAGGAACCGAGAAGAACAGGAGAGGAAAAAGAGTGGGGCTGAACCTTCTTGGAAACGATAGTCCGGCGTCTCGAATGATGAGAGGATTTAACTCTTCCTTTTTCGTAACTGGTTTTTGGAAAAAAAGTTGCACAGTCATATTTCTCCTGATCTGTTGCTTCGTTTTCCCCCTAGACTGTTCGCGTTCTGGTCCTCCTCATCTTACTTACCCTGCAACGTTTTCGTTTTAAAGTCGGAAGGACAGCACTCCTGATTCTTGTATGCCCACGTCGACTGAGATCTTGGAACTCTATTGCGTTTCTCTTCTTGGTAAACAAGGACAGACGTCAGGTGACTTTGGAGAAGTTTGCTCTCTCTCTCTCTCTCTCTCTCTCTCTCTCTCTCTCTCTCTCTCTCTCTCTCTCTCTGACACACTGTATGAAATTCGGGAACCCATTGCTGTTGCTCACAACAGAGACTTATTTCCAGTATCTCTTGAATGTGTAATAATTGTTTACAGTTGTAAATGGAGTTCAGTTTGTCTGCGGATCTATTAATCGTTTATTTTACCGTTTGTGGTCACACGGGAGGGGTTGGTAATAATTTGTGCAGTATGTGTGTGTGTGTATGTCTGTGTGTTGAGCATGGTTGATGCAACTAAGGTAATGTTTAGGGTGTGGTCTCTCTCTCTCTCTCTCTCTCAGTGCCAGTCTAAAGTGACTAGCCTATATGCTCCTTGTTATACAAAAATTAGTTGATGGTATCTTCACGTTATTATTTTTTCAACTCTGCAGCCTCCGTTTGAAAGTCAGAAAAAAAAAAAAACGGGGGACAAATGATGATGAGCTTCCATGCGGAGAGAGGAAAGGAGCTATTTGGAAAACACTGCCTTGTAGGTGAAAAGGCAATCAAAATTGTGCCAAAAACTCTTGAGCTATATTTCTAATACTGTACTAAAGCTGTAAGTTCACTGATGT
Organism: Macrobrachium rosenbergii; assembly: GCF_040412425.1. Lineage (NCBI taxonomy): Eukaryota > Metazoa > Arthropoda > Malacostraca > Decapoda > Palaemonidae > Macrobrachium > Macrobrachium rosenbergii. The sequence continues at coordinate 12,920,563 of NC_089754.1, forward strand.
TGGATGCAACGAATCATCTCTTTATTGACAGCCAGATAATCATCGCAGCTGTCTTGACTCCGAACAGCCCGCCCCTCCCCTATCACCACCACCACCACCCTTATCGTCCAGCAGTTTACTGTAGTGGGAGGGGTTAGAGTATGACTGCCTGCAGCTTGCAGAGATGAACCGGAGCTATGACATAGTTAACTTCCCACTCCCATGAATTTTTTTTATTATTATTATTATTATTATTATTATTATTATTATTATTATTATTATTCAGGTGAACCCTATTCGTATGGAACAAGCACACAGGGGCCATTGGCTTGAAATTCAAGCTCCCAAGGAATATGGTGTTCATTTTTATAAGTAGCAGAAGGTAATAGGCAATACAGGAAGAAGAGATCAGTTATTAGAAAAGAATTTAGTACGCTGTATTGATAATCCAGAATTTCAAAACAATGCTGTATTTTTATCAAAGCAGTAACAGATCCTTATTCTCTCTTCAAGAATTTATCTGATACAGTTGACATAAATCGGATCAGTGGTATTGATTGTTTCTGAAACCGCTTACGTAGATTGTGCAAACCTTTTGACACAAATGATAATTGTACCTGCGGATAATTTAGGAGGACTTTGGGATGTTCTAATGGAATCGAGAGATGTTGTTTTCGTAAGAAATCAAGGGGAGTTCCAGATTTTTCTTAGGAAATCAGAGGAGTTTAGTATTTTCGTATGAAATCCATAGAATTTGCTTATGAAACCCAGAAAAATGCAGGAACTTGCTGGTAAAATCCAGAGCAGTTCATGAATTATCTTAAGAAATCTAGCGAATTTCAGTAATTTTATTATGAAATATAAAAGTGATTTTAATAGAATCGGTAAATGCCTTGTATTATTTTTAAAGAAATCTGAGGGATTCCAGTGATTTTCTTACGAAACCTTGTTGGACGCCAGCGTGCTTTGTTCTGTGGGACGTTATTCACATTAGGCAAAATATTTATACTTCTGAAAGAGGGAAGGATAATTCATTTCTCGGCATTATCTTCAGCAGAAAGGGGTCGTCTTTTGCAAACAGAACAATAGGCTATGTCGTGCTTTTTTTATGATGAATAAAAGATCCACAGTTGTATAAACATATGTCATTTGCAGTATTAATAACAGGAGCTTTCGCATGATTACCAAAATGTCTCCCCGTCAATAAAATGAGGTATGAAAATAGTCAGAAAATAAATTGAGCAGAAGTGAAAATATTCTGAAGTGGAACAATGTGTATAGTTAAAATGGCCATTGAAATATTATGGCTGAATTGCCTGTCGGGTAAGAATTTTAATAACAGCCGACTCCGTTTCCTCAACGATCTCCGAAGGGGCAGGTGGTCATTGAGTGTAGATCGTTGTAATTGTCCTGTTCAGTACTTAGATCTTTCTGGACAGCATCGATGCCCACATCAGAATTCCATAAAACAAACTCATCCTGGGTCAATGCAAGAGAGATAAAGGAAACCACAGGAGCATTTGAAGTTTTGACGGTGCTACTTTGGCTTGTTATGTACGTGTCACCTACTCCGAGGTGCTAGTATTAAAATGGCGGAAGCTCCTTGGGACGCCGTGCTTGGCACTAGCCCGTCGGGGATCAAAGTATTATATACACCCATTTCTGTATTGTGTGGTCGACAAATTATGTTAATAAACGATATCTTCGTGCGGCCGTCTACTTTACATTTACCTTACGGTGTTTAGTACCAGCACCTCGGAATAGGTGACGCGTAGATAACAAGTCAAAACAGCAGCCTTTGTCAAACTTTACGTTAAAATTTGAAATATGACTCGAAATATCGTCCTCCTCGATACAAGATTTGACATTACCGAAAGTCTAGTGAATGAATAAAGGCTGATTCTACTACTCTCCTACTACTTTGAATTCCACATACACTTTGGTGCTATTTTTAAAATCTGTTCTATGATCTAGAACTAAGGAATGTGTTGTCACCACATTACCAAGACTAAGAGCGTAGGAGTTTGGATATATACATATATACTCGTATATATATACATATATGTGTTATATATATACATGTATATATATACAAGTATATATGTATATATGCAAACTCCTACGCTCTTAGTCTTGTTAAATGTGGTGACAACACATTCTTTAGTTCTAGATCATAGAACAGATTTTAAAAATAGCACCAAAGTGTATGTGGAGAGTAGTAGAATCAGCCTTTATTCATTAGCTAGACTTTCGGTAATGTCAAATCTTTTATCGAGGAGGACGATATTTCAAGTCATATTTCAAATTTTATCGTAAAGTTTGACAAAGGGTGCTGCTTTGACTTATCTACGTCACCTATATATATATATATATATATATATATATATATATATATATATATATATATATATATATATATATAAATAATATCAACCTCAACTCTCGGTAGCAAAGTTTATATTATATTTATACCAATCTTCTTCCCATTCTTCTATCTTACAATACTTAGTTTTTAAGGTGCTTGCATCGTCTGAGGCTATTAGGCTAAGCAGAAAACAATGGGACACATGGTAGCATGAAAAGTTAAGTATACCTTAGTTTTACCAGACCACTGAGCTGATTAACAGCTCTCCTAGGGCTGGCCCGAAGGATTAGACTTATTCTACTTGGCTAAGAACCAGTTGGTTACTTAGCAACGGGACCTACAACTTATTGTGGAATCCGAACCACATTATAGCGAGAAATGAATTTCTGTCACCAGAAATAAATTCCTCTAACTCTTCATCAGCCGGCCGCGGGAATAAACATTATATGCCACAATTTTCCGTTGAAAATACAGCGAAAACTTATTCTTGCTCGTGTTCGTAAGGTATGTAGAAAAATAACGGAAAATGATGAATAATAAACGTGAAAGCATCAACAAAATACTACTGAAATATGTTTCATCCAATTACGATTTTAGGGTTTTCTTCGGTTTTTTTTATTCATATGTCCATCTGTTTTGGAATTCACTTTCAAAATAATTTCCAGTGTCATGCGCATCATAGAAAGGCGCTCTTCCTAAGATCCACAGCTATGAAAGTTTTGAAAGTGAATTCCAAAACAGATTGACATATGAATAAAAAAAACCGAAGGAAAACCCTTAATTGGATGAAACATATTCCAGTAGTAGTTTGTTGATGCTTCCACGTTTATTATTCATCATGTTCCGTTATTTTTCTACATACCTTAAGAACACGAGCAAGAATAAGTTTTCGCTATATTTTCAACGGAAAATTGTGGCATATAATATTTCATGCTATCATGCGTCCCTTTGTTTTCTGCTTAGCCTAATAGCCCCAGACGATGCAAGCACCTTAAAATCTAAGTATTGTAAGACAGAAGAATGGGAAGAAGATTGGTATAGATATAATATAAACTTTCCTACGGAGAGTTGAGGTTGATATGGTTCTGGAGCAACAGGCAAGAGAAGGCCAAGTTTTTCCTTTGCGGGACAGTGAAAGACCATTGAAAGCAGCTTACCTATCCTCTTCTAAGTTCACGAATTGCAACAGATTTCATTGGAATGCTTAACTCTTCACTTATGTTTTCAATGTAGTTTCCGTATCAATGGTTAAAAGAAGTACAGACAGAATGGTTAAAATTGTAAAATAACACTGGGGTGGTTAACTGTGTTGAATTGCGGTCTGAAAACTTGAAAATACACGAGAAAAGCGTTGCTCAGTGTGATGGATACGACTATGTATGAAAAGAAACTAGACAGAGTAGTAGGTTTCGTTTGTTAAAACCTTTATGGCTTATAAGTACAGGGACCTATACTATTTTAATATGACCTTACCGAGCCTGACCTATAGTAGTACGAAGTCTCCTGGTTCTTACAATACGCCCCAAGGAGCCCTCCCCCCCCCCTGCCCTGAATTACAGTGTCATACCTTACGCCTAATCGCTAGTGGAAGCACGCCGTGCGTCGTCACCGTCACTAGATTGTTCAATCAAGTTCAGAGCGTTAACGGCTGTTATCATTAAAGTTAAAATGCCGATGAAAAGTCAGTGGTTGTATGCATAATTAATTACTGAAAACCGGAACTTTTCTCAGAAGTATTTGCGATGATTTTATCATAGAAGAAGCTTTTCAATTGATAGATTGGAAAAAATTAACAACACCGATCATTTTTTATACATCAGAATTAATATGACGGATACTGACAGAGTTTAGGGGGAAGTTTGTTATACAGATATTGATGTACAACAGGTTCTATCCTGATGGACATCGACAGCCTCGTTAAAACCACTGAAAGTGTTGAAGATATATTGAGTAAAATAAGGGAAGTATTTTCGAGGAGTGGATTTTATCGATACATTACTGATCGAACCAAGGAACCTCTGCTCAAGATCATTGGTGAAATATAGAATAAAAGAATAAAGATGAGACCAGGTTCTTGAGAGATACCTCTCGCAACAGCAGAACCATCTTAAACTCGAAGCCAGGTTGCAGAAAGACTTAAAACCAGAAGGTAACTGATAAAAAAAAAATTATGGTAGATCTGGTGAAAAATCTTCAAGATGTCTAAAACAATAAGAAGTTCCATGAAACCTTTAGAGAGAAACTGAATAAAACCGAGCATGGAATCAATAGGTGATTATGCCGTCAAAGAGAGAGATGCGTGATTCACCTTGCTATATTATTTTTAGCTTCTGAGTGATTTCCTTTATTAACTGCACCACATCCCAACATATTCGTCAAATGTTTTCTTATTCCCAAGAGTAATGGTCGTTCCACTAGTTCTATACTAATCAATTTTCTCTACCAAAGGCTCTTTCTCTTCTGTCAACCATCTTCAAAGCTGGCTTTAGTTTTCCTTAAATAATGTCACAGCTTCTCAGGTATGAGTGTTTTATGTAACAAGCATCTTGCCTGAAACAGGCAATTGTGCATGGAATTCTCTATTAATAGATTACGGCTTATTTCACCTAGATTTTCTATGTGGTTAATAGTTTACGCACCTGTTTCACTTTCGTAGACTCGTATGCTTGCAGAAGTAGTGTTAGGAACTGCAGAACAAATGTACTATATTGCAGTGATCATATCATTATTGACTGTAGTTATTTCTTTCTCTGACAACTTGTGTTGTCATATTGATTTCAAGAAGAAAGTTCTCCCAAGCTTCCTTTTTGTCGACCTCGCCTGCTGCACATCAGTACATCAAACATTTCATCCGTAAACATGAACCCCGTTTTAACATTTATTCACATGCACTCCGTCAAAAGTGACGTCTGGCCCATGATCTGATTTGACCTTTGCCTCCGTGAGAGGTGCATGAATACTACGTCTCTGCTTTTATCGTAGGCCTGCTACATATTGCAGGCCTTCGTTTTCTGTTTATATTCTTGCGTGGAAAGCGCAGACAGTCTATTCTGCTGGTGTCTCTTCCCCTCTTATCGTGATGTTTCGGCAGTTCCGAAAATCAAGAACAATTTAGTAATAACTGATCTTAAATTCGTCTCTCTTGGATGGGGGAAAACTTTTTCGACTCACAAGTTTCAAATTCTTTTCACTTTACTGTACTCAAAATAAGAGTATTAAACTTAAAATAAAACTGTTCTATTCCTTGCAGCCAAGAGGGAAAATGGCTCAAGGTTGTCTGAACCTTTTCAAACCACTGGAATTCCAAGGACACGAATCATTCGGTGGCTGAGTTTTTCGACAATGTTTTTGTGTTACTCTGTAATGCTGTTCTAGACTGCCCAATGTCTTTCCACTGTCAGAGTTAGATCAGAGATTGATTGATTGATTGGCTTATATACACTAGCGATACTCAGAGTCCAGAGTTCAGTGAGAGGTGAACGGTCTGTCAGAAACGCGAGACAAACGCCAACAAATAAATGAATTAGGAGAGTTATGATCCGAACCGTTAGGCTGAACTGAAGATAGGAGATCTGAGTCTCCACCCCTAAGGAATGGAGGAGATTCTCTAGTCTCTACCGCTATGGCACGGTGGAAATTCCCAGTCCCTGCCTTAACATTCAGCGGATACTTATAAGTGCCCTTGGTTCGCTGCCAAAGAATTCTGATATTTTTTGTGGTTGATGCCTCTACTTTTCATCATATTCGACAAAGAGGTCATGTGTTAGCTTGTATTCGTTTTATTTTCAAGTAGTTTTGTTTAATTTACATTCTTCTCATACACACGCACATATCAATCTACCTATCATCTATCTATCTATATATATCTATATATATATATATATATATATATATATATATATATATATATATATATATATGTGTGTGTGTGTATATATATTATTGCCTTTGTTATTATAGAGGGTATAGCTCCGTGTTCCTCATCAGCTTTTAACAAAAAAAGGAAGCAATTGAGGGATGATGTTACTAGATCAGTGGCCCCGTCTCCACAAAGAACTTTACGGGGTTATATTTCAAACGTCTTTTGAATTCAGTAACGGTCACCCTCCCACAAAATGGCTTGACCCAACGGTGCTTACTAATACCTCTACCAATCGATACAAAGCATAGTTAAAATGTTATTGCAGTCCGAAGAGAGAGTGAGAGTTTGTTTTATTTTGTCAATATTATTAGTTCTAGGAATGTTTTTATTTATACTCATTCAAATCTGTTTATCTTGTAAGAAAAGGATGAATGCCAATATACAGTGCAAACCTTTATTCCCTTGTTGCTTTCCACTCACTCAGTTTTGCAGATGTTATTTCAAGAAACTCAAACAGCAACTTTAATGTTTATAAACAAGGCTGCCATTGCCTCAAAAAGATCTCTCTCTCTCTCGAGTCGAGTCAGTCAGTATGAGTGTGTGGTCTCTCTCTCTCTCTCTCTCTCTCTCTCTCTCTCTCTCTCTCTCTCTCTCTCTCTCTCTCTCTCTCATATTTTTATGTATAAAATCACTTTATATATGAAGCCACTAAATTTTTGGAAAAATCAATAGTATATAATAGAAAATGCGATTACGCGAATTAATAGCCGCCCTCCATGTCTGGAACCAGCTTATGAAGTGAACCTTAATTGGGTTCAGACGATGTAGCGACGCCAGTTTTCAATAGGAAGCCAATCAGTGGCGCCGGATGAGCATTGCATTCCCCCAGGTTAAGCAATAACATCATTTACGAGGAGAGGCAGATTTTCGACCTCGTCAATGAAAATCCATTTTCATGTTTATGGGCGAAGAGCATAAGACAGCTTTAATGCAGCGATTCGGCACAAGCTGCGCTAGTGTTTAAGTTCTAAAATCAAAACACAGTGATTAACTGCCCCATTCATGCTTTGACTTTTGAACAAGAAATATAAAGGAATTGAAAATTTTCACCAGGACTGCAATTTAGTGGAAGTAGTAGTAATAGTATAAGAGAATAACTGAATAAAAGGTCAGTATAGCCTATACGTAAAGCTGCTATAACCAGTCAACACTACTGTAGATTGATAGATTTTTTGTTTGCTTATTTATGTGTACATATGTATTCAGTGCACAATCTGAAAGTTGCAGATGTAAGTTGTTTTAAGTGTAGGGTACACGGGGAGAGAGCATGCCGGAAAATTCTATTACCATAATTTTTTGGAGAAAGATATCATCTCCATCGACTAGTGGTGATAACTGCCCACGCATCTTGTTTGACGCGGAAATGGTATGTAATTTAACCGTCAGAACTGTATTATCCTTTGTAACACCCACACTAATACATGTATGATTCATGCTGAAGTTAAATGCTTATGCTATGAAAAGGATAATTATTTCTACATATGACTATTTTTGCTCCTTTTTTTGTGTTGGTAAAGCAGAAAATTGCAAGAATAACTATGGCGGGAAAAGATCGTTCATGGGGCCTGTTTTCCTTAGGAAAAGGCTCTGCAATAAGGATATGACTCAGCAAAATTCGACAACCTTAGGCTGCCAAGGTCGTTCAAGGTAGTTTTGCCTTCTTTCTGTGTCTCGTCAATGCGCAACTGTTTTTTTTTTTTTCTCGCAAATAAACAGACCATTTCTTTACACCCTCTCTCTCTCTCTCTCTCTCTCTCTCTCTCTCTCTCTCTCTCTCTCTCTCTCTCTCTCTGGAAGTTAATTTATCCCCCGCTCTTTGAAAGTTTTGTGGGAGTCGTTTCTGTCGATAACGGGACATTTTTCGTCCTTTTTATAATCTTGCGTGACGTCATTCAAGCATACTGGGACATCTCTGACAGGGCAGACAAAACCGAATGCGTTATTCCGTTGTGAAATAAACCTTCCTTCCGATGTTTGCCTTTTCGACGACGATGATCTTTTAATTTTGCTGCTACAGTTAATCTAAAAATCGCGAGGGTTCTCTCTTGCTTCTTTCTGCATTTCGAGCCCTGAAGTTGTAACAAACTAACCAGAATAAGACTTAGATCACACTTGTTTGAAGTTAATGTAAATACTTCCTAGTGTAGTTTTTCCCTGCAACAGCACCTTTTTATTTGAAAATTACTGGAGCAAACTTGCTTCGTGCTGAAGCCACTTGTCTCACTGTTCTTCTTGAAATTGTTTGCTGTGATGGGAACCCAACCCTCTCATTAAAACTAGATGGTCTCTGATTTAGTGATTGGCAGCTTCTACTTACCTTTTCTTTGGGCGTTGCACATAAGAAGAGTTCTGCTTTGAGTTGACGCTGTTCACTGCGTCACGTAGCCTGCGTTCGTTTCTTCAATCTCTCCGCTTAAACTGGGTGGAAATTTGACGTTTTTCGTTAGATTTCCACTCATTGCACTGTCGCCTAGGTTAGATAAGGTTAGAGTTATTATTATCATAATCAAATACAATCCATCAAAGTAGAGTAGGAAAAACAAAATCTTATCTTCAGATTCATAAACAGTGAACTAATGCAATTTTATCGAATTTATAATTATTTTTGTTGCTGATCCATTCATCTTACCCATCAGTAGTAAAGTGAATACACTTGAAGAAAGGATGACTTTTGGAATTCGTTCTCCCGTTGTTCCTTTTCCATAAAGTACATTCAATTTTCTTAGGTGTGACACACAGGCCTCACGATTTCAAAGAGGTTTTTCTCTATACACTTCCGATGGGGAAATTAAGTTCTTAGGTAGAGAATATTGTAGAAAATTAAGGAAATATGACAAACATCTGCTCGTAAAATTTCTGGCAGTCATGACTTGTGGTATTCCTTCATGTTTCGAAATGTTTAATAACAATATCGGTATATACCTGAGTATTGTGAAAGTTTAAGTTGCTCGTATAATCGATCGGTTATTATGGTCCGAGATGCAACAGAGATAATAAATAATTGAGTAGCATACCAAGGGTAGAGCTTGGAACCATTGTCTGTCGAATCGATTTGCTTAACTGTGATGTACTTTTAATGCAGTTTTACACTGCATATATGTTAGATTGTATCTCTACGTTCATTTGACATTTACTTTGTGGCAGTATTGTGGTTTGGGTCTTTGACAAAAGTCTCATGAAGAAAATGTTCAAATTTTTGTTAATAGAAATAAAGGTAAAATATTCTTCCATAAAAGTTTGGGTGAGCCTCAGTCGATATAAAAAAAATCAGTTAAAATTTATGTGAAACATCAGTAAAAATGAGATTCATTGTTTCCCAAGGTAGAGAAAGTAAAAGTAGAGGAAGACACTTTTTACGGCTGGAGAAACAAATCAAATATTATACTTGGAAGTCTAAACAACGATCACAAGAAGCAAAACATGAAAAAGCGAAAATCAAATTATGATGGCAAAGTTGAAGACATGTTTTTGTCGTGTTTTAAAGAGGTAGGTGAAGGTCACTGTTGGCCTTATTGAGATTGTCAGTACCAGAGAATTCGGTTTATAAGAGCAATATCTGTAAAACGTGCCAAGAGTGTAACCTTACAATAGTTGAAAGTAAGGGTTGGGTTATAGACTAGATATAAAGATTTTTATTATAAAAATTTTTTATTGCGTATATCAGTACAAGTTATCCCTGTTTTGCAGACGTTCAGTTATCAAATTGCACACTTAACAAAAGAGAAAATGAATTATCCTCTGGCTAAGTTGAAAAGGTTTTATTCCACTAGACACACGGGAGATTAGTCAGGGCATAAAGATGCTGGATATACGTTACGAAGTTGACTTGAGAGTTGATCTTCAGAGAGAACATGTTAGGCATTTATTACTCCACAGAATTTTATTCGAAGTTTGACTCAAGGAATTTGATCCATATCAGTTGCGGGTAGGCTGTCAACTCAAAAATTTCCTTTTTCTTTGCTCAGATCTTTCATAATTCAGATTAGTTTGATTTCCATTGTTTATAAAATATTTATTTTCAGACAAGTCCAGATAATCCTAAACAGCAATTCCGCTGATCTTTGTACAGAAACAAAATTCGTCTAGTTAATACCAGTTAATGAATCAGTCTTACTGCTATAGACGATAGAAGTAGATAGCAGAGTTAAATTAGATGTGCAAAATGCTAATATTAGTCCAAAGATGTGTACCCATGACCCATGACTGAGTAAAAAGGACCCAAGCATTTTCAGTTGTGGAAGGCACATATTAACACGGCAGTTTATGTACATTGCGCGTTAATGTTTTATGATCTCATTGCTTTTTTTTTTGTCATTTAGTTACAAAGTTACCCTGCGAGGTAAGCAGTGACATCCGAGGTAGGCTAGCATTGGCACTGACGCAAGATTTGAAGTTCTCTAGTTGCTGTACAAAGATGGAGATATGATGCCTTTCTTTTTATTAAAAAATCTTCTTGTATCCCACCTGCCTTTCCACATATATTGTCTTACAAAGAACACTGAAAATTAATATCTGTAAGGCAAAATCCTAACGAAGTAATATGAATATGGTGAACACATGTTACTCCATGAACATAGTATCTGTTAAATAGTTACATTATCGTGCACTTGATGTAAAGATCCTGTACCCATAGTCTAGGTTACCATCAAAGCTGACATTACGTCCATTACTATTCCTGTGTTGACGATTGTTTGAATTGGATTGTAGGTTAAATTTGAGACAGCTTTATTTTGTCTAAGCCTTCAACGATTCAAGTTTCATAGCTGTGTTTTGTACTTAGGAGTACTTATCTAATATATTTCAAATAAATAAATATCCACCAAATATTTTAGGCATAATGTGACCCACATTTCAGGACCGATTGCTATTTCCCTCTCATGCGCATGTGTCCAAGGCCAGGACTTGCAATGCGGTATTACATTTTTTTTAAGAAAAAGGCTTATTTTAACTTGTCTTCTATTATCTGGATTACAGAAATATCTTTGAATAAATCGAAATGCAGAATTCGATTGTTGCTGGGACTATATCTCAAAAACTGCAGTTTGTGAAAATATCAGTATATTTACAGAAATACCTTAAAATACCTTAATGGATCACATCACATATATATATATATATATATATATATATATATATATATATATATATATATATATATATATATATATATATATATATATATATATATATATATATATATATATATATATATATATATATATATATATATATATATATATACACATACTTACTGTACATACATACATACAGTACATGTACGTGTGTGTGGAAGAGAGAGAGAGAGGGAGAGGAGTACGTGATAAAACGTGTTCTGAAAGAGACAAAAACGGAATGAAAGTTTGAGAGATATAGTTTTCCAAGAACATTAACATAATTAACAATCGCTCGCATGAGAATGGCGGTTACTGGGGTTGGGGGTTGGCTAAGAGAAGAAAGGCGTCGTCGACAGCCTTGTTGGTCTTTGTCATGGGATGGGAGCAAACATTCTCCCATCCCAACAGTCTTTCTTGGTGCGTCTCTCCCCCATCCATGTTTCCTCTCACTACACCCCCCAGCCCCCGTGGCGGGAACCCCCGTCCGAGATTCCCTAGGTCACCCCTGGGCCCCTCCAGAGTCGGAAACTGTGATATTGCGGACTTCAAACTGAAAAACTTGAGGTCCTTGGTGGGCACTTCATCAAGGATTCCCTTCGAACTCTCCTCATCCTTCACCTTCTCCGTCGTCTTGGGTTTTTTCAGTGTCTTTCCCTTTTCTCTCAGCTGTTATTACTATTATGACTATCGCTATGTTACTCATTTCTCTCCGTATTTTTTCTTTCCATAAGAATCATTCAGTTTTCTTATTTTTCGACTCATGACGTAATTCTCTCTTCCCATCTCTCTGCTTCTGTTGCACAGTACGTAGTAGTGAGTTCTTCCTCCCCGTGCACGATTGTTCCTCTCACATCTTGTCA